>NC_068918.1:24815735-25118766 GCF_023091745.1 Budorcas taxicolor
TTTTTTTAAAAATGAACAAGGTGAATCCATCACTTCAAGAACAACTGACAGTATTTATTGCCAGTGATAAAATGTGAGCTTTCAAGTGGAAATCAGAATTTTGTAAAACACATATCAACTACCATGAGCTTGACAGCTTCCTGACACTTAAAGAGCTTTTCTAATAAGATTGGTGGTGATATTGATGAGTATGATTTTTTAATACAGTAAAATGAAATGTGTCAGCTTTTGCAATTGTTGCATAACTCAGGGATCTAATACTTTTGAAATGACCAGCGTGTGATATTACTGAATCCTGTGTGGGTGAAAAGAGCCATTCAAAAGTGCAGGATAGACAAATGATTTTAATGCATCAGAGTGTGAAAGTTCATTGATATGGTTTTAGATTCTATTTTGTAAAATTTGGTATAATATCAAAGAAGAGTATTGACAGTTATTTGAAAAGGCTTAGTTACTCTTCCCTCTTCAGAGTTACACATCTCTGTGAAGTGGACTTCCTTCACATGCTTCTAACTGATTGAGTGAAAGCAGATATGAGAACCTAGCGGTCTTATGTAAAGCCAGACATTAAAGATACTTGCAAAATTGTAAAATTGTGACACTCCTCTGAATAAGTTTTTTGGAAATTAGAGTTATTTTCACTAAACAGATATTTATGTTAACATTCATGGAGTTTTTTTACCATTTTTAACAAAGTAATTTTTTTTTTAGATTTCTCAGTTTTAATCACCAATATGGTAAACGTTAGTACGTCACTTACTATTAATAACCCACATGAAAAAACACTCTTTGCAGTTCTCAGTTCTTAAGAGTGTAAAGGTATCCTGAAGTCAGAAAGTTTGAGAACTTGCGGCATCGAGTGTTACAGTAGGCTGATGAACTGTTGCCCTTTTGGTGAGCCTGTGTGCTGTGAAGGGTCTGTGCAGAGACGGCAGTCGCATTCGGTCTCCCTCTGCATCTGGAACAGAACCATTGTGTCAGTATGCCAGCACCTTGCACTGCTGAGCTGCTTTTCTTTTATTTTGTTGTCTTTTACCTTTTCTTCTGTTTGTTTGTGTTTTTGTCAGGGTTAGAAGGCTTGCAGCTGAGGCTTTTTTAAAGGGTTTCCCTGTCACCTATATTAATTGCAAACCATTTAAAATGTGACCCAAATAACCAAACATGTATAACTCATAGGATACATTACTATTAGTGTGATTAGTGTGAAGTCGCTCAGTCGTGTCCGACTCTTTGCGACCCCGTGGACTGTAGCCCACCAGGCTCCTCTGTCTGTGGGATTCTCCAGGCAAGAATACTGGAGTGGGTTGCCATTTCCTTCTCCAGGGGATCTTCCCGACCCAGGGATCGAACCCAGGTCTCCCGCATTGCAGGCAGACGCTTTAACCTCTGAGCCACTATTAACCGATCACAAATCACAAGAAATGTATCCATTGGTTATCTTTTTAGCATGTATCCATGTTTCATAGCTCACTAAGCAGATTTCATAGTCAACTTTCATTTATTTGCAAGCCTATTATCTGTTTTGTAGATTAACCAAAATTAGTTTTAAATTTTATCTGGATGTTGTCTTACCAACAGGTTAGATTTAGTAAATAAACTAGTATATGCCTCAGTGAGCTGAAGCTAAATAATTTGAAAGCAAAATGTGAAAGAAAAATGTACAGTTCCATAGGTAATTTGTGTTAAGTAGAACTGATTGAATTTTGCAGTTGTGTGTATCAATTCTGAATTTCATGAATAATTTGGCAGGAAAGTTTATATAATTTTTAGATAGGTCAATAGATAATATTAAAAACATCTGTGCAGTGTTGATGTCTGCTCTAAGGAAGCATTCCTTTGTCAGAAATTGCTGTCTTGATTAATCAGGGCCCCATTATTTGCTTCATATTACTATTATCAGTTACAGTGGACTTTTCTTTGTTATTGCTCAACAGAAGTATGATTTTTTTAATTAGGAAGTATCTGCTTATTTTCTCTTTCAGGATTTAATAAGAAGGCAGTTGCTGATGGACACGAAAATGGAGACCCAGGAGCTTCAAGTGAAACTCCTCTAGAAGACAGTGCTTCTAAATTAGATGACCTACACAGTCTGTACCATAAAAAGTCTTATTAAATTGACTGCGTCTTCAGACAAGATTGTTAATCAGACTATTCTGAATTTGGGGCACCAGGGAACATGGTGACAAAGACTATACAAGACTTAAGGAGGCTGTTTATTGCCTAAATGAAAGGCGGGTACCTCAGGGCTTCATGTGAACAATTCTAGATGCATAAAACTCCCTGTTTTCTGTGGTATACCATAATTAGCTATTGCATGAAAAGCAATTTTGATTTTCTTCAGATTTATAAAGTACCAAAGCATGTGTTTCCCGAAAGGATAGTATTAGGCTCTTAAGTACCAAATGAAGCACTACTGTTTTATTTGATTGCTTTTCCATTTAGTAGAAGGACAGTGCTAACTGGAATTTTTTTTTTTTTTAAGGAATAGCCTTTAAATATAAGAGAATAAATGAATTCATATCATATGTTCCAGAATGTTAAGTGTGATGTTTCAAAGGACAGAGCTTGCCTCAGTGAATTGCAGAAATGTAGGCTTGACTTAAATTTGTTTTTTAACTGAAAGAGTGGTTTCAGTGTTTTTTTTTTTTTTTAATTTAATGTGCTTCCTGATGTCTAAATCAGTTCTTAATGATCATTTATTATGAGTTTGCTTTTCAATGTTATTCATGCAGTACAGAATAGTTTTCTTCAAGCAATCCTGTATCAATCAGTGCTGCACTAGAAATAGTTTCAGTTATTGTACTTTTCAGGTTTTTTAAAAGAAATGCAGATGAGTGTGAAATATCTGTTCTCAATTATGTTGATTTGTGTGCGCGGTATTGGAGCATTATGTTATTAATGTTTAGTCACAAATGCTTTTTTTCTGGAATCCACGAAAGGCAGTTTTATCCATTTTGAGTTGTTCATAATGTTTGTATTGTGATAGTCCTAGCACTTAAAGGTACATTTTTTTTCTGGCGGTAAAAGCTCAAATTTATTACTGTGTCAATGAGATACATTTAATTCAAACAGCAGTTTTCTCTCGAAGTATTGATGACTAACTGATTTGCCAATAATCTATAAATCTGAGGCACTGGTGGTGGGCAGGATAAAGTGAGCACGTTTTGATATGATAATTTTTTGGTTGGCTTTTCAGTGTTAAGTTTGACTAAAGTGCTTTTCATATGCAAACTAGATTTGCTACTTCTTTATCCCAGGAATCAGCTTGGAGTGCCTGCTCCCTTCTGTGCTGTTCCACAGGCCACTGTGCCCTGCAGGGAAAAGTGAAGAACATTGCATTTGAAGAGATGATAGTTTTGCCAATATCATTGTTTTAAAGAATATACATTTAAGGGAATATAAATTGGGAGAAGGCTTTTAGAGTATTATCAGTATCTCATTTCTAATATTCAGATGTTATGTGATACAAAACACATTCTCTTGTCTTTCCTAGATGCACTATATATTTGTTCATAGGTAAATCTATAAAATGTATATACTTTATTTGGTGGTTTTGCTATTTATAAATTTTATGTTTCACCTGTTACTCATTTATGGTTTGTTTTGGTAGTTTTGTTCATCTGTATATCACCATGTTAATTTGTAATAGGAAATGCACTTCATAGTATATGTGGTTACTGATATTAAAATACCTTTTAGCATAATATTGCCTCTGAGCAAAAACTAGTATTTAATTGTACAACTGAATAAGGAAGCCACATGTTATTGTTTGCGCCTGACAGGCTAGGACTCTTAAAAGAAAAATATTTCCTTCTTATGCGTTCCCCCTTCTCTAGCACATGCCCCCATGCATGATATGAGATCTGTAAACTGGATTTTAACCAGTATATTCATTCAGTCAAAAAAAATTTCCATTGTCACACATCTGAAAGCTTTTTTGTTGTGACTTGAAACTATGTTATTCTTATCTTTTTAAAACACCGTCTAGGATGGGATGGCCTTGGCAGTTTTTCAGAGAGTATCTTTTATCTACTAAGACCGAATCCTTAGGAAATATTAACCAAAGCCTTTTGATTTTCAAGAACTAGTATGTCTATAAAGAGTTTTTTAAGAGCCTTGAGTTGGCATTTCTATGAGGACGCTGTGTAATGTAAAGGGTTGTATGAGGTAGTTATGATAGAAACTCCCTTCTTGGGCTGATAAACAAAATAAAAAATGTTCCAGTTAGTTTAAAATGACAGAGGTCAGTTCCCATTTCATTCCTGCTTCACCTTGGTTTGCAGCCTATGTGAGAGCACTGTTGCTCAGGGATTACTATGAGATTCCCATCTGGTGTTTAGAAAGTACTTGGTTAAAAGTTCCTTTTAGAATATATGGTCTTTGGGAGATGAACTGAGAATCACAGACTCTTTCCAAAAGTCTAAATGGAAACAGTTTTTATGTTTTCACATTTGTACGAAAGAAACTGATTTCTAGGACTAAACCAGATAAGGAGAGAACTGTTGCAAAGCCATTACAATTAAAAAGGGAAAAAAAAGGTATACAGATACACAGACAAACAGAATAGCTGAGAAAAAAATTTCAAGAGTATGAGGGTTGTATGTCTGTGTGTATATATTTACAGTTAACTTCTACAGTTCAAAGTGTCTGTGACTTTGTTGGCAAACAGCGTTTGGGTTATGAGATTTTAAAATAGATTGAAAAGATGAAAATTTTGAGATCCTTGGTAATGCAAACAAATGGTTTTGGCTGACTTAACAGTTGTCAAAAGTTAGCTCAGCGTTTCTTTGGTGCTGGTTCTACCCCCTCTCCCACCCCCCCAGTGTAGACTTTGTTTTCATGTTTAGAAACAAAATCTATTGATTCATGTGTAAGTTGCATATTTCTGATGTCCTTATTATGTAATGCGCTATCCCAGCTACCCAGTTTTCCATACAGGGTTGGCCTCAGATCTACAGGATTTTTGACAAATGTACCATATCTAGTTGTGTTGTTTTACTGTTTTTTTTTATTAGCCTGTAAATAAAGATGGCATCTCTCCTATATTAAAATGGTATTAATCTCATTTAAAAATAAACATTTTACAAGTCTTTCATGTTAAAGCTTTTCTTTATTTCCAGTAGCTTCTGTCATTTGTATCAGTGAGTCGTGAAGGCCATGGTTGAGACTTCCATGCTCCCAATGCAAGGGGCTCAGTTAGATCCCTGGCCTGGGATATAGGGTCTCTCATGCCGCACAGTGCAGCAAAAAGAAAAAGAAAATTGATAGCCCATGTCCTTGAGGATAACATTAATAAAAATTAAACAATGAGGGATTTCCCTCGAGGTCCAGTTGTTAAGACTCCACACTTCCCATGCAGGGTATAAGGGTTCAATCCCTGCTTAGGGACCTAAGATCCCACATGCCATTCAGTGGGACCAAAAAATAAGAAGAAGACGAATAATAAAATTGTTTCTTATTAGATACTGTGTAAGAGGATGTTCATCCATTTTATCATCTAAGCATATATAATCTAGAAGTTCTCAAATTGTGTCTAATAATTTTTAGACATATCTATAAACTTTGTTCAGTTTGCTCCTCACAAGGTTTATAGTCAACCTAAGAACTAGGTGTAAAATATGTAGAAATGCTATTTCTTTGTCAAGGGTATTTGAGGTCAGTCAGGAGGAAAAACTAAAAATGGTATTTTATTCTTAGGTATTAATTAATGTAAAGCTTATTTCAGAAATTTACTCGCATGATGAACATTTGGGGCTTCCTGGTGGCTCAGACAGTAAAGAATCTGCCTGCAGTGCAGGAGACGCGGCTTCGATTCCTGTGTTGGAAATATCCCCTAGAGAAAGGAATGGCAACCCACTCCAGTATTCTTGCCTGGAGAATTCCATGGATAGAGGAGCCTGGAGGGCTATAGTCGATGGAGTCTCAAAGAGTCGGACATGACTGAGCAACTAACACTTTCACTTTATGAACATATAAACATATTTATTTATTTATTTGTCGTTGAGTAGCTTTGATTCAGTCCTAATACTCTATGCTGTGTGTCAGCTCCCAGTTTACCAGTTTGGAAAAGTCTTCCTCAAAATTCATCTACATAGGATATTGTTTAGTTCATGAAATAAAAAAGATTATTTGCATTTTCATTATTAATTAGTGTCCTAGATTAGGGGATTTTATAATTAACTTTTTTTTTTTAAGCTGAGAAGTATTAATGCAAATTATTACATGCTGTTGGTGCTAAATATTTCTCTGATAAATCTTTTTCAGGTGTATTTTGAGACCTACAGTCATGGTTATAGCAGCCAGGAGAATGCGCCTCTCAGCTCTCCAGCAGGAGGGAACATAAGGGACTAAAGGCCCTGCAGCCGCTGCACTTGGTCATCCCCACCTTAACGCACAGTCTCTGCCTCTTGCCAGCCAGGGACTAAGCCTGGCAGGGAGATGACTCCTTCACTTTGCTTTTAAGACTACCTGATGGTCTTTTCCAGACTCTCTTAAGATTGTGTTATAATCTCTAAGTCACTTTCACTCAGCCTTTCTTTTATTTACCTGCATCAGGGCCTGGTTGCCTCTCACCAACCCTAGCATCCCCACTGTTTTTCCTCTCCAGAGTTGCCCGTGGCAAATCTATTCCATAGCTGATCCCTTCTTGGTCTGCGTGTCTGCTTCCTGGAAGATCCAGACTAACGCAAGTAGCCCAGGAGTGAGATCCAAGAAAACTGGTTAATAGAATAGGAGCTGATTCATCTCTGTTCCAAAGAATAAAGAGGATGACAACCTGGCTGGTAAGT
Organism: Budorcas taxicolor; assembly: GCF_023091745.1. Taxonomy (NCBI): domain Eukaryota; kingdom Metazoa; phylum Chordata; class Mammalia; order Artiodactyla; family Bovidae; genus Budorcas; species Budorcas taxicolor. The sequence goes on from NC_068918.1 coordinate 24,822,524, forward strand.
GGCGTCCATATAGGCCCAGGCATAAGGTTATGGTCAGTTACTAAATATGTCACAGATGGTGTGCAGAAGAGTTGTCAAAGCCAGCCTGAATCTGTTGCCCTTAGAAAGGCCTGCTTGCAAGATTCACATATGTCCAGCAGTTTGGATTTCATGGGTGTTCCCCCATTCTCTTCATTGATAAGGGTGGTTTATCTGCCTGAAGTGTTTGTACAGACAATGGGATTTATGTCGAATGCCTGATTTCCTTCTGGGAATCATGCATTTTGGTACATGTTAGGCCAAGAATGCCTGCTTAACTGGGCGCAATAAGAACCCTGGACTCCTATGCCCAGGCTCAGGCTAATTTCCTTGGTGGACGCTGTTTTATACATATTATACATCTTTGCTGGAGGCATTAAGTTCACATGTGACTCCATGGCTTCCTCTAGGCTTTGTTCATGTACCTTTTCCCTTTGCTGATTTTGCTTGGTGTTCTTTTTCTGTAATAAATCATAGTTGTGAGCACAGGTCTGTGCTTAGTCCTGTGGGTCCTTCTAGTAAGTTGCTTAACCTGAGGATGTTCGTAGAGAACCCAGACACAGGTGGTAACGTAGGCAAATATCCACATGGAGAAGAATTCTGTAGAAGTTCAATGAGACAGGCATTTGATAAGTATGGAAAGAACAGTGTCTCCGAGAACAGCAGAATTGGCTGGTTACTGCTAGGTTGTATTGATGACCTACAGAAGGATAATAGACCCCAGGCTGTTATCAAGCTGTTAATACTGAAATGACAGCGCAAGGACCCCTGGGGAGCTCATAGTTCAGTTTAATTCAGTTGAGCCACTCAGTCGTGTCCGATTCTTCGCAACTCCATGGACTACAGCACGCAAGGCTTCCTTGTCTGTCACCAACTCCCGGAGTTTACTCAAACTCAGGTCCATTGAGTCGGTGATGCCGTCCAACCATCTTAATCCTCTGTCATCCCTTTCTTCTCCCGCCTTCAGTCTTTCCCAGCATCAGGGTCTTTTCCAGTGAGTCAGTTCTTCAAATCAGGTGGTCAAAGTCAGCTACAACATCAGTCCTTCCAATGAATATTCAGGACTGATTCCCTTTAGGATGAACTGGTTGGATCTCCTTGCTCTCCAAGGGACTCTCAAGAGTCTTCTCCAACACCACAGTTCAGAAACTACAATTCTTTGGTGCTCAGCTTTCTTTATAGTCCAACTCTCACATCCATACATGACTACTAGAAAAACCATAGCTTTGACTACATGGATCTTTGTTGGCAAAGTAATGTCTCTGCTTTTTAATAAGCTGTCTAAGTTGGTCATAACTTTTCTTGCAAGGAGCAAGCATCTTTTAATTTCATGGCTGCAGTCACCATCTGCAGTGATTTTCGAACGCAAAAAAAATAAAGTCTGTCACTGTTTCCACTGTTTGCCCATCTATTTGCCATGAAGTGATGGGAAGTTTTAAGCCAACTTTTTCACTCTCCTCTTTCACTTTCATCAAGAGGCTCTTTAGTTATTCTTCACTTTCTGCTATAAGGGTGGTGTCATCTGCATATCTGAGGTTATTGATATTTCTCCCAGCAATCTTGATTCCAGTTTGTGTGTCATCCAGTCCAGCATTTCTCATGATGTACTCTGCAATAAGCAGGGTGACAATATACAGCCTTGATGGACTCCTTTCCTGATTTGGAACCAGGCTGTTGTTCCATGTCCAGTTCTAACTGTTGCGTCTTAACCTGCATACAGATTTCTTAGGAGGCAGGTCAGGTGGTCTGGTATTCCTATCACTTGAAGAATTTTCCACATTTTTTTGTGATCCACACAGTCAAAGGCTTTGGTATAGTCAAAAAGCAGAAGTAGATGTATTTCTGGAACTCTCTTGTTTTTTCCATGATCCAGCGGATGTTGGCAATTTGATCTCTGGTTCCTCTGCCTTTTCTAAATCCAGCTTGAACATTTGGAAGTTCACAGTTCACGTACTGTTGAAGCCTGGCTTGGAAAATTTTGAGCATCTCTTTGCTTGCATGTGAAATGAGTGCAATTGTGCAGTAGTTTGAGCATTCTTTGGCATTGCCCTTCTTTGGGATTGGAATGAAAACTGACCTTTTCCAGTCCTGTGGCCACTACTCAGTTTTTCAGATTTGCTGGCATATTGAGTGAGGCACTTTAATAGCATCATCTTTTAGGATTTGAAATAGCTCAACTGGAATTCCATTACTTCCACTAACTTTGTTTGTAGTGATGCTTCCTAAGGCCCACTTTGCATTCCAGGATGTCTGGCTCTAGGTGAGTGATCACACAATCATGATGATCTTGGTCATGAAGATCTTTTTTTGTATAGTTCTTCTGTGTATTCTTGCCACCTCTTCTTAATATCTTCGCTTCTGTCAGGTTCATGCCATTTCTGTCCTTTATTGTGCCCATCTTTGCATGAAAAGTTCCTTTGGTATCTCTAATTTTCTTGAAGAGATCTCTAGTCTTTCCCATTCTATTGTTCTCCTCTGTTTCTTTGCGTTGTCTCCTTGCTATTCTTTGGAACTCTGCATTTAAATGGGTATATCTTTCCTTTTCTCCTTTGCCTTTCACTTCTCTTCTTTTCATAGCTGTTTGTAAGGCCTCCTCAGACAGCCATTTCGCCTTTTTGCATTTCTTTTTCTTGGGGATGATCTTGATCCCTGCCTCCTGTAAAATGTCCCAAACCTTCGTCCATCGTTCTTCAGGCACTCTGTCTATCAGATCTAATCCCTTGACTCCATGTGTCACTTCTACTCTGTAGTCATAAGGGATTTAATTTTGGTCATACCTGAATGGTCTAGTGGTTTTCCCTACTTGCTTCAATTTCAGTCTGAATTTGGCAATAAGGAGTTCATGATCTGAGCCACAGTCAGCTCGCAGTCTTGTTTTTGCTGACTGTATAGAGCTTCTCTCTCTTTGGCTGCAAAGAATATAATCATTCTGATTTCAGTGTTGACCATCTGGTGATGTCCATGTGTAGAGTCTTCTCTTGTGTTGTGGGAAGAGGGTGTTTGCTATGACCAGTGTGTTCTCTTGGCAAAACTCTATTAGCCTTTGCCCTGCTTCATTCTGTACTCCAAGGCCAAATTTTCCCGTTACTCCAGGTATTTCTTGACTTAACTACTTTTGCGTTCCAGTCCCCTATAATGAAAAGGACATCTTTTTTGTGTGTTAGTTCTAGAAGGTCTTGTAGGTCTTCATAGAACCACTCAGCTTCTTCAGCATTACTGTTCGAGGCATAGATGTGTATTACTGTGATACTGAATGGTTTGCCTTCAAAACGAACAGAGATCATTCTCACGAGGGGATGATCAAAAGGAGCTCACAAGGGGAACTCACAAGTAGGCCTTTTCTCCTGCAATGGAAAGGTTGAAACAGCCGAGATTCAGGTCAAACCTCTAATTGTTATAGTCACAGAGCTTCAGGGACTTGAATGTTCAGCCAAATTTTATTTTGTGAAAATTTAGGGTGCTGGTAGGGAAAACCTAGAACCTTGAAACATGCCATGGGGACAGCTGGATGGATGCCCCTGAGGATGCTGGCTCTGCACTCCCTTCTGCCTCCTGTAGTCTTGTGAAAGTAGCCCACCCTTCCCACCAGGTCACCTCAGCTTATGCTAGAAGGTGCTGCAGAGGCTGATACCTGCCTTTCCTCCTCTTCCCCTCCCCTCCCCTCCCCAACCCCTCAGAGAGTAACTGCCTGTCTCCTCTCTTTGCTGCCAGGTCTGTATTCTTTATAAGGAACATACCTAAGGATACGGAAAGTTTGAAAGTGAAAAGATAAGCTGGGTATATAGTCTCCAAAGGCAAGCTGAGATAGTTACATTCAGCTTAGAGAAAATAGACTTAAAGGATCAAAAGCATTATCAGGCATGGAGAAACTATTTATATTCTTATTGTTTAAAGTATAGTTGGTTTACAACATTGTTTTAGTTTCAGGTGTACAACAAAGTGATTTCAGTTATATATATTTTTCCTTCAGGTAATTTTCTATTATAAGTTACTACAAGACATTAAGTGTAGTTCCCTCTGCTATGCAGTAAATCCTTATTATCTATTTTATATATAGTAATTTGTATTTGTTAATTCCATACTCTTAATTTATCCCTCCCCTTTCCCTTTCCTCTTTGGTAATAACCGTAAGTTTGTTTTCTATGTCCTTGAGTCTGTTTCTGTTTTGTGCATAGATTCGTTTGTATTATTTTTTAGATTTCACATTTAAGTGATACAATGTCTTTGTTTGACTTCACTTAGTGTCATATTCTCTAGTTTGATTCGTGTTGCTGCAAATAGCAACATTTCACTTTTTTATGGTGGAATAGTATTCCGTTGTATACGTATACCACATCTTCTTAAATCATTCAGTTGTGGATGGGCACTTGGGCTGTTTCCACGTCTTGACTGTTATAAATAGTGCTGCTGTGAATATTGGGCTTGCATGTATCATTTCAAATTAGTTTTCATAGTTTCTGGATATATGCCCAGGAGTGGGGTTGCTGGATCATATGGTAGCTCTATTCTTAGTTGTTTAAGAAACCTTCATACAGTTTTGCATAGTGGCTATACCAATTTACATTTCCACCAACAATGTAGGAGGGTTTCCTCTTCTCCACATTCCTTCCAGTATGTATTATTTGTATACTTTTTGACGGTCATTCTGACTGGTATGAAGTGATACCACATTATGGTTTTAATTTGCATATCTCTAATAATTAGCAAGGTTTAGCATCTTTTCATGTGCCTTTTGGCCATGCATATGTCTTCTTTGGAGAACTGTCTATGTATCTTTTTTGGAGAAATATCTATTTAACATTTCTGTGCATTTTTTAATTGGGTTCGATTTTTTTTGATATTGAGTTACTGTTTGTATTTTTTCTGTTCTGTATGTTGTCTTTTGTTAATGATTTCCTTTGCTATGCAAAAGCCTTTGTTTATTTTTGCTTTTATTTCTTTGGCCTGGGGAAACTGATCTAAGAAAATACTGCTACAATTTATGTCTGAGAGTGTTTTGTTATCCCCTCAGAGTTTTATGGTGTCATGGCAAACCATTTTGAGTTTATTTTTGCATGTGGTGTGAGGAAGTGTTCTAATTTCATTGATTTACTTATGGCTGTCCAACTTTTCCAACAACCACTTGCTGAAGAGCCTGTCTTTTACTCATTATATTGTTTCCTTTGTTGTAGATTAATTGACCATAGGTGTGTGAGTTTATTTCTGGGCTGTTCTTTTCCATCGATCAATATGTCTGTTTTTGTACCAGTACCATGCTGTTTCAATTACTGTAGCTTTGTATTACTGTCTGAAGTGTGGAAAGATTATGCCTCCACCTTTGTTCTTTTTCCACACAATCGTTTTGACACTTTGGGGTCATTTGTGGTTCCATATAAATTTTACCATTATTTATTCTAGTTCTGTGAGAAATGTCATGGGTGTTTGGATAGGGATCGCATTAAATTTGTATAGTATAGCTGTTTTAACAATATTCATTCTTACAATCCAAGAGCATGGGATATCCTCCCATTTCTTTGAATCCTCTTCAGTTTCCTTTATCACTGTTTTATAGTTTTCTGCTTTTAGGTCTTTTACCTCCTTGGTTAAGTTTATTCCTCTGTTTTGTATCCTTCACATTCCAATGTTAATTCTGATCTGCATATACCAATTTAAAATAGCCTCAAATTTTATAAAGTAAAAATAGAACCATAAAAAATAACAAAAATCCATCGCAATAGTGGAGAAGGCAACAAAACTTTAGAAGAAATCAGGGGAGAAGGAAGATTTAAACAGCAAAAGTAAAAGATTGTTTTAAAGTTCAAGAGGGTATTTGGTTCTAAAAGAAAGGCCTCTGGCCTTTAAGTAGGATGATAGATGAATAGACTGTAAGAAGGAAAATTAGATACACAATATGTGAAACAGACAACTAAAACTTAGATTCTGTGTGTTGGAAAGGTAAAATCTGAGGTTTGATAAAATGCCACCAGGGGGTAGAAGATTCCAAATGGGATATTCTACTTCGACCTATTGTTAGAGCTGGAAGGCTTTGAGGATTATCAAATAAAATACTCTTATTATTATGAGAATGAACATACTGAGCACTAGAAAAGATATTACTTTCCAGAGTCGTACAGATAGTGTAAGTGTCAAAAGCAGGACTCAAATCCCTGTCTTGATTCATCTTTAATAGGCCATAAAAGGAAATACAGATGAAATTACCAATTTTTCAGTCTTGCTCTCCTGACAGTTATTCTTATTTTTCTTAAATGGTGCAAGGATTAATGGAACCTATGATTGATTCTACGTTGGTTTTTAAAAATGATGGTTGGAAAAAAATGATTGAGCTGGATCTGAGTTTCAGTAGAAATACTTTTTTTGTATGTGAATGACTATTGAATGCAGGAACTCCCTAAAGTTATAAGCAGATTTCTGAATGCTTCAGACTGTAGCGTTCTGCCTCCCCTGACACACGGATAATCTCTGCGTGTGCTTATGGTCCCCACATGCTTTAGTAAGTAGTGTTTGTGACATTCGAGGAGGGAGTTGCTGTCACTAGGTACCTTTCTCTTATCATCCTCACCATAGTTAAGGGGATTTTTACCTTTGCCTACAGCTGCAAAAAGTAGATTATCAGCTTCTGAAAGCAGAAAACAAATAGAACAACAACAAAAAACAACCTGATTTTTCAGGGGCAAAAGACAATGTGCTGGCCATCCTAACCATGGAAAAGAGAGCGCTAAAGGCAAATGTGCAGTATAAGAAAGAAAGGGGAAATAGCCATAAAAATGGAGGGAACTAAAAGGATAGTGAAAGACTGTTTGTTCAATTCCATATGAATAAATTTGGCAGCTTTTCTAAAAGAATATAATTTACCAAAACTGAAGTTTTAAAATCTAAACAGATATCCATAGAAGAAATAGAAAAAAATCATCAGATTGCTACCAACCCCAACAAGTTACCCCCCAGGGCAATACTACTAAACCTTTAAAGGGCACATAATTCTAATGCCTAGCAAGAGAACAACCTAGAAAGAAAAGAAGGCTTCTAAATTCTTTTTGTCTAGCTAAAAAAAAAAAAGAAACAGAAAGATCTGACACACAGGAAAATGAAAGGGCTATCTTGAAAAAAAGTTAATGCAAAAATTCTAAGTAAAATATTATCACTGTGATTTCAGCAGCACTTTGATAGACTCATACACCATGACCACATGTGTTAGGGCATCAAGTGCATCATTTGGCTGAGTCTAGAGAGGGATCCTAGAGAAGAAAATCATTTGCGTCTAATTCCATAGATGCTGAAAAGGCATTAGTCAAAACTCAACACCCATTCTTGGTGTGGGAGAAAATGGAATATAGCATAATAACATACAGCCCAACATAACCTATGCCCCAAAGCCAGCATCATGCTTAGTAGGGAGATATTTCTTCTTGTTACTGTTATTATTTTAGTTGCTGAGTCATGTCCAATTCTTTTGTGACCCCATGAACTATACCCCTTCTGGCTCCTCTGCCCATGGGATTTTCTGGTCAAGAATACTGGAGCACGTTGCCATTTCCTTCTTCAGGGGATCTTCCCAACCCAGGGATCAGACCCATGTCTCCTACATTGGCAGGCGGATTCTTTACCACTGAGCCACCCGGGAAGGACCATAAATAAAGGAGGTTGCACCAGCACTATCTGCATGCATTATGATCACATTTCCAAAAACCTAGGTCAACAAAAACGACTAGAAATAAGGAATTTAGTAAAGGAGCAGTATATAAACAAATCGATCTGGACAAAAAATTAATTCCGTATTAAAATATATGTCTGTAACTGCTCATACCAGCGTAGTGCTTGTCATGGGGCAAGCCACAGTTCTAAAGGTTTTACATGTATTAACTCATGATATTCACTACACTCCATGAGGTATACGCTGTTATGATCTCCATTTGGAAATAAGGAAATGGTATCAGAGAGATGTAGAATGATATTTTTTTGGTCATGCAACTAGAACAGAATTATGCTTTTCTCCACAAGGGCCTTATCGATTCCTGATATGTAAAAGGAGGGATGTGGCACCATTTACAGTAACAACAACAAATACCTAAGTGTAAATTAAACCAAAAATGTGCAGTACTTATATGAAAACTATTTAAAATGCCCTACTTCAATTTGGAGAAGGCGATGGCAACCCACTCCAGTACTCTTGCCTGGAAAATCCCATGGACGCAGGAGCCTGATAGGCTGCAGTCCATGGGGTCGCAAAGAGTCAGACACGACTGAGCGACGTCACTTTCACTTTCACTACTTCAATTCAGTCCAGTCGCTCAATCGTGCCTGACTGCGACCTCATGGACTTCAGCATGACTACTGCAAAAACCATAGCTTTGACTAGATGGACCTTTGTTGGCAAAGTAATGTCTACTTTTTAATATGCTGTCTAGGTTGATCATAGCTTTTCTTGCAAGGAGCAAGCGTCTTTTAATTTCATGGCTGCAGTCACCGTCTGCAGTGATCTTGGAGCACAAGAAAATAGTCTGCCACTATTTCCATTGTTTCCCCATCTATTTGCCATGGCATGATGGTATGGATGCCATGATCTTTGTTTTTTGAATGTTGAGTTTTAAGCCAGCTTTTTCACTCTTCTTGTTCACCTTCATCAAGAGGCTCTTTAGTTCCTCTTCATTTTCTGCCATAAGGGTGGTGGTATCTGCGTATCTGAGGTGGTTGATATTTCTCCTGGCAGTCTTGATTTCAGTTTGTGCTTCATCCAGCCTGGCATTTTTCGTGATGTACTCTGCATATAAGTTTAAATAAGCGGGGTGACAATATACAGCTTCGATGTACTCCTTTTCCAATTTGGAACCAGTCTGTTGTCCCATGTCCAGTTCTAACTGTTGCTTCTTGACCTGCATACAGATTTCTCCGGAGGCACATAAGGTGGTCAGGTGAAGAATTTTCCACAGTTTGTTGTGATCTACACAGTCAAAGGCTTTGGCATAGTCAATAAAACAGAAATAGAGGTTTTTCTGGAACTTGCTTGCTTTTTTAATGATCCATCCAATGTTGGCAATTTGATCTCTGGTTCATCTGCCTTTTCTAAATCCAGCTTGAACATCTGAAAGTTCTTGGTTCATGTACTGTTGAAGCCTCGCTTGGAGAGTTTTGAGCATTACTTTGCTAGTGTGTGAGATGAGTGAAATTGTGCAGTAATTTGAACATTTTTTGGCATTGCCTTTCTTTGGATTGGAATGAAAACTGACCTTTTCCAGTCCTGTGGCTACTGCTGAGTTTCTCAGGTTTGCTGGCATATTGAGTGCAGCACTTTAATAGCATCATCTTTTAGGATTTGAAATAGCTCAACTAGAATTCCATCACCTCCACTAGCTTTGTTCATAGACGTGCTTCCTAAGGCCCACTTGACTTCACATTCCAGGATGTCTGGCTCTAGGTGAGTGATCACACCATCATGGTTATCTGGGTCATTAAGATCTTTTAAAAATGCCCTTAAAGAATGTAAAAGAAGACTTGAAACAGTGGAAAGGGCTATTATAGAAAATAAAAATTTCACTGGAAAAAAAGAATGAATGGGAGATAGTTCAGGCGCTCAGTCGTGTCCGACTCTTTGCGACCCCATGAATCAGAGCACGCCAGGCCTCCCTGTCCATTACCATCTCCGGAGTTCGCTCAGACTCACGTCCATCGAGTCCGTGATGCCATCCAGCCATCTCATCCTCGGTTGTCCCCTTCTCTTGCCCTCAATCCTTCCCAGCATCAGAGTCTTTTCCAATGAGTCAACTCTTCGCATGAGATGGCCAAAGTACTGGAGCTTCAGCTTCAGCATCATTCCTTCCAAAGAAATCCCAGGGTTGATCTCTTTCAGAATGGACTGGTTGGATCTCCTTGCAGTCCAAGGGACTCTCAAGAGTCTTCTCCAACACCACAGTTCAAAAGCATCAACTCTTCGGTGCTCAGCTTTCTTCACAGTCCAACTCTCACATCCATACATGACCACAGGAAAAACCATAGCCTTGACTAGATGGACCTTAGTTGGCAAAGTAATGTCTCTGCTTTTGAATATACTATCTAGGTTGGTCATAACTTTTCTTCCAAGCAGTAAGCGTCTTTTAATTTCATGGCTGCAGTCACCATCTTCAGTGATTTTGGAGCCCCAAAAAATAATCCTGACACTGTTTCCACTGTTTCCCCATCTATTTCCCATGAAGTGATGGTACCGGATGCCATGATCTTCATTTTTTGAATGTTGAGCTTTAAGCCAACTTTTTCACTCTCCTCTTTCACTTTCATCAAGAGGCTTTTTAAGTCTTCTTCACTTTCTGCCATAAGGGTGGTGTCATCTGCATATCTGAGGTTATTGCTATTTCTCCCGGCAATCTTGATTCTAGCTTGTGTTTATTCCAGCCCAGCGTTTCTCATGATGTACTCTGCATATAAGTTAAATAAGCAGGGTGACAATACACAGCCTTGACGTACTCTTTTTCCTATTTGGAACCAGTCCATTGTTCCATGTCCAGTTCTAACTGTTGCTTCCTGACCTGCATACAGATTTCTCAAGAGGCAGGTTAGGTGGTCTGGTATTCCCATCTCTTTCAGAATTTTCCACAGTTTATTGTGATCCACACAGTCCAAGGCTTTGGCATAGTCAATAAAGCAGAAATAGATGTGTTTCTGGAACTTTCTTGCTTTTTCCATGATCCAGCGGATGTTGGCAATTTGATCTCTGGTTCCTCTGCCTTTTCTAAAACCAGCTTGAACATCAGGGAGTTCACAGTTCACGTATTGCTGAAGCCTGGCTTGGAGAATTTTGAGCATTACTTTACTAGCATGTGAGATGAGTGCAATTGTGTGGTAGTTTGAGCATTCTTTGGCATTGCCTTTCTTTGGGATTGGAATGAAAACTGACCTTTTCCAGTCCTGTGGCCACTGCTGAGTTTTCCAAATTTGCTGGCATATTGAGTGCAGCACTTTCACAGCATCATCTTTCAGGATTTGAAACAGCTCCACTGGAATTCCATCACCTCCACTAGCTTTGTTCATAGTGATGCTTTCTAAGGCCCACTTGACTTCACATTCCAAGATGTCTGGCTCTAGATTAGTGATCACATCATCATGATTATCTGGGTTGTGAAGATCTTTTTTGTACAGTTCTTCCATGTATTCTTGCCACCTCTTCTTAATATCGTCTGCCTCTGTTAGGTCCAGACCATTTCTGTCCTTTATCAAGCCCATCTTTGCATGAAATGTTCCCTTGGTATCTCTAATTTTCTTGAAGAGCTCTCTAGTCTTTCCCATTCTGTTGTTTTCCTCTATTTCTTTGCATTGATCGCTGAAGAAGGCTTTCTTATCTCGTCTTGCTATTCTTCGGAACTCTGCATTCAGATGCTTTTATCTTTCCTTTTCTCCTTTGCTTTTCACCTCTCTTGTTTTCACAGCTATTTGTAAGGCCTCCCCAGACAGCCATTTTGCTTTTTTGCATTTCTTTTCCATGGGGATGGTCTTGATCCCTGTCTCCTGTACAATGTCACGAACCTCATTCCATAGTTCATCAGGCACTCTATCTATCAGATCTAGGCCCTTAAATCTATTTCTCACTTCCACTGTATAATCATAAGGGATTTGATTTAGGTCATACCTGAATGGTCTAGCGGTTCTAGGCTTAGGTCACTGTTTACTTGAAGGACTTGGGATATTAAGGGAGAATCCTTTTATACTTGTGAGAGATTTGAACACATTTATATAGGTCAAGAAGAAAATATTAGTTCAGAAACAGAAATGAAAGATAAAGGAAATGGAAATAATTGAAGCAAAACCTGAAATGAGGGAGAAATTGGTGCATGAAGGTTTCAAACATTTTTTCCATCAGCACAGGAGGAAAGGACTGGAGTAGATGCAGCTTTTGCGGGGAGAGGATGGACAAGTTGTCGGATCTGATCTTAATGACTTGCCTAGATGAAAGATGTGGCAAGATCTCTAGAGGGAAATTGTGCAGTGTGGCAGGAAGAGATGAGAAAAGAAGTGGATCCAAGATGTGTAAAGGGGTAAGGAATAATGAGCCTGAGGTAATTGGGTTTTTCTTGAAAGGCTCCATGTGAACAGTTATGCCTTGTTCTCCTGCTGCTCTGATGGAGATGGGAAGATGACATCCTGAAGGGGAGTTGTCACTGGGGGCTTAAGGTTGTCAGTCCTGGAAAGACCATGGAGTGAAGATGCTCAGACAAAAAGTTTAAGTGATGGATGGGGGAGAAAAGAAAACCGAAAAAGTTTAACAGCCAGAGGAAAGTGATGGGATGTAGGCATTAAGTAAATTTTAAATCTCTTCTTGAGATCAGTAAATCCGTAGGATGAAAACTAAAGAATGAAGAGAACAGGAGGTTTTGAGCAGAGATAGAATTATTAAGATTTCAGAGCTGGAGTTCTTGCTGATAACAAGTGTGGACATATATGGAGGTGGTCTGAATGAACTGCAGGTTTCTAGAGCAGATGTCAAAAAAATCATAAACATTACCATGTTGACACTGAACTTTTCCACATGATTATAGAGAAAGATTGGAGAAGAACCGAGCTAGCTGACGTCCCCAGTGAAGGGGGGAAATGGCTTGGAAGATATTAGGGGACGCATGGAGAAGAACAGCTGGTAGAGCTATAAAGGAAGGGAGCTTTGCATGGGGCTGAAGGAGAGCATGGTCAGGGAAGTGGGGATCGGGAGGAAGGTGTGTATGGCATGGTTTTTTAAAAGTTAAATCCATCTTGGACAGCAAGGTGGCTGTTACTCCTGGTACTAGAGTTGCCAGATTTAACAAATCCATATTATAGGACATGAATAACTTTTTCGTATAAATCTGTCCCATTGCACAGAACATACTTAAACTAAAAAATTACTTGTTTATCTGAAATTCAGACTTAACGGGGTATCCTTTTTATCTGGCAGCCCTACCTGGTGTACCTGACAGATAGAAATTCAAAAACCCCTCAGAAAAGACATTATCACAAAGTTTTCACCAGGAGGAAAAAACCCTGCTCAGGGATGACTCACAGAAGTCTGAAGCCACACAGACACAAACCATCACAAACAAGAGTCGGGGGAAATGACAAACAGGACAGAGCCTCCGGAACTTCTTCAGTCGCTGAGCAAATCCTTCTTGAAAATTGTCCTGAGTGCTGGGAATATACGCGGGGAACAAAAGTCATTTCCTTCATGGGATGTGATCTAGGGGGAGAGTTAGATAATAAGCAAGAAAATAAAACTGTGCTGGATTAGACAGCGACACACGTCAAGGAGAAAAGTGAAGCAGGAACGGAGATAGAACACATGTTAGGGGAGCAACGTGCTTTCACTGGAGTATGGACTCGATGGGGCTGAGAGAACCAACTGTGCAGTAGTCCAGGGGAAGAGGTTTCCAGGGAGAGAAGAGCAAGTGCAGAATACGTCCCTGGCACGGGTAGGTGGCAGCCAGGGGCTCCGCGTGGCTGGCCTGGGGTGAACAAGGTGGGGGATGAAGTCAGACAGGTGACCACCCGATGCGGGGTGTCCTGTCCAACACGGTGGTCACATCTGGCTGTCTACATTTAAATAAATGAAAAGTCAACAAGATTAAAAAAATTTTTCTTCAGTCACTCCAGCCACATGTGACTCGAGTGGTTACCCTACTGAGCAGCTCAGAGAATATTTCCGTTCTTGCAAAAGTTTTACTGGGCAGTGTTGATGGAGCTTTATAAATCATTACACAGACTTTGTGGCTCTTACTCTCAATGAGATGAAGATAACAAAAAAAAAAAAAGAATGTAAAATGAGGTTTCACATGATTAAAAGAAGGAATCAAAGCCAAAGAAAATATACCAAGACACTGTAGAAAAGGGAAGACTTGGAAAAGAATCAGTAGACCCTCCAGAAATTTTTTTTAATTGACATTAAAACCTCAATGATTAAATAGGAGATGGCAAAACTGGAAATTAGTAAACTGGAGTATAATATGTAATCTTATACAGTGCTTCACGTGGGTCAGACAGTGCTCTGAAAGCTTCATGTAATACAACAGCTATAGGTAGGGGGAGAGTATATTTTTGCCCCAGGTAACAAGCAAGAAAACAGGTACAGAGAAGTTCTGGTTCCTTGCCCACCATGCACTCAACCACTATGCTATATTGTTTCAGGAATTTACATGGAATGCAACAAGAGCAATAAAGAGAAAATAAGGGGGAAGAAGAGACATGATGGAATGAGAAGGCCCAGTGAGCATCCACAGGAATCCCGGGAGCGAATAAAGAAAACAGCAGAGGCAAGTAGTATGGGACAAGGGAGGCTGAGACTTTTTCATAGTTCATAAAGATGAGTCCTGAGATTCTGGAAGCACAAGTCCCAAGTGAATACAGATGAATTTATAGCAGCCCCAAGTGGTAAAATTGCAGAATACCAAAAGCAGAGTGAAAATCTTTAAAACCTGTCGGGCAATTTATTCCCAGAACAGGGAGAAGCTGGGTGAGAGACCCACAGCTGCAGGTGAAAGATCAGTAGCGGGCCATGAGCACAGCAGTGTGGCTTTGAGAGGGGCACTTCTAGGCGACTGGATGGGCTGGGTCTGGGGGCAGAGACCACTAGGAGGACTCATTCAACCCTAGCTTCTCATTAGTGGAGCTCAGCTTCTCCCAGGTCCTGGTGAGAGCCCAAGCTTGTGCTTTCTCTCAACGAAGCACAGGGTGAGTGTGGGTCTCAGAATCTTAATAAATAGTTGGTGCATAAACAAATGGGAGAAGCATTTTGAGAATAATGAGGCCAAGCTGGTGGCTACACTTGGATTGCTAAATTGATGTATTTATGAAAGGCCTTGTGATGATGTTTTTGTGAAAGGCTGTTCATGGTGATAAATATGGTATCAGTTTCTGCTAAGAACCTAAAGCAGTGCAAAATAAGAGAAATGTCTAGCATCCTTTCTAGGCTGATTATAAATATGAGTTAGTGCACGTGTAAATCACAGTAACAGAAGCCAGAGCAGCGTCAGCAACCTCTGTGAATGGCTTAGTCTTGTCTGTCTGAGCAGATATCTTTCTGCCACAATTGTAAGAAGTGACGGACTGCAATTTTTGCCTCCCAGTAGGATTTGATAACAGAGAAAAAAACAGACAGTTGCCTTATCATAGGTGCTAATTTTGCAAAATGGAAAAGAAAAGCATAGTATTTTCCTGCTCTTATCCTGTAGTTTAGGCTTGGCTGTTTTGGGTGTATCAGACAGACTTTTCCACTGACCATCCTGGGCTACATGGTGAGGCCATCCTGAGGAAGTGGTGTTCCAAAACAAAGTCCTGTCCTCGCTCTTTCTGCGACCTTCCAGCACCTCAGTATCACAGAAAGTGTCATTATTGGATCATGTATACGGGAAAGAGATGGGATAGATGGACACTGCTCCACTGTAGAGAAGTGTGTTTTTTTTGACTAGTATTTTAATGTTAAAAATACATGCAGCCCAAATGTCACAGTTCTTATCTGTAAGCCTTGGAGGAAGGCACACTCACATTGTTTTTATGCATGAGGAAACTGAGGCTCAGGGTTAAGTAATGACAAACTGGATATACAGATGGGTCATGGGCAGACCATAAATAAAACAGAACTCTGGCTGGCAGCCTACAGCAATAAGCATAGGAAACCAACTCATTATCCACAGTAGCCAATAGAGAGGCCAGCATGCTGTAAGTCATGCTTGTAGGAAGTCAGACCACTACTTCTGGAAACAATGCAGGAAGCCAAATTAAAATGCCTGAAACTGACCCCAGATCGCTAGGACTTTATTAATAACTGACAGCTTCCCTCATTTCTGTCCCTATTTCCAACTTAGGACCAACCAGAGGAAGCCATGTATGCTCTTCCCATTGTACCGCTTGCCCTTGTATGGAGGCTGAGCCTCCAGTGCCTTCAGTAGGCCAGCAAGCAGGATACCAATGAGAGGCGGGTATGTACATTGGTTTGGCATAGTTTATTACAATTAGTATGCGTAGAAAACCACGTAAACTCACAAGGTAAATGGTTTGTCCTCCATAGTAACCACAGATAGTCTGCTGCGACCTTCCAGCACCTCAGTATCACAGAAAGTGTCATACAACTAGTATTATACATTTTTAGGGAAAGAACTTTTTGGTCCACATTTTCTATTAAAACAAAAACATACACTTTCCTCTTTGACAAAAGAGGTTAAATTCACACCCGCCGCCCCCCTGCTGCCCCCCACCCACAGTGAACTTACAAAGCAAACTCAGATAAAACCACTGGACAATGAGGTACAGCTGAAGTCAGGGCCAATCTGGAATTATAGACACCTACTTAAGGGAAAATTTTTTCTTACAAAATTAGCTCTTTCCAGCCATCTCAGTAGAAAAAGCCCTATGTAGATTTGGCTTCAGTCACTTTTAATAAGAACACACTTCAAATAACTTTTTTTGTGTTTTCAAATAGTACAATGCACTGTTTCCGACGAGTCATGAAAAGTGTGGGCGTCTGACCTCAGCAATATTTTTCATCTGAGACACAAAAGCATCTGACACAGTAATTTAGAGCGTAATTGCTGTGCCACCTTCACTGTGTCTGTTGAGCAGTTTTGGTTGCTCTAAGTCTGGGCATTTGGCTTTGCAGACAGTTTGAAAAGGCAGATTTGCATGTGAAAGTGAGTTATCTGCCAGGCCCAAGGTGAACAAGAAGCAACCTGTCAGGAAGGCCAACTGCTCAGAAGGCCAACTCCTGCAGGCTGAGGGAAGTGAGGTCCCCTGCAGGCCACGGAGACCTGGTCCTTGCACCCCTTGACAGGCCACTGCGCATGCCCACCTGAAGTGAGGTGCCTGTATTTTGTTTGTTCTTTTAAATCTACAATAGTAATTGCAAACAACCACCCTGGTGTGCTTTTCATGCTTCAAGTAATTTCATTCCTTCCAGGAGAAGAATGCTAACAATGCTTTTAGTTTTCCATATCAAAGGAAAGGAAATGAGCCATAATAACAACAAGATTAAGTTTAAACAGACCTGCTGCTAACACAGTATCAGATAAAATATATTTTAGAAGTGAACATACTATTATATGTTTTTGCAACAGCTGCATTCTCCCACTTAACCTCCCTGCAGAACGAAAATCTGCTAAAGCAAATTTAAGTTACTTTAATCTTGTTAAATACAACTCTGTACAGATTGCACATTTTTACATCGAAGCAGCTCAGTATCACAGTTAGAGAAATGAAAACGCCATCTGAAAAATGTTCATTTTTCTAGCCCACAAAACCCAACAGACGCTGGCCCTCAGGGTCAGAACAAACCAGCTGCACAATTCTGTAAACAGTGTGGAGGGGGAGCTCCCGGCAGGATCCTGTTCCACTGCGCACACACGCACGCGCACACACCACACTCACACGCACTCTCTCTCGAGCGCATCGGCTTCCAGGGCGGCGCACAGCCCGGCGCTCAGTACCGCAGCAGCAGTTTCATTCACAGTGTGTGTGTTCACAGAAGAGCGGTCATGGCCGTCGGGCTGAGGGGTCTGAGGCAGTCTCTGGGGGCCAAGTAGGCAGGGCTGCTCGCGGGGCTGACCTGGGGCTTCTGATGGTCGGGAGGGGCGCAGCCCGCGGCTAAGCCGCTGCCCTTGGGCTGGTCGTAGCCCGGCTCCGCGGGCGCGGGGCTCGGCGGCCGCTGGTAGCCGGCAGCTGGGGAGAAGGCACCAGAGGAGAGGGAGTGCTTGTGCGCCGGCCGGGGCCCCGGCACGCGGTAGCCGCTGCGCGCCGAGAAGGTGTGCGCGCGGGCCAGGTGCCGCTCCACGATGGGCGTGGCGTACTCGGGCTCGGGGTTGGTCAAGGGCAGCGCGTACTCGTGGCGGCCGGCCGGCAGGGGGCAGTCGTAGTGGCCGCCGGCCTCGGTACCCGACCCCGCCGCGTCCGCCTCGGTGTCCATCGGCCGGAAGGTGGAGCCCTTCCTGGTGACCGTCTCGGTGCCAATCATGAGAGGCTGCTGGTAATCTGAAACCCAAAGAGTAGACTTTCGGTACTCCAGCCACTCCCCGGCTGTCCCGGGAGGGGGTGCTCTGCCCGGTGCCTGACGTGCACCAGGCGGAAGAGAAAGACAGGGATGTAAGCAGCACAGATACCACGCCTCGGGAGGCAGAGGTTACCTCTAACCACACCTAGGGGTATGAAAGGACATCTTCATGGAGCTCTTCAACTGGCTCTTGAAAGGCTACATTTTGGAGTTGAAGATAATACTGTCAGAAAAGGGAAAAGTGACTGAACAACGTATTAAACAACCATGAACAGAGAGTGTGGTGTAACCAGAGTATGGGAGATGTGGAGAAATTTAATAGGAAGCAAAGACCAGAGTGATAGGTTGGGAGTTAACGACAACTGGTAATGGTGATCATGGGCCTCCCAGGTGGCACTCCTGGTAAAAACCTGCCTGCCAGTGCAGGAGACCTAAGAGACGCGGGTTCGATCCCTGGGCCAGGAAGATCCCCTGCAGAAGGGAATGGCTACACACCCCAGTAATGCCTGGAGAATCCCATGGACAGAGGAGCCTGGCTACAGTTCATGCGGTGAGAAAGAGCACACAACTGAGCGACTGAACAACAACAATGATAATCATAAAGCTCGCATTTATCGAGTCCTTTCTTGGCGCCAGGCACTATTCTATAACATTAATAAATCAATTAGTTAAATCCTCTGGAAAAAAAGTATTATGAGGTAGTTTCCTCATAGTACTTTTACAGACGGGAAACTGAAGCAGAGAGAAATTTAAGTAATTTTTCCAGGATCACACAGGTAGCAGCCAGTGGTTCAAGAATGCAAACACATGCCCCAGGTGTGAGTTGTTACCTATACCCTAGCTCATGGTGGGCAGCGAGTGCCCTGCCAGAGAGTTTGGCTTAATTGTATAGAAACCTATGGAGATTCTAAATAAGTGACTGGCAACGAGAGGTAACCCTGGAAGAAGACAGAAGAGGGAAAGATAAAAGTAAAAAGAGAAATGAAACCCAAAAAGTCATAAATTAGGGGACTAGCAGCAGCTTTGGAAGGACCACATATTGGGGACAGGTATCAGAAGAATACGCCCTCCTTCATAGCTCAGTGGGTAAAGAATCTGCCTGCAATGGAGGAGAGCTGGGTTCGATTTGTGGGTCAGGAAGATCCCCTGGAGAAGGAAATGGCAACCCACTCCTATATTCTCACCTGGAGAATCCCATGGACAGAGGAGCCTGACAGGCTACAGTCCATGGGGTCACAAGAGTCGGACATGACTTAGCGACTAAACCACCATCAGAAGAATTGGTCACCAACAATGTAAGTAGGGTAAGAGGAAAGAGGAGCTTCCCAGCTGTTAAGCCCTGAAAAATGGGATGCACAGATGGAAGCCACTTAGAAAAGGAGTTCCTGGAGCATATGGGTTAGTAAACGATTGTTGTGGGACTTCCCTGGTGATCCAGTGATTAAGACTCTGCATTTCCAATGCAGGGGTTCAATCCCTGGTAAGGGAAAGAAGATCCCATGTGCCATAGGGCATGGCCAAAAAGTTTTTTAAAAATTAAAACAATTTTTTCAATTTCTTTCTAAAATTTCACTTACTATGTATACTGTATTTTACAAAACTATTGGTCCTTGATGGACTAGACATTTTGAAAAACCAAACAATAGATCCTTCTTCATAAATCCAGTGACTCCACAATGACTTGTCAAAACCCTGAGGCCATCCTAACATATTGCTTCATCTCCTTCTTCCTCTTTCTTTAGGGCAGGAGCTATGCTGAATTCATCTTTCTAGTCCCTCTTTCCTAGTGCCTTAATCAAAACCTTAGTAACAAAAATAGATTAAGTAAGGGCATCCAGATTTCAGTGGTACTTCAGGACCATCGCTCTGGGTGTCATTAGAGGCCCTGCAGGTGTAAGAGTCTGAGCTAAACGGGGCTTTGGAGAGATATTTCAGTGTTAGTCTGTGACTCTTACAGAGCACAAAGAGTGAGGCACCAGACCCTGTCTAAACAAAAGGCTTCAGTCGCACCTCTCTTCCCGGCCTCCCCTCTCCCGTAAGCAGCACCTTACAGCAGCCGCAGAGACTTGGTGCCTACCTGCTATATCACTGGTGACGAGATCCAACTTTTGTGTCATCTCCTTTTCATTATCATAGCTGATGGTAAACTCAGCTGACTGATGCCTGGCAAAGGGATACTTGATCTGCTTCCAACAGTCTGCAATAAAGATAACACGGAACAAGTATCTCAGGAGTATAACACAGTTACTCCACAACAGGTTCCTCCTAAAGTCAGAGGTCAGGCTGCCTGTTGCCAGCTGACTGTGATACACGCACAACCACACTCTCCAGGTGTGTGGTAGAAACAGCAGCAGCACACGCCACCCAAACCACGCTTTCCACCATGCCTGTAAAATGCACTTGTGTACCCGTCAGCCCCCAGATTATCCCCAGTTTAGACTACCTGGGCAAGAACTTTCCTAATCTGAGCTGACAGGGCATTTGTGACCTTGAGCGGTTCAGAGCCTTTGAAGGTGGCACCCTAAGGTGGCCTTGAGATTCTCAGGGGTCCTGCCTGCTGCCCTCTCTCTGGACCACAGCTGATCCCGTGTCCTAAGGAGTCTCTGAAACCTGCCAGACCCAGTCCTTCCCCGGATTTCCCAGAATGAAAAACACAAGGCCTGATGGCAGTGTGGTGACTCAAACTCCAGTTGCCAAAAAATAATTTTGACAAATGATGGGATGATGTTGAACAAAGGTAAAAGTAAACTGGCTGTGAAGATTCTAAATTAAGAGATAGGATACAATATATTCTTTCCTGTTAGATTTGCTAACTTAAAGCTATTAAATCTTATTTATTTAACCATGTGTGTGGGTTTTCATGTCCTCAAAGACAGAATAAAACTGTAATAGTTTTTTCAACCAACCTGTTTTCTGAGTCTTAGATGATCCATAAGGATTTCCTTTCTTCTTCTTCCTATTAAAACAAAAAAATCCCACTGAAAATATTTCTAAATGATAGGTACTGCTCATGAAATAATACTTGATACTTTCTCCCTCTCTCCAACTTGTTTTAAAAGTATAAGTTAACATTTTATCTTGGAAGAAGTGATGCTGCTTTCTACACATGAACATATTAAGAGCATTAAAATTTTGTGATTGTTGACATAATTAGAATAAAAATGTTTTTAAATGTGAAGCCACATACTTTCTAAGGACTGCAAAGATTCCCACTCCAACAGCCAGCACGAAGAAGAAGAGCACCAGTGGAATAACAATAGTTGTGATGTTTAATCCTAAAAGGGGGGAAAGCCACCACATTACAACAGAAATGAAGCGCAACCAAATCCCATGATCTAAAACTGGACACTGATTTGAAAAGTCCTCACTGGTTTAACATGTGGGGAAAAAGAATGCATGCTAGACATGTAATGATACTGGAAACCAAAAAGAGAGGACTCAAAATCCCAGCTAAAGTTTAAGAAAATAAAATTGATCTCCCCCACCCCCGCCCCCGCCCCCGCCCCCGCCCCGCCAAGGCACTTTCCACTGTTTCTTGGGATTAACATTTACTCTGAATTTGTTGCCTGGATCATATTAGACTAAAAACCAAAATGGCTGGGGAGGTTTATAGCTGGCCTTATTCAGGCAGGTAGATGATGTAAGCCCAGTGCAGAACTCTCAGCGTGGCTCAGGTAAGCATTTCCCCAAGATGGCGGCAGGTAAGCATTTCCCCAAGAGGGGGGCAGGTTTGGACCTGTAGGGTAACAGAAGCCCAGGGAACCAGACCTTTGGAACTGTGGACTGAAAGGAAATGCACCCTAACATCAGACCATGTCTTCCCACAAGGGTCTGTTTAAGGAAGAAGGTCACTTTAACAGCTACTGAAGACCCCAAGCTTGTAGAAACTATGAAAACTAAAGGAGAAATGTTTCTTCTTAACCCTTCTTTTTCCTGTGTTCCCGGGGAAGAAAATAAAGGAATGATCAGGAGTGGAAATGTGTAGTTCATGAAACGGAAGACAAGGAACTTAAACTTAGAAGGGAACAATATTGATGTAAGTAACAGTGGGAATTTGGGGAAAATCTAACAGGTTAAACATCCAGTAACAGGGAAATGGTTAACTAAATGATGGTATGTCCATATGAAGAAATACTATAAAGATATTAGTAACTGTGTTTTTCAGCTATTCAATAGCATTAGAAAATGCTCATAATACAATGTTAAATGAAAAATACATGCTACAGAACAAAATATGCGGTATGCTGCCAATTTGTTTAGAAGTTACAAAAATAAATATAATTGGAGACACAGTGGAATATGGTGACCATGGATGTTGATTTATGGATTATTTTTAATTTCTTATATATCTCTCTCAAATCTACCAAATTGTATAAAATATGCAAATTATTTTACATTCTGAAAAAAATAAATATTTTTAATGTTTATTATTTTAAGTTGTCAGTGTGTGTCAGAGAACTTTCTCTAATATACTTTTTTATGGTTATTAGAGTATTCCATGGCATGAATGTGCTATTGCTATTTTTTTCCTACAAAAGATTTATGTAGTGTTTGAAGGGCACATACTTTTGTTTCCAGTCTGTTTCTACTTACAGCATCGCAATGAAAAGCGTGGATACATATTATCTTATGCTTATGCAGATACCTCTGAACCATCTGCCTCCAGACACTTGTATGACAGAGGAAAAAAGAATGTTGTTGAAGCTACTGTATTATTGCCTGGAATACCAGTTATGTTCCTTAAGAAACCACAAAACGATCCCTGCCATACCTTTGGGCACTTCTTCAGAGGGGATGGGTTTTGAGATTGTCTTATCTTCTCCTTTTGTTGAACCAACAGTATTCACACTTGTTTTGTGCCACACCAGTGAGTCATTACCTGAGTGAGAAGAGATGTTGGAGAAGCTACACTGGTAACAGCAGTTTGTGAAAGGAGGGGACCGGAATTCAGTAACTCCGTCACTCACCCTGAGTCCTGCTTGGTGCAATCTGGCAGCCAAGGAGCTCCACTTTCAAGGCTATCCGCTGGTGCCACGTCTGGGGGATGACCCGCACGTATCTGGCTACAATGGGAGGGATGAAATTGTTGCGCACAGGGTCCCGAAAATTAGAGTTGCCCTGAAACACCTGTAGGAACAAGTAACTTTTACCTGGAGATTCTATTAGTTTCTAGGTCTTGATCAACCCACTCACACCTGGTGATACGAAATCAAAGCCAGGATTCTGTGTCCGCTGCATTTGTATAGACATGCCTGATATTGAAGATACAAGGCTTTGCACTCAAAGGCTAAGTAACTGGATGTGGTACTTTGCATCTGTTTTATGGAAACACACTAATGAAAATATCCAGAGGCCCGCTCTCCGACTCAGTTCCTCCCTCCGACTCAGTTCCTCCCTCCAGAGTGTCTCTTACCTTTTCTTCATTATTCACAATTCCTTTATAGGTCTTCCACTTGGAGTTGTTGTTTCTGAAGTTCATTACAAAACTCTTTACATAGAAGTTGAAATTAGACTGTGTGGATCCTGTAGTCCTAATTCCTTGTAAGAAGATATTATTTATGGGTTAGTTTTAAAAATATGTTATCCATAACTTGCTTTATTATTTTCAGGTTTCTTTTCCTTTCCCCCCTCCCCCATCTGAAATTTCAAATCATTTTTCAGGCCTGCTTTTCTTATCCGCATTTAGAAATGTGATGACAGATGAGTTTTCACACTGACAACATGCCCTAAAAAGGTTTCGCAAAGAGATACCAGCTCTCTTATCCACACATCCATCTGTATACCCTCCACACAGGTTCTTCTCACAGAGACAAGGTGAAGATTTATTACTTTTTTTTTTGAAGATTTGTTACTTTTAAACAAAACATGATATTTTGAGATGGGGACACCCATGCAAATTCAAGACAATTTCAATGGCAAGTCATCTTGTTTCATGAAATTGCAGTTGTGTCCGTACCTGTTATTTTCTTTTTCTCTCCCAAATCTATCCTCAGCCACTCTCTCTGTTTGTGATTCTTGCTCCTGTCTCCTGAAGCCCACGACGGGCCTTGGTCCTGAAGTCGGGCTTGGCCAGGAGACCAGCGGACCTGATCTCCAGTCTCATTGATCCACTCCCAAGAAGAAGAAGCTCTGATTTGCCTGTCAGGTTCCAAAATCAAGGATCCACTGCAGCCTAGGATAAAGGGCAGGAAAAGATTTCAGATACGGACACAAAATGAAAGCAAAAAAAGAAAAAAAAAAAAAAACCACCACCCCATTTCACCTAGAATGAGTCAGTTGATTTACTTCTGTTCTGATACTGAATCAACTGTTTAATTACTAGTTTTTAATGATCCAGAGTTCCATTTGACTTGTTGGTCCTGTGGTGTCTTGAAATTGTTGCTGTTTTTTTAACAGAATGTATATCCCCTAAAAGTGATATCTCTTTGTCCCCACTGTAGATTTTCCTTTCTATCCTCCTAAATTCACCCTAGTTTCAATGAAGTGCAAGGTGTCTTAAAAGCTTAATGCTGAGGTTCTTCTCAGTTGATTAGAAGGGGGACTTCATGCTCTGTACCCTTGAAGAGCAGGTACAGCAGGTGCTCAAAGATCAGTTCATCATACCCAACATCACCCCTAGGCGCTTAACTACAGCAATGCCCAAGACAATGCGGAGGCAGCAGATAAAAGGCCAGTCCTCTTCCTGGGCAGTTCTCCCCAAATATCTTGTATGAGGGAGACTATTTCCCTGGAATAAGTTCCATGATGGAGGGGCTAAAAAAAGCCTTTATACTATATATTCATTTTCAATAACTTGATCACAAATACAAGTTGTACTTATTCAAAAGCTTTTTCTGTTAATAATTGACAAAGGAATTTATCTTAAATGTCATTTTAAATTTTCATTCTTTTCAGCAAAAGTTTGAGAGATTATTAAAAAAAAAAAATTTCTTCCTAGTGCTAATTGGGTTTATTCTCTGAGGTGTTTTTAAGTCACAGCATATTGGTGCTACATAGCCTGAGGGGAAACAAAAATAATCCTTTAAACTATCTCATCTGAGGGGTATGGAAGAATAAACTACCCCTGAAGATTTTTAAATTATCAAATTCTTAAGGAAAGCATGATCCTTACCATTGGAGGTAAACAGAAAGCGCTTGTCTGACAGGGAACCACTGAAATAATAAACACAAAGATGAGGAGGTGAGTTGCTTACTGGATCTTAATGACTGGTACAGCGCTGCAGCACGGGGCTCAGAGCCTTCCCACACCGCACGTGGTCCTCAGCACCTGGCAAGGCCACTCTTCTCTCCGTCACTGGCTTTTCATAGACCAAGAAACTCGGGCCCTTTGAAGGTAGGCAACTTCCCTGAATTCATACAGGTGGCCAGTGGCCAGGACTCTCAAGGCACTGCTTGTGAATAAAAATTCCGTGCCGTTTCCATCACGCCACAGTGTACTGGGAAGGAAATGTACACATATACGGTCTCTAGGACACCCTGAAATCCCAGGTAATGAGTTTGTGGTGACGGAGGCAGAAAGGACATGCCCTTTGCTTCAGCAGGCACCCCCACAGCGCCCCACTCACTATCAACCGTCAAGGACCACTGAGACATGAAGACGCCTGCTCACTTTTAGAAGAATGAGCATGTTATCTGCTGCCTTGGCTACAGACTTCACTCCTTCCCTGAGTGGCCCTTCTCAGCCTGAGGGACCTCCTCAGCCTGGTCCCTCCAGTCACACTCCGACCTCCTGCAGCAAAGACACCAAGCCATGAAGCAGTTCCTGCCTCTCGACACCAAGGTGCAGCTGGAGAAGACTCAGAGCACCTCACTGACAGGTCCTGAACCAGTCCCCCACTGCTGCTGGACAGTCTGCGCAGCTGGCATTGACCCCTGGGGCTCTGGGCCCCCCAGTTCTATGACTTGTATTACTTTCTTGGCGAACTTATCAAATCAGCCTTGCTCTGCAGTTGTCTCCAGCAGAGAAGAGGTTCCTAAGGCCTACAATCACATTTTTCTTTTTGTAAATCCCTCATCAACTCAATGCTGTGACAGTACAGAGAATGAATAGAAAACTTGAAATTTTCAAGATTCATCTTATATGCATCATGCTTTATGTATTAGATACCAGAGGTAAACAAAAAAGGTAGATATCACTGTCATGTTCAATTTTACAATCTGAGTACTGCTTACAATTTTTAAATGTTTTGACTCAATTACTATGGCAATAATGGACAAAGAGTACTGAAATGTGAAATCCACAGAGAACCCAAAAATAGTCTGGACAAGAGTATTAGCACATTCACATCAAAGGTTTTGTTTTGTTTTTTTTCTTAAGTAACAGGTTTTTCTTTCGTAAGTAACAGGCTTTCCTGGTGGCTCAGACGGTAAAGCGTCTGCCTACAATGCAGGAGACCCAGGTTTGATCCCTGGGTCAGGAAGATTCTCTGGAGAAGGAAATGGCAACCCACTCCAGTACTCTTGCCTGGAAAATCCCATGGATGGAGGAGCCTGGTAGGCTACAGTCTATGGAGTCGCAAAGAGTCGGACACGACTGAGCGACTTCACTTCACTCACTTCACTTTTCTTTCATATTCTTTGTCCACTCTCAGGAAGAGACTCTGTAAGCCTTGGTTTTCCACATTCAGGTTCTACTATGATCCGTGCCGAGTATAATGCAGGGATCAACCATTTCATACATGAGAAAATGCAGGCCCACGTGGATCATCGGACCTCCTTCAGTTCATAGTTAGTGGATGAGTGGAGGTGAGGACCCAGTTTTCCTAACCTTTAAAGAAAGGTCCACACTGTTGCAGTTCACATTTTTGCGATTCATATTTAAATTAGTTAAGATGTATTTAGAACCTCTTCTTGATTTTTCCATTTCCTCTAACATTCCTGCACTATTACACTTGAAGTTTGGCCGGATAAGCCTAAATAATACTGCCTCTTCCCTGATCGCCTGGATGTGCTCTCACTGCCATGAATCATTAAAAGATTTATTCTGTGACTGAAAAAGAGAAGTTAAAGCAAGAAGGTTAGCTTTGGAGTTAACCCAGAGAAGATGATGATGCTAGGGAAGGCTGTGCTTCTCAGATCTCTCTGCTTGGCTCTCCTCTATTATCAGCTGGAATATGTTTTTCCATTTCACCCAATTTAATTAAATACAAACACCTAGAGAATTCTGTAGGTAAATAAGCTGCTGCTTTTAAAAATAAAAACCCCCTAGGGAGGATGGGATTCTGAGGCATTTGCACACTAGGGTGAATGAATCAGATTCCAGGAATTGCCAGCCTTCCCAGAGGGCTGCAGAAGCCATCATGAATTGTCTGATGTAAACACAAAGCCCTCTCTGCAGATGGTCTGAGCCATCGTCCTCTGTGAGGTCAGTGGCTCTTCCTGATTCCATTCTGGTCTCCTCAGATCAGGGAAGTGACCTGACCCGGGATGAATCCCAGAAGAACCCTAGATATTTACTTTAGGGACCCCTTCTTCCTCAGTGGCAATGCTTCCTTCTGTGTGTCTTCCTGAACACCAAACAATCATGCGTGGGAACAGAAGTTCAATGACCGCATGTACTGTGCTTCCCCAACAGCAAAACACCACCGATCAAAACAGCGGCTCCCTGAAGACCTGGGAATGGAAATCAGTGGAAGGGATGGTGTGAGCACACAGTTTACTCTTTTCTGCTAATCACAAAAAGACGACCACAGAGCCAGAGGGGAGAAGGGACCTTGATATAGTTCTAGACTTCCGTCTATGCACACCAAAGCAAAAATCATTCAGTTAGTTCAAATAACTATATGGATCGTGGAGCAAAACTTTGCTAAATTCATTTATGATTTAGATTTCTGGACTCTTACTTTTGCCCTAAAGTTTAATATCAAATTATATAAAGTGACTTCTAATGTAGTAAGTCCAGTTGATGTAGGAGAAGTAATTGAGGACATTATGTCTACTTTTATTCAATAGCTTAAATAACTTCTTCAAAAGTAAAATAAAATCCAAGTAATACAAGTTTAACTTTTTCCTATCCTGTTTTTCTAAAAAAGAAGCATGCAAATGTATTCAAACAGGCAAGAGATCCAAAAACAACAGACCTAAGGCCAGAGGCCAGTTTTTTGGGCCTGTTTGGAGAAGTAGCGCCGCAACAGATCCAGGTCACAGCTGGATGCCTTCCTGATAAATAGTAACACAGCATCAGTAGAGCAAACCATAAGACACATAAATAGATCTTCAACAGTCAAAGTTGAGCAGACACTTAAAGCTTACTGTGCAGAAGCAATACGCTATGCTATAAATACTATAAATCATGTCTGACTCTCTGCCACCCATGGACTGTAGCTCCCCAGACTCCTCTGTCCATGGGATTCTTCTGTTCTCCTGGCAAGAATACTGGAGTGGGTTGCTCTCCCTCCTCCAGGTGATTTTGCTGACCCAGGGATTGAACCCGCAGCTCTTTTCCACTAGTGCCACCTGGGAAGCACCCCATAAATCAGGGTATAAATTTATAAATCAGGATATAAATTTTAATGTCCCAAAGATTTTGAGGTAAATATGTAAGTTAAAAAAAATGTATATACTTATGTGTGAGCATATATAATACATGTGTACATAATATAAAATGTTATTTATGTTTATAGTTCATATGTATGAGCACATACATGTGTATATACAGTCAGCCATATCTGCAGATTTTGCATCCCCAGATTCAACCAACCAGAGTAAAAATCTTCAGGAAAAAAATTCCAAAAAGCAAAATTTGAATTTGCCGCATGCAACTCTTTACACAACATTTACAGTAGTATTGACAATTATTTACATAGCATTTACATTGTATTAGGTATTATAAGTAATCTAGAGATGATTTAAAGTCCATGGCAGGATGTGCACAGCTATATGTAAATGTTATGCCATTTCATACAGGGAACTTGAGCAGCTCTGGATTTGGGTATCCACAGGGGTCCTGGAGCCAATCCCTGAGGACGCTAACTGTGTACACAGTGGCTCAAGCAGCACTGCTCCCTCACCAGGTGGCCACCCATTCCAAAGGGAGCATCCCTCTGGACCAGTCTTAGCTGCCTGCTTATACAGATGGACATCTGGATCATAAGGCTAGCCTATTTTAGCTATAACAGTTCTAGTTTTCCTCTCTAGAAGCTGAGGAAACCTGAAAGCAAGAAAAGCTGAGGTTGAAGTGTTTAAAACAACTGACACTTTTTTCGTAAAACACTAAAGGATAACACAAACAGAAGTTAACAGTGTTAACAAAAGCCATCTTTTTTTCACTTCTCAACTGTTATTCATCCTTAAGAGAAGGTCTCTAGGGATCCTCTAGGGATTTCTGTGGTTCTGCCTGGGTTTATTTCAGTCCTGTGTCTCCTTCATATCTTTGGTAATGTTGGTGAGAATCAGTAGTTTACATAAACAGGAGAAACTAGAGAGGAATAAGCCTTTATTCCCTCCCACTGAAGCACCTGAGAGGAGAATGTTCTGCTGCCCTGGGACTTTAGAAATGTGCCATTTTAACCAACCTGTCAGCATAAACAGCGAACTATTTTATTGCTGCAAGACAAGTCACCTCAATTGTGTCGGACTCTTTGCCAACGCTATGGACCATCGCCCATCAGGCTTCTCTCTCCATGGGATTCTCCAGGCAAGAATACTGGAAAGGGTTGCCATGCCCTCCTCCAGGGCATCTTCCTGACCCAGGGATAGAACCTGCATCTCTTAAGGCGGCTGCATTGGCAGGTGGGTTCTTTACCATTAGTGCCCACCTGGGAAGCCCAAATGGCCACTATAAATACTACTCTAAGCATTCAAACATTTTTCCCAGTTGATAGGCCCTTGGTATCACATGCCAGCTGTCTTTAAAAAATTGTGAGCTGATTACATATGCCTGCAGGGTTACCTTGCATTCAGAACAAAAAGCTAAGTACTTACTCCCTTGAGAGAACACCATTGGCCAGGATTCCTTCATATCGACTTATCCCTTTGCGCAGAAACACGCTGATCTGACCACCCACTTCATCTGCAATCACTCCTGCATGGATGGCGGCTTTGCACAATAAAGAGGTCTGAAACACAGCAACATCATCACTTACAAGTGACTCAACAATGCATTTCACATATGGTGGGAATTTTCCATTTTCTTGCAACTTGTGGTCAGGATGCCTACATGACCCATGATTTGGCTAAATTAAAATTCATTTAAAGTAGAAGGGAATGGAAAAAAGTATTAGATAACCATCTCAGAATGACATTAGAGCCATATATTTATGCTGACTAACTTGGGAACCTTCCCACGAGGTAGGAAGGAAGGGAGGTGATTTAGAGTATCCGTGGCTCTCTAGTGAATAATGCCTCCTGGTGGCCATGCCCATGTGTGGTCACCTCCTACACTGAATCTGAACTGGGCCACATCACTTGTTCTGTTCTGCTGCAGGTAACGTGGCCCTGCCAACTGTCAGTGAGGCCTCCTGAGACTCCCACCCCAGATGATCTATCATACAAATGCAGCTGCAATTCTAGACAAAGGAAGCTTAAGAACCAACCAACCCGCATTGTTGACCCACAAGCTGGTCAGCAAAGAAAATGGCTATCATTTTAAAACATCATTTTAAGTTCTGGGGTGACTTGGTCGGCAAGAATAGATAGCTGCTCAGCTTCTTACAAATCCTGAAAGATGATGCTGTTAAAGGGCTACACTCAATATGCCAGCAAATTTGGAAAACTTAGCATTGGCTACAGGACTGGAAAAGGTCAGTTTTCATTCCAATCCCAAAGAAGGGCAATGCCAAAGAATGTTCAAAAACTATCGCACAACTGCACTCATTTCACATGCTAGCTAAGTAATGCTCAAAATTCTCCAAGCCAGGCTTCAGCAATACATGAACTGAGAACTCCCAGATGTTCAGCTGGATTTAGAAAAGGGAGATGAACCAGAGATCAAATTGCCAACATCTGTTGGATGATCGAAAAAGCAAGAGAATTCCAGAAGAAACATTTACTTCTGCTTCATTGACTGCTAACGCCTTTGACTGTGTGGATCACAACAAACTATGAAAATTCTTCAAGAGATGGGAATATCTGACCACCTTACCTGCCTCCTGTGAAACCTGTAAGCAGGTCAAGAAGCAACAGTTAGAACCAGACATGGAACAACGGATTGATTCCAAATTGGGAAATGAGTATGTCAAAGCTGTATATTGTCACCTTGCTTATTTAACTTATATGCAGAGTATATCATGCAAAATACTGGGCTGGATGAAGCACAAGCTGCAATCAAGATTGCTGGGAGAAATATCAATAACCTCAGATATGCAGATGACACCACCCTTATGGCAGAAAGTGAAGGGGAACTAGAGTCTCTTGATGAAAGTGAAAGAGGAGAGTGAAAAGGCTGGCTTAAAACTCAACATTCAAAAAACTAAGATCATGGCATCCAGTCCCATCACTTCATGACAAATAGATAGGGAAACAATGGAAACAGTGAAAGACTTTATTTTCTTGGGCTCCAAAATCACTGCAGTTGGTGACTGCAGCCATGAAATTAAAAGACGCTTGCTCCTTGGAAGAAAAGTTATGACAAACCTAGAGCTTGTTAAAAAGCAGAGACATTACTTTGCCGATAAAGGTCCATCTAGTCAAAGCTATGGTTTTTCCAACAGTCATGAATGGATGTGAGAGTTGGATCATAAAGAAGGCTG
Organism: Budorcas taxicolor; assembly: GCF_023091745.1. NCBI lineage: Eukaryota > Metazoa > Chordata > Mammalia > Artiodactyla > Bovidae > Budorcas > Budorcas taxicolor. The sequence goes on from NC_068918.1 coordinate 24,854,213, forward strand.
AGCACCAAATAATTGATGCTTTTGAACTGTGGTGTTGGAGAAGACTCTGGAGAGTCCCTTGAACTGCAAGGAGATCAAACCAGTCAATCCTAAAGGAAATCAACCCTGAATATTCATTGGAAGGATTGATGCTGAAGCACCAATACTTTGGCCACCTGATGTGAAGAGCCAACTCATTTGAAAAGACCCTGATGCTGGGAAAGATTAAGGGCAGGAGGAGAAGGGGATGACAGAGGATGAGATGGTTGGATGACATCACGAACTCAAAGGATATGACTTTGAGCAAGCTCTGGGAAATGGTGAAGGACAGGGAAGCCTGGCGTGCTATAATCCATGGGGTCACAAAGAGTCGGATATGACTGAGCAATTGTGCAATAACAGCAGTTTCTTACATTTGCTTTACTAAATACACATTTTGAGCATCATTTGAGAAGGTAAAACTTCCATACCACAGTTTCATTTTAAAATTAGACATTTAACAAGGCATCAAAACCAAAACTCCTTTCTCCAGGGGATCTTCCCAACCCAGAGATTCCCGGAGAATTCCATGGACCGTATAGTCCATGGGGTCACAAAGAATCAGACATGACTGAGCAATTTTCACTTTCAAAACCAAAATGGTAGTATCAGCCACATGGACAAGAAAACGGGATGAAGGTCTCAGAGCTAATGAAGAGCAACCCAGGGCCAACAGCCCCCTTCTCATTTCCTGAATCTCCTTTGAGTGGCTCTAACAGCTGGCTCAGCCCTCCATGGCTGCTGGCTGGGGTGATGAACCTGGAGCAGGTACCTGGCTGCCTCTGATTAGCAGGTGGCCCTGTGATTGGAAGTGTGGCTGGAGAGAAGGAAATGGAACTTTTTCACAGGGTGCCCAGGCCGGTGTGGGAGGGTGATCTGGCCATTAGCCCGGGACTGAGCAATCCAGAAGGATCTTTTCCTGAATAAATTTTAGCAATGCCTCACTTCTCTGTGATGGCTAGTGCCAAAAAGCAGCTCATGAAAATGTGTTTTATAACTGAACTTGGGAGTTTCCCTTTGTGTTAATGCCAACACTGTTTACCTTACTGCAGTGGACAGTTTTTCTTAGGTTTAGGTTATAATACTAGGAGGACCAATGAGAACAACCATATTTTTTGACTAATGTGAAACCTCTTGATGAGGGTGAAAGAGAAGAGTGAAAAACCTGGCTTAGAACTCAACATTAAAAAAACAGAAGATCATGGCATCTGGTCCCATCACTTCATAATAAATAGAGGAGGAAAAAGTGGTAACAGTGACAGATTTTATTTTCTTGGGCTCCAGAATCACTGCAGATGGTGACTGCAGCCATAAAATTAATAGACGCTCCTTGGAAGGAAAGCTATGACAAACCTAGACAGCATATTAAAAAGCAGAGACAGCACTTTGCCAACAAAGGTCCATATAATCAAAGCTATGGTATTTCCAGTAGTCATGTAAGGATGTGAGAGCTGGACCATAAAGAAGGCTGAACACTGAAGAACTGGTGCTTTTGAATTGTGCAGAAGACTCTTGAGAGTCCTTGGACTGCAAAGAGATCCAACCAGTCAATCCTAAAGGAAATCAACCCTGAATATTCACTGGAAGGATTGATGCTAAAGCTGAAGCTCTAATACTTTAGCCACCTGATAAGAAGAGCCGACTCTGGAAAAGACTCTGATGCTGGGAAAGACTGAAGGCAGGAGGAGAAAGGGATAACAGAAGATGAGATGGTTGGATGGCATCACCAACTCGGTGGACATGAGATTGAGCAAACTCCAGGAGATAGTGAAGGACAAGGAAGCCTGGTGTGCTGCGGTCCCTGGGATCAGAGAGTCAGACAGGACTTAGTGACTGAACAACAGCAAAAGTGCAGTTGCAATAAAATTCGGAACTTTTGTGATCTTTAATTTAGACAGCTCATATTTCCTGAACTAGATCAGATTTGGCAAAGTGAGCCAGTTTTCCAGTGGCTACTATCATAGTGAAAAAAGGGGAGGATTTCATGACAGAGAAGAAATAAGAGAAGAGAATGCTGAAACAGATGCAGATACTACCCCCTTCTTGATTTGGAGGGAAAAAAAGAATTAGGAGATAGTAATCTTTAAAAAGGCAACTTGCCTTTTCATCTTTTATGAATTTTTTTAAGGTGTCTTGGAGAAATATCAATAACCTCAGGTATGCAGATGACACCACCTTTATGGCAAAAGTGAAGAGGAACTAAAAAGCCTCTTGATGAAAGTGAAAGTGGAGAGTGAAAAAGTTGGCTTAAAGCTCAACATTCAGAAAACAAAGATCATGGCATCTGGTCCCATCACTTCATGGGAAATAGATGGGGAAACAGTGGAAACAGTGTCAGACTTTGTTTTTTTGGGCTCCAAAATCACTGCAGATGGTGACTGCAGCCATGAAATTAAAAGACGCTTACCCTTTGGAAGAAAAGTTATGACCAACCTAAATAGTATATTCAAAAGCAGAGACATTACTTTGCTGACTAAGGTCCGTCTAGTCAAGGCTATGGTTTTTCCTGTGGTCATGTATGGATGTGAGAGTTGGACTGTGAAGAAGGCTGAGTGCTGAAGAATTGATGCTTTTGAACTGTGGTGTTGGAGAAGACTCTTGAGAGTCCCTTGGACTGGAAGGAGATCCAACCAGTCCATTCTGAAGGAGATCAGCCCTGGGATTTCTTTGGAAGGAATGATGCTGAAGCTGAAACTCCAGTACTTTGGCCATCTCATGCGAAGAGTTGACTCATTGGAAAAGACTCTGATGCTGGGAGGGATTAGGGGCAGGAGGAGAAGGGGACGACCGAGGATGAGATGGCTGGATGACATCACTGACTCGATGGACGTTGAGTCTGAGTGAACTCTAGGAGTTGGTGATGGACAGGGAGGCCTGGCGTGCTGTGATTCATGGGGTCGCAAAGAGTCGGACACGACTCAGTGACTGAACTGGACTGAACTGATCATGGTTTTAGTCTCTTAGGGCACAAAATAGAGGCACTAGCTATAATGGGGACATCCTGAATGTAAATTCAGCAATTTAGCGTATCACCCTGTCTCTGCCTCCAACTCTACCAGATGTGAAGTCATCTTACTTCTCTGGACCCAGCTTCCCAGTTCTCCTGGGCAGTGAAAAAGCTGGACTGGGTGATATCCAGAATTCTAAAGGGCACCCTGTGTACTATTATAGGGTCAATGCAAGGCTGCTTCCCTTTCTCAGCCCCAAATGAAAGGCAGATTGATCCAGGGGTCAGCTGGGCAGCTATTCCCACTGTCTCTGGGATCACCTGGCTTCCTCTGAATTCAGCCTGGGGATGGGATGGTCTTCACCCCAGGATCCCTGCCCTGTGTAGAGCTCTCAGTGGACTTGGCATGTCCAAGGGCCTCCTTGGACAAGGAGGACAGTTTTATGGGCCAAAGCAATGGGACCTATTGTTATCATTGACAACAAATATTCTCATTTCCCACAGTCCCTAGCATTGACGTACCCAATGGTATGTGTCCCTTTTATGGAATTTATTTCATTATATTACTGCATATTAAATTACATGTATTTGTTTAATATTTTTTCATTATTTTAAAGGCACGACAATAGATACATCCCCAAGAGAATAACCACCAGATCTGGCTACCATAATATCATGATAAAATTGTAAGCCCTTTCCTGGGTTATTTCCAGGAAGGAAGGTTATTTCCTTAAAAAAAAAAAAAAATCACTCCACCAACTTAAATAAAATTGATGTTTTCTAAAGCTGAGGCTTTTTCATCTTGTTCAGTCGCTAAGTCACGTCCGACTCTGTGACCCCATGGACTGCGGCATGCTAGGCTCTCCTGCCTTTCACTGTCTCCTGGAGTTTGCGCAAACATGTCCACTGAGTTGGTTATGCTCTCTAACTATCTCATCCTTTGCCGCTCCCTTCTCCTTCTGCCTTCAGTCTTTCCCAGCATCAAGTTCTTTTCCAATGAGTTGCCTCTATGCAGCAGGTGGCCAAAGTATTGGAACTTCAACTTCAGCATCAAACCTTCCAATGAATATGCAGGATTGATTTCCTTTAAGATTGACTGGTTTGATCTCCTTGCTGTCCAAGGGACTCTCTAGAGTGTTCTCCAGCACCATGATTAGAAAGCATCAATTTTTCAGCACTCAGCCTTCTTTATGGTTGAACTCTCACACCTGAACCTGACTACTGTAAAAAACATAGCTTTGACTATATGGACGTTTGCTGGCAAAGTGATGTCTCTTCTTTTTAATATGCTGTCTAGGTTTGTTATAGCTTTCCCTCCAAGGAGCAAGTATCTTCTAATTTCAAGGCTGTAGTCACCATCCATAATGATTTGGAGCCCAAGAAAACAAAATCTGTCACTGTTGCCATTTTTTCTATTTGCCATGAAGGGATGGGACCAGAGGCCATGATCTTAGTTTTTTTAATGTTGAGTTTTAAGTCAGCTTTTTCACTCTCCTCTTTCACCCTTATCAAGAGGCTCTTTAGTTCCTTTCACTTTTTGGCCATTAGAGTGGTATCATCTGCATATCTGAGGTTGTTGATATTCCAGGCAATCTTGATTCCAGCTTCTGATTCATCCAGCCCAGCATTTCCCATAATGTACTCTGCGTATCGGGCTTTCCCAGTGGTTCAGCGGTGAAGAATCTGCCTGCAGTGCAGGAGCTGCAGGACACGCGGGTTCGATCCCTGAGTTGGAAAGATGCTCTGGAGAAGGAAATGGCAACCCAATCCAGTATTTTTGCCTGAAAAATTCCATGGACAGAGGAGCCTGGTGGACTATAGTCCATGGGGTCACAAAGAGTTAGACACAACTGAAGCAACTTAACATGCATGCATGCACTCTGCATGTAAGTTAAATAAGCTGTTAAATGAACAGCCTTGTCATACTCCTTTCCCAATTTTGAACCAGCCCACTGTTCCATGGCCGCTTCTAACTGTTGCTTCTTGATCTTTAAAAATTCATATTCACTGAACTGGGATTTTTAAAAATTTTTCCTTTTGAACAATAGATCTATACTTTGTTTTCTAGCTATTTGGGGACCTACACTTCACTGAAATGTAAATACAGGAAAGCCCATATTAATCAGTGATTGCCTTAAACTAAAATATTTAAACATATTTCTTCAGGAAAGGGAATGCGATGGACAGCTGAGAACACCTGCAAGGCTCAGGAACTTGGAAGCTGGTGGAATCAAACATCTCTCAAGTTCCCGGAGCCACAACAGATGACCGAGCAGATCAGCATGAGAAGACTCGAAGAAGTCATCAACTCAGCCCAGAACTGGGGCGTTTTCTCAAGTCTTCCTTTAGGAAAAAACAACTTGTACTAAAAAGTATTGACAAAGTATTAAAATTTAACATGAGTAAACATTTTAGATTCACTTTAATATGAAGACGGCTCCCCTGGTGGCTCAGTGGTAAAGAATCCACCTGCCAATGTAGGAGACACAGGTTCGATCCCTGGTCTGGGAAGATCCCACATGCCATGTGGCAACTAAGCCCTTGGGCCACAACTCCTGAAGCCTGTGACCTAGAGCCCCGTGCTCTGCAACAAGAGAAGACCCCGCAATGAGAAGCCCATTCACTGCAACTAGAGAGAACAGCCCCTACTCACTGCTACTAGAGAAAGCCCTGGCACTTCATCCAAGACCCACCAGAGACAAAAATAAATAATTTTTTAAAACCCCAAACATAAGGAAAGCACATGTTCAAAATTATAAAAATGTATTCCTCAGTCTATTCAATGAATTGTTTTAATGTCGCTACAATCTTCATAATTACCATGATAACATTTTCATTAGAAAAGTAATATAAACTTTAGAAAACATGAAAAAATAAACTCACTATATTGTCATCAGCCAGAGATAAGCACTCACCTATACGATATATTTATTTGCCTCTGGCTCTTTCTGGGTGTATGCAGCTGGGTTTCTCCCTTTCTCTGCTACATCAGGAACACACTTCTTGCACGGTCTCCCTGTAACTTACAGTACTTCTTGAATATTTGGGGGGAATGGAGAATTACTGTAACAAGTTAGTTAAGGGATGTGTTCCTCTTAAAAGCAGATAGTACAGTCAGCAGGCTTGGGAGAAGCTGCCAAGAGAAAAACTGTTCTGAGCACTTTTTATTTCTGGTTTCCAGGTGAGACAGAGCTTAAAGTCTGTATTTCTTATCTGGCATGTTGAGCCTACACTGTACAATGCCTTAATTCACCAGCCAAGGAGACAGAATCACAGAATCTTCAGGATTCTAAATGATCTTGAAAGTTTTCTGTGACACCTCCTAACAGACTGTCCCCTTCTCCACCCCACAGCAGCTTCCCACACACATCCAGGCCACCATGATGAAGGCTGTAACCTCCACACTTGACATTGTCAGTGATTAGGGCCCCACTGTTTCTGGAGACACCCTATCTCATTTTACATTGTTCAGTTATTCTTTACATGCTATGGAAATTGGCCTCCCAGATCTTCTTTCTGCCTTTTGAAACAACACAGAGTGAACCAATTCTTTTTTTTTTAATTTTTATTGGAGTCAGTTGCTTTACAATATTGCATTAGTTTCTATTATGCACACCAAAGTGAATCAGCTCTACGCACACCTCCCTCTGTTTTGGATTCCCTTTCCATTTAGGTCACCACAGAGTCCTGAGTGGAGTTTCCTGTGCTGTATACAGTAGGTTCTCATCAGTTATCCATTGGATGTGCTGTGTTGTGCTAGTCACTCAGTCATGTCCAGCTCTTTTCGACCCCACGGACTATTAGCCCGCCAGACTCCTCTGTCCATGAAATTCTCCAGGCTAGAACACTGGAGTGGGTTACCATTTCTTTCTCCACGGGATCTTCCCAACCCAGGGATCGAACCCAGGTCTCCTGCATGACAGGCAGATTCTTTGCCATCTGAGCCACCAGGGAGCCCTGTCTATTTGATACATAGTATCAGTAGTGTATCTATCGATCCTATTTCCCAGTTCCTCCCTTCACCACCACTTCTCCCTTGGTTGTCCATACATTTGTTCTCTATGTCTGTGCCTCTATTTATGCTTTGTAAAGAAGATTGTCTATACTAATTTCTTCTCATATGGATGGACCTAGAGACTGTCACATTGAATGAAGTATGTCTGAGCCACCAGGGAAGCCCATATAATTATATATTAACTATACGTCAATAACGGAGAAGGCAATGGCACCCCACTCCAGTGCTCTTGCCTGGAAAATCCCATGGATGGAGGAGCCTGGTGGGCTGCAGTCCATGGGGTTGCTAAGAGTCGGACACGACTGAAGCGACTTAGCAGCAGTAGCAGCAACATACATCAATAAAATTAAAAAATAAATAAAGATGGTACACGGGAGAAGGAAAGAAAATTATCAGGAGGGGAAAAAAAGCAAGTAGCCATGTTGGAACAGCCCACATGGTAAGGAGCTGAGAACAGCTTCCAACCAAGAAAAAATTGAGGTCCTCTGTCCAGCCGTCCAGCACTAACTGAATGCTACCAACACCATGTGAGCTTAGAAGCAAATATTTTCCTAGTGGAGCCTCAGATGAAACTGCAGCCCCAGTGACACCCTTGTGTCACCTTGGATACAACCAGGTGAGTGAGTGTCCCTGAAGCAGAGAACTCAGCAGTGCATGTTCAAACTCCTGACCACAGAATGTGAGAGGTAATACATGTGCTTCAAGTTTCCAAGTTTTGGTAACAGTTATGTGGCAATAGATATCTAATATATCCACAATATCAACATATACAAAAAAGAGACACTAGTCCGACTTCTTTGAAGAGATGTGTTTTCAAAATACAAATTTTCCTTCCAGATAAAATCATACTGAGAGCAAATGGTATAAAACCAGCTAGTGTGTCAAATGGGAAACCTGTTTGTCAGCATTTCCAGGTCACTACCACCCAGGAAACCATTTACCTGTTACTCTGAAAAGGAGAGCTCTGTCCAGAGGAGGCAAGGTAAACAGCTAACGTAAGAAAGAAACAACGCTATTTCTCTTGCTGCATGGAATTCTTAAGTTTCTTACACAGGACAGGAAAATAATAAATTAAAACTATACATGGCTAGGAAGTGAAAACTATACCTCAACTTTTTTATGTCTTTTGGTTTACTTCCTAAAGTCATTTAGTACTTCAGCCTGTGCCAAGTAATTTTCAAATTGAGGTAGTATAAATCATTTTAAGATTCAGTTTCTAGGCCAAGTAAACATTCTGTGTCAATCTTGTAAATAAAGAAAACACATGAAAAAGGAAACAATGAGCAAAATCACAGACTTGTGAAGCAGGAGGTGCTGAAAGCAAAATTAAAGCCCATCTTCCCTCCTCCTGTAGGAGATAAATGATCAAGCTCCTAGAACACGTACGCCTTCCCTGTGCATAAAGATGTGTCAGTAAATCTCAGGACATTTCCATCACTATACAGATTTTCATATTTCTAATAACTCAAGCCCCTTCCCATAAGCTATAAACCCAACCATTTGAAATAGTAATGTAAATCTGTAAAAAATCAGGCATCAGATTTCCAGGATAGAAATCTGTGAACAGTAAGAGATGAAGAGCTGTGAATCTGAATGTAAGAGATACACTTAAGAAAAAGGATTTCTGGTGAGTTTATTTTTTCTGGGAACAATGTATATCACTCAATTTCAATAGGCCTAGGAAATTGGGGTGCAAGGAGGGAGGGGAATAATATAAAAGAGCAGGGCAAATGGCTTCATTGGTCCCAGAGACAATGTAACTATTCTGGGCTGTAAAATGTTCATGTCCTTGGCTGTATTACCTGAAGCACTTGGAGTAGTTAAATCAATAAGTAAATTATAACAAAAGGATGATCTCTTACGAAAATCGGATGGAATTAGACTCTTAAGTTATAATAAAGGCTTTTGTTTACCATTTCATTTATAGTATGCTTAATTGGAAATGCTAAAAATAGGAATGAATGCATGAAAAACCTTGATTTTTATACTTATTATTTCATTTATTCTCAGAAAAGAGAACTGTGCATCTATCTACAAAGTTTTACATCTTATTTGACTTTACCTTGTAAAGAATTTAGGCAGAGCAACAAGCACTAACTTTTTAATGTCTTCCCTGCCATAAAATTACCCTCAATTACTTACGTCTCTATAGCCATCCACCACATTCCCAGAAATATCTCCTGGTATGTCTCTACAACCAGCTGGGCAGAACTTGCTGAAAAAAAAAATAGAGTATATATTTTATTAAGGTTTACTTAAATTAAAAAGTATTAAATTATACTTAAAAGTACTTTCTCTCCATGCAACATGCAGGAACATCTTCCTCTGATGACAAATCAGAAACTTGATTTGTGAAAACACAGGTTAATCTAAGGGCTTCCCTGGTGAGTCAGATGGTAAAGAATCTGGCTGCAATGCAGGAGACATGGGTTTGATCCCTGGGTTGGGATGATCCCCTGCAGAAGAAAGTGACAACCCACTCCAGTATTCTTGCCAAGATCATTCCCTGAACAGAGGAACCTGGTGGGCTACAGGACATAGGGTTTCAAAGAGTCAGACACAACTGAGCGACTAACACACACACACACACAGACTAATCTGTTAATCTGAGGGCAAGTTTTACACAGCAACTATTTGCTTTATATCAGAATTCATTATAAACTCTATGAAACAATGAGCTTCCTTAAAGCATCTTAATTGATTTGAAAATGTCCAAGAAAAAACGTTTTTAAGGAAAAAGATAAAGTTTATAAATACTATATATATAGTGTAATCTTGTTTTTATTAAAAAAAATGTTTAAATAACAACTTTGTTTTCTATGGATTAAAAAGAAAACAAGGATGAATATCTCTGGATTCCCTTCACTTTCAGTATCGGTAACTGTAAATTTGGATTCACTCTACTAGCACTATCCAGTTAGAACAGAATGGAAGCCAAACATGTAAATTTAAATATTCTAGTAGCCACATTTAAAAAGTCTAAAGAGACAAACACATTAATACTATTAATACATTCTACTTAATCCAATATATTCAAAATTTATCATTTCCACATGTAACGAACAGAAAAATTACCAAGATATTTCTAGTCTTTTGAAAAAATAAATCTTCAACATCTGCAGTATGTTTTCTATTTATAGCACAACTCAATTTGAACCAGTGAAGTTAAATGTATAGTAATGGTCTACATTAATTACAAATTATTTTTGCAATCAGAAAAAAGGTATATTTTTTTCAACTTTATTGGGGTATAGTTGACAAATAAAATTGTAAAATATTTACAGCGTACATCATGATGATTTGATATGTATATACATTGTGAAAGAATTGTTCCCATCTAATAAAACACAGCAATCATCTCGTATACACACACACGTACATATATATTTTTGTGGTGGGGACATTTAAGTGCAGGAAATGGCAACCCATTCCAGTATTCTAGCCTGGAGAATCCCATGGACAGAGAAGCCTGGCAGGACTCCAGCCAGAGGGGTCACAGAGTCGGACACAACTTAGTGACTAAACTACCCCGACCACTCTTGCTGCTGCTAAGTCACTCAGTCATATCCGACTCTTTGCAACCCCATGGACTGTAGCCCGCCAGGCGCCTCTGTCCATGGGACTTCCCAGGCAAGAATACTGGAGCGGGTTGCCACTTCCTTCTTCAGGGTGTCTTCCCAACTCAGGGACAGAACCCGTGTCTCCCGTAGTGGCAGGCGGATTCTTCACCACTGAGCCACTAAGAAAGTCCCTCTACTCTCTTAGCAAATTTCAATTATACAATGTGGTGTTATCAGCTAAGGTCACCATGTTATACGTTAGATCCTCAGACCTTATTCATCTTTATAGCTGAAAGTTTATATACCCTTTTATTAGCCTTTCCCTATTTCCCCTAACCCCAGTCCCTGGCAGCTACTCTATTTCTATGAGTTTGACTAAAATAGGTACATTTACAATTAGGATTCCACTGGCGCCCCACTCCAGTACTCTTGCCTGGAAACTTCCATGGATGGAGGAGCCTGGTAGGCTGCAGTCCATGGGATCGCTAAGAGTCGGACGTGACTGAGCGACTTCCCTTTCACTTTTCACTTTCATGCATTGGAGAAGGAAATGGCAACCCACTCCAGTGTTCTTGCCTGGAAAATCCCAGCGACGGGGGAATCTGGTGGGCTTCCGTCTATGGGGTCACACAGAGTCGGACACGACGGAAGCGACTTAGCAGCAGCAGCAGCAAGAGTCATTTTTCAAGAAACTTTCCAGAAGCATGTCATGGCATATGGTTTGGTTGAAGGGGCTTAGGCTGTGGTGACCTGGGCCCTGTTACTACCTAACTAGCTGTGTGACCCCGAGTATTGCATATAATCCCCTTTAAATTCAGTTTCCTCTTCTGTAGTTCCTTCCAGCATCAACATATCAATAGGCTATGAAAGACAACTATTCATCTAAAAAACACACAAAAGGAAACTCAAAACATTATGTGAACACTGACAGCTTTGAAGATGAATGCCATAAGCCCTGGTTGCTATATATACCATATTACAATAATGTTTGTTTGGTTTGCTCAAGAAGAATGCACCAGCCCAAACAGATTCCAAAATAGCAGCTGCTTTTATTTCATTTCCTCTCAATTTCTTCCTGCAGACTTAGCAAGTCAGATGTGTGACAACACCTAATTATCAAAACTACCCAAGTACATGGTTTATAATTCTTCCCCACTGACCTAATGGAATCCAGCACTGCAGCAATAATCAAGGAATTAAGAAACAGAAATAACGGAAATCCTATTACAGGCTTACAGTTCCTTATCCTAGCCCTTAGAGCCAGATATATTGCAGAATTCAGAATTTGAAGGATTTTGGAAAAGTAAAACAGCGCTAACAGTGTATATGATATAAAACCCTACTGAGGTCTGCAAATATTAATCAGAACTTCAATATCTCTACCAAATACATAGATGTTGTATTGGGCCAAAAGGATAAAGATAAAACAGCCTCATGTCTAATTTAGTCCAATTTGGCTGTCAGATGAATCTATGGTCACATTAACCAGGTGCTGCCACCAAATGAATTACAAAAATTATTTGACTTTTCCAACTTTCTACATTTTCTACATTTCATGAGAGATGAAGGATTATGGCTCTGTACTAGTCATCATACCTCATCTTTAACAAAACACTACAAATCAGCTGGGCCACAGCTTAGATGACCTGGCACCATAATATCACACTGTGGGGCTGAGCATATTCCTATCTCTAACCCAAAGGCCTCGGCACCACCGGGGCTATACACAGATGGCTGGAAAGAAAATGCTGGTGAGTGTCCACACTGGATGAACAGCAACTTTAAGGGCAACATGTAATTATCGGTCATTTTTGTTTCGTCTTTTCTGCACTAGACTTCATGTTAGTAAACAGTAGGGTTGATTCTGCATATAAAAGAATCTCATTTATTAGAATGTTAGATGGATAGGACCATGGATCCTTGAGCTTGACTTTTGGAGTATACTTATTTATTGTGTAGCTATTGATATACAAAATCCAGAGAATTGTACTTGGCACTAAGAAACACTCTAAGGAGTTAAGAGTTGTTGTTAGTGTTTTTGTTGACAATGACTTCTAGACTGGTGGTTCTCAGCTAGGGGTGATTTCTGCCCACCCGGAAACACTTGGAAATGTCTGGAGATGTTTATCACAACTGGCACACACAGGCCAGGGATGCTGTTAAATATCCACAGTGCACAGAACAGCTCTTCTCAAGAATAAATCATCCAAAATACCAGTAATGCCAAGGTTGAGAAATCCCCTCTAGGCTCTTGTTTCAGAAATGAGAAAATGTACATCAAAGAGATCAAGTAATTTTTCCAGTTAAAGTAATGCTGGAGTGAAACTTTTCATCTCCTATTCTCAGTAGGTCTCTTTCCTGTGGGAAAGAGAAAATGAACCCCCTCCAGAATCACAAAAGTCACTCCCAAATGCTGGCCAGGTAATAAATGTATAGACTCCATTTTGGCACACTGGTACTAGAGTAGAACTCAGGGGTCAGCAAACTATGACCCTTTGGCCAAATCCAACCTGCACTTTTTTTTTTAAATAAAGTTTTATCAGAATACAGCCATGCTCATTCGTTCACACACATACTGTCTATGGCTGCTTTTGCACTACAATGGCAACAGAAACTGCATGAACAGATAAAAAAAGACTGCATGGCCTGCAAAATCTAAAATATTTACTACCTGGCCTTTGACAGAAAGTCTGCTGATCTCTGCTGTATAAGAAACCATTTCAAATATTCCTGATTCATTACAATACAAATGATTTTTTAAATTGATACAAATAAAAGTACTTTATCTGGCTTAATGTCAAGGAAAACAAAATAGCAACAAATGACTGCAGCCCAAGTAGAACACTGTATTTACCTGTATTCTGTCTTCAAATAATGGTTAGCTCGTTCCAAACACGTTATTAAATCTGTCATAAATAAAGACAACTGCAATTAGCAGACTGAACAGAAGTCAGGACACTCATGTTCTAAAGATTTCTTTTAAAATGAAACAGTTTCTGAAAAGTATTTATGTATTCTCTAGTTATCTGAACTTTTCTGTTTAAAAATAAATAAAAACAGATACACTATCCCCAGGATTTCATTAGTTCCCCTTCATCTTTCTTTTCTACTATCAATGATGGTTCTTCACTGTTTATCCAGTGGATGGTAACAGAATCTTTTTCCAACCAAAAAACAATGTTGGTTCATTACTATTGACTACACACCTACAAAGATCATGTACCTTCTACTGGCAGGTAGAAAACAATTTCAAGAGCCCATGTGGTTTACAGAGAAGGTTCAGGAACATTTTAATTTGACAGTTTATCTAGTGGCATTTAGCTGGAACACAAAGTGCCTATCAGCTTTGATCAATGAGGTCCAAAGACTTAAAAGAAAGGTGCTCTCTGAAGCAACTTACAGAACTGAACTTATACTAAGAATGGAAACTCGAAGATGCTGTGGATTTGTGTGCTTTTAGATGCACTTACAATAGTTTCCGAAATATACTTGCTGCAGGAGTTCTTTCCTTAATCTTTTCAGTGGTTCTTAGGAAGCAACCTATGCTAATCACTGGCCATGCAGGGGCCTGCTAGGATTGCTCAGATCTGGTTGGCTGAGGAGGAAATAAATGGAGTACCCTGTTCCCAGAGTTTTTTCTGCTACAGAGAACTGAGCAGAAACTCTGGGCACCTCTGAGGCCCTGGAGAGGCCCTGGGCTGCATGGAAATGACTCTGGAGTTGGAGACCTGGAACAGAGACTGTGTTTTCCTTCCCCATCCATGTTCATGCTCCTCTTCTCTCCCGCTGATGTGCAGCTTGATGAACGGGGCACTCAGTGACAGTGACTTCATCCTTCTCGCCTTGCATGCTCCCAGGCTGGTGTGCTGGTGTGTATGAGGGCTGGGGCAGGGGGTATCACTGGTTAGAAGGCTTGTCTCCCAGACTAAGAAGGGTGTTGGGGGAGAGCTCCAGAGAACAGCCAGACCTCAGGAGGGTCAGGCGCATATCCCTAAAGATATACAATCCAAGCTTTCTTGGAAAATTAAGTCAACCCTCTCCCATATAAGTCAGTGATCAATCTAACATGTGCTATGAAAGTATTCAGTTCAGACCTAACTAAATACCTATGAAGATACTGTGTTCCTCTCTTCCCTCACATCTCAATTCTGATTGTGAGGTCACAGTTCTGTCCAGAGATGATGACTAGCAAGAGGAATTCTAAGACAGATAAAGGTTTACAGATTCATGCTGGTTATTCCGCCATACCTGGATGGTCACTGCTCGCATAGGTTAGCAAAAAACCCCGCCCGGAAATGTGGGATCCACTCTCAAAGCGCACAGTTACTTCATTGGTGTTCAGCAAAAGTTCTTTGGGCATAGTCATGCTTCCACAATACGGACCTGAAAACAAAGCATGCTGGTGGCTCATTTCAAAATTTAGACCAGTGCAAAGAATTTGCTCATGCATTTCTCTTCCTTAAAGGTCAAATTTACCAAACAACACACACATAGGATTATCATCTTTACCAACTGAAATTTTGCTTTGTACTGAGACTGAGAGGCAGAGACTGATGGTAAACTTAATTACACAGACAAACCAGGGCAGGGACAGTGGCCAACTCTAGATAGGCAATAGGCTGGAAGTAGTTGATTTAATCATGAACAACCCGAAATATAGGTTTTTATTTTTGTAAGAACACTACTAACTAAAATCAAATATATTAGGGGACTTCCCTGGCAGGCCAGTGGTTAAGACTCTGTTCTTCCAATATGCAGGGGGCATGAATTCAATCCCTCATGAGGGAACTAAGATCACCCGTGCTGTTCAGTAAAGCCAAAATAAAATAAATAAATTGTTTAATAAAATCAAATATATTGGGGGTTCCCAGGTGGTGCCAGTGGTTTAAAAAAAAAAAAAATCCACCCCAATGCAAGAGACGCAAGAGACGCAGGTTTGATCCCTGGGTTGGGAAGATTCCCTGGAGAGGTAAATGGCAACACACTCCAGTATTCTTGCCTGGAAAACCCCACTGACGAGGAGCTTGGCAACTCCAGTCCATGGGGCCGCAAAGAGCCAGATAAGACTGCGCACGAGTGCACGCGCACACACAGATGTGCCAGACAGTGAGGACGGTGCTATTACACAAGTGATGTTCCAGGGGCCTCCTAAGTGTGCTTAAAAGGAGAAAAAAAAGAAAAAGTGAAAGCGTTAGTTGCTCAGCTGTGTCTGAATCTTTGCGACCCCATGGACTGTGGCCCACCAGACTCCTCTCCTCTGTCCATGGAATTCTTCAGGCAACAATACTGGGGTGGGTTACCATTCCCTTCTTCATGGGAATCCTTCTGACTCAGAGATCGAACCCAGGTCTCCTGCAGTGTGGACAGATTCTTTACCATCTGAGCCACCAGGGAAGCCCAAATTTGCTTAAAGTATGGTCTAAATAATTGTGTCCCAATCAAATTCATATGATGAAATCCTAATGTCTGATGACCTGCCTCTTGAGAAACCTATATGCAGGTCAGGAAGCAACAGTTAGAACTGGACATGGAACAACAGACTGGTTCCAAATAGGAAAAGGAGTACGACAAGGCTGTATATTAGAAACGCTGGGCTGGAAGAAGCACAAGCTGGAATCAAGATTGCCGGGAGAAGTATCAATCACCTCAGATATGCAGATGACACCACCCTTATGGCAGAAAGTGAAGAGGACTTAAAAAGCCTCTTGATGAAAGTGAAAGTAGAGAGTGAAAAAGTTGGCTTAAAGCTCAACATTCAGGAAGCAAAGATCATGGCATCTGGTCCCATCACTTCATGGGAAATAGATGGGGAAACAGTGGAAACAGTGTCAGATTTTATTTTGGGGGGCTCCAAAATCACTGCAGATGGTGACTGCAGCCATGAAATTAAAAGACGCTTACTCTTTGGAAGGAAAGTTATGACCAACCTAGACAGCATATTCAAAAGCACAGATATTACTTTGCCAACAAAGGTCCGTCTAGTCAAGGCTATGGTTTTTCCTGTGGTCATGTATGGATGTGAGAGTTGGACTATGAAGAAAGCTGAGTGCCAAAGAATTGATGCTTTTGAACTGTGATGTTGGAGAAGACTCTTGAGAGTCCCTTGGACTAAAAGGAAATCCAACCAGTCCATTCTAAAGGAGATCAGTCCTGGGTGTTCATTGGAAGGACTGATGCTAAAGCTAAAACTCCAATACTTTGGCCACCTCATGCAAAGAGTTGACTCACTGGAAAAGACCCTGATGCTGAGAGGGATTGGGGGCAGGAGGAGAAGGGGACAACAGAGGACGAGATGGCTGGATGGCATCACCGACTCGATGGACATGAGTTTGAGTAAACTCTGAGAGTTGGTGATGGACAGGGAGGCCTGGCATGCTGCGATTCATGGGGTTGCAAAGAGTCAAACATGACTGAGTGGCTGAACTGAACTGAAATGAATGTCTGATGTGACAGTATGGTGAGGTCTCGGGGAGGTGCTTACTTTAACAAGGGCAAAGACCTCATGAATGGGATTAGAGCCTTCATAAAGAAGGCCCCAGTGAGTTGGCTTGCCCCTTCCAGCAGGTGAAGACAGCAAGATGGCTATGAGCCAGGAACTGGGTTCTCACCCACCACTATACTATATCCACTAGCACTGTGATCTTGAATTTCCCAGCCTCCAGACTGTGAGAAATGAATGTCTGCTGTGCATAAGCTACCTGGTCTATGATATTTTGTTATAGAAGCCTGGAGAGACTAAGAGAGATAGCAAAGAAAACGTTATCACAAAAATATATTCTAGGGGCCTCTGAGGGCTTCCCTGGTGGCTCAGCTGGTAAAGAATTCTCCTATAACACGGGAGACCTGGATTTTATCTCTGGGTTGGGAAGATCCTCTGGAGGAGGGCATGGCAACCCACTCCATATTCTTCCCTGGGGAATCCCCATGGACAGAAGAGCCTGGCAGGCTACTAGTCCATGGGGTTGCAAAGAGTCAGACACAGCTGAGCGACTAAGCACAGGGGCCTCCTAAATTTGTTCAAAGAAACTCACAAATCCCCTTTTTCCAAGAAAGTTCCACCATTGTATAGCACAGGGAACTATATTCAATATTTTGTATGAACTATAACGGAAAAGCATCTGAATAAAAAATATGTGTGCACATAACTAAATCACTTTGCTCTACATTTGAAACTAACACAACAGTGTAAATCAACTATACTACAATTTTTTTAAAAAAATGTACATGAAGAAAAGAAAGTTCCACAATTTAAAGACTGTCCCATACATGGTAAAAAATCTATGTTCATGCAGTTTACTCACTTCTCTTTCTCTTCTCTACCACTCTTAACAGTAACTTCTGATTAATGTATATAACTTACTTTGATTTGTAAAATGAAGTTTATAAGAAAGCAGAGTAATTTCTTTTTTTATTTTTATTTTTTTGTTAATTAATTAATTAATTTTTTTTAATTTTAAAATCTTTAATTCTTACATGCGTTCCCAAACATGAACCCCCCTCCCACCTCCCTCCCCATAACATCTCTCTGGGTCATCCCCATGCACCAGCCCCAAGCATGCTGTATCCTGCGTCAGACATAGACTGGCAATTCGATTCTTACATGATAGTATACATGTTAGAATGCCATTCTCCCAAATCATCCCACCCTCTCCCTCTCCCTCTGAGTCCAAAAGTCCGTTATACACAAATGTGTCTCTTTTGCTGTCTTGCATACAGGGTCATCATTGCCATCTTTCTAAATTCCATATATATGTGTTAGTATACTGTATTGGTGTTTTTCTTTCTGGCTTACTTCACTCTGTATAATCGGCTCCAGTTTCATCCATCTCATCAGAACTGATTCAAATGAATTCTTTTTAACGGCTGAGTAATACTCCATTGTGTATATGTACCGCAGCTTTCTTATCCATTCATCTGCTGATGGACATCTAGGTTGTTTCCATGTCCTGGCTATTATAAACAGTGCTGCGATGAACATTGGGCTACATGTGTCTCTTTCATTTCTGGTTTCCTCGGTGTGTATGCCCAGCAGTGGGATTGCTGGGTCATAAGGTAGTTCTATTTGCAATTTTTTAAGGAATCTCCACACTGTTCTCCATAGTGGCTGTACTAGTTTGCATTCCCACCAACAGTGTAGGAGGGTTCCCTTTTCTCTACACCCTCTCCAGCATTTATTGTGAAAGCAGAGTAATTTCTAAAGGCTTTTGAAATACCACGGTATAGATTATACAATTAAGAGTATAACATATTGTTTCTAGACTATGTTGCTTGAAAAGCAATAAGAAGTTCTATGAACTTTTAAGAGACAAAATTAGATTTGGAGCTTTAAAAAAAAAAAATTCCTAAGACTACGCAAGTAGAAGTTTAGTTTGTAAATTGTCATCTTGAGAGTCAAGTATGCAAGAGATGATGATTTCTCTGAAAACAGGGATGAGCAAACAAATTTTGAAGGGAGGTACTCTTCATCAACTTCTCCCAAAATAGAACAGCATAGAAAGGGCTAATTGCAACAACAATGACTACATCAGGTTAAGGGAAGAGGACACGCCAAGTCAGCATGAGTACAACTGGTCATACCAGCCAAAGCCAATACAGGAACCAAAAATGGCTTAAACAGGCAGAAGAAGATTGTGAACCCAACTCAGCCTTCCTCTCCTGACATAAGCGATCGGATTTCTCTTTGTCCGGTCCAGATGTCAGATTCTGAAAATGTGACGAAATGAGAGAGATGCTGTGTGTTTACATGCCACACATCTCTGCTGCTCCCTATTATTAAATGATAATGAAATCCAAGTAAAAAAGCTTGTTTCTCTCTTTAGAAATGCTTGTATATAATTAATTACCTGAGTTAATACTCACAAATTATTTAGAATGGAACCTAGGATATAAAGAGTTACTCATGCACTAAATACCTGTTAAATGAATATACAAAAACAAACAAATAATGCCTATCTTCCTTTTAGACTACATTCCGTAGGGTTAGGGACTTTCCTATCCATCACTTTCTCTCAGAAAACTTGTACATGTGGCAGCTTTCCAAATACTGTCTGAATCTAAACGAAGTTAAATGTTTTTCTACTTGCAACAGTTGGTTTTTAAAAACAAAACATGATTATAAAGATACATAAAATATTTAATCTTGTCATTACAAAATATCATGAAGAAGTAAGCAAGAAAATTATAGAAAAGAAAGGAAAGAAAATCATTAGTGTGGTAGCTATACGGGATTTTTTGATCTTTAAGAGTGCTCATAGGCACAGAAGATAAGCAATTAATACTAAATCCATTTTTGCATAATAAAGTAGAATGAGAAGCTTTTTTCAAAATTAAAGTGAGTCATTACTGTGCTTGACTTTTGCAACTGATTCTCAGTTTTAACTACATTTCAAATCCATTTGTTCTTTGCACAGGTTAAGTGAGATACTTGCTTTGCAAACCTAACAACAAAGATGAAATAACTAGTTACTTGTTGCTATTAATAAGTCAAAATATTTTCCTAACCCATATTTACTTTCTCCAAGAAGAAACAACAACATGAAGGCTTATCCGAACAGTGATGATGACGCCATACCGATCTCTCCTTTAACTTCTATTACATTCCAACGAGTTCTAACAAAAACAGTGAGGAAAAGCAAGTCTAAATTGATTATCAGTGGGAACTTGACATTTTTCTCGTTGAAGTATATTTGACATATAACACTAATTTAAGGTAGACAACACGTTAGTTTGGCGTCTTTATGTCTTTTAATACGATAGTCATTGTAGGGATAATTAGCATGGGCGCTGCTATTAGTTGCTCAGTTGTGTCCGACTCTGCGACCCCATGGGGGTCCTCTGTAGCCTGCCAGGGTCCTCTGTCCAAGGAGTTCTCTAGCAAGAATACTGGGGTGGGTTGCCATTTCCTTCTCCAAATTAGCATATCTATCATATTACTTATCATTTCTTCTGAGTGGTTGCAATAATTAAATAGTAGTCTTTCAGCAAGGTGATGATTACAATAAAGTATTGTTGTCTGTATTCACTAAACTGCATTAAATCTCTAGGGTTTATTTGTTACTCACTGCAAGTTTGTACCCTTAAACAAACATCAATCGTATTTTCCCACCCTCCATCCCCTGGTAGCTGCCATTTTGCCTTCTGTTTTTATGAACTGGTCTTTTCTTAGACTCCATATATAAATGGAGACCGCACACTATTCGTCTTTTTCTATCTGACTCATCTCACGTAGCAATATGTGCTCAAGGTCCATCTACGTTGTTGCAAATGACAGGATGTCCTACTTTCTCACGGTTGAATAATTGGAGGGATTTTTTTTAGATTTTCATGGAACAATTGAAAGGAAAGGCTGCAAAATCATAAATACTTTACATGTATAGATAAGAGTGCATGCCATCATGCTAACTTGCTGTGCAATACATATTAATTTCCCAAATCAAAAACACATAGTAAAACTCTAATTTGGCTGCATCCCCCGCAAAGTCCCAGTAAACATTTCTGGAAGAAGTTCAAAGAAAGATAATGAAAACACACACATCCTTTAATCACCCTTAACCCACCGATACCATCCTTCCCACATTCTCACTGATACGCTGCAAAAACATAACTAAACCTTAGCAGGGATAGGATATGCCCTGCCTATACAAATGCCATCATTAAAAGTTATTTGATAGGTTCACCAAGGCACAGCCACCACACAGCAAGAGGCAGCTTTAGTCCAGAGGAGGGAACTGAAGCTGGGAACCGGCTGCTCCACTGCCTTTGGCAAAACATTCAAATTATTGCCTGTCTGAAGGTCTGACAGATAAAGATTCCATTTCACAGACTTAAGAGTTAATACCTGCATTCCTGGGGTTAAAAGGGAAAAGTGATGGAAACAGAAAAGTGTGACTGGCAGTGAGAAGGAAAAATAATTAATTAGAAACCACAGAAGGATCCTAGAAGCCTATCCTAAGTTCTTTCAGTTTTTTTTTTAACTAATTATTAATTTATTTTAATTAATTAACTTTTTGGCTGCCTTGGGTCTTTGTTGCTGCGTGTGGGCTCCTTCTGGTTGCAGAGAGTGGGGGCTGCTCTCTACCTGCGGTGCCCGAGCTTCTCACTGTGCTGGTTTCTCATTGCAGAGCACAACCTCTAGGCTCGTGGACTTCATGAGCTGTAGCTCGTGGGCCCTTGAGTGTGGGCTTCAGCTGCTGTGGCACACGGGCTTAGTAGTTTGGCAGCATATGGCATCTTCTCAAACCAGGGATCGAACCCAGGTCCCCTGCATTGGCAAGTGAATTCTTGACAACTGAGCCACCAGGAAGTCCTACATTCTCAGTTTTCAGCCAGACTCCCTTGAGGATATCTTTTTCTACGAAAGACTTTCTCCACCCACACCTGCCCAAAAGAGGTATTTACTCTTGGGTACTCTCTGTCTCAGTTTTTAAAAAGGATCTACACCTGTATTTGAACAATACACGATGCCAGTGTCATTGGAAATCCATTAAGAGCTCAGAGGTGACTTCTAGCTTTGGCTGTGGTTATATTCTCTTCCTGCGCAGTGTTCCTAGACTGGTAAAACTGCCTCAATTCCCATTCAAGGCTGAACCCTAACCCTTTTGAGTGGTTCTTTAGAACTCTAGCAGACCCAAGAGCAAGCCTCACAATCTGCATGGATGTTTGCTTTACAACTGGAAGTGCTGTGTGTTTCACAGAACTTGGACTTGCTGTCCAACTCCGACCTCCTCCCTACCTCTAGCCTTGTCTGGGAAGCAGGTTCCATCTTTGTAGTCACAAATTCCCATCTGACTGGGAGACAGTAGAAAGGCAGTTCATCAAGTAGTAAGAAAATCACGAGAAATAAATCCTTCTACCTTTTGTGGTTTGTAGTTAGTCACCCTGGATTGTGGGAAAAGCCATCAGTGATACCAAATGGAAGAGCATTGTGGCGTTTGGCACCAGACATGAGGCCAGGAGCTGGCAGACAATGGACTGACTCCTTGGACAAAAGGAATAAGGGCCAGGAACCCTAGGAACTGCCTGCTTTGAGCACAGTGGGCCAGTTCCTCTCAGCACATCCCCTGTTTCACAAGCAGCTGAGAGGGGAAACCCTTTATCTTCCCCTGTGTGAATAAAAGCAAACTGTCCTACCAGGAAGAATGAACTGTCTGCCTGGAGCCAGCCCTCTGGAATCTCTGGCAACCTGACAACCCGTGCAGCAATTCATCCTCACGCTCCATTCTCCATGGCCTGTCTGCCTAAGTTTCCGGATACAAGGCAGTATTTTGTTTAATAACTGTTCCAAGTCATTTCAGATGGGTTTATGCTTTTAATCTTGAAACTGATGGCACTAAATTATTGTTTCACCTGTGAAAAGATGTGTTTAAAAGATGCTATGCATGCTGTTAAAAGAAACCAAAGAGGAGATCTCTCACTCTCCAAATCCAGGGGTGAAAACAGAGACCAAATGAAAAGCTAACTTGCCAGAGATTTGTCATAAATCAAATCGAACAACCACCACCAAAAAACTCCTAAAAGCCTCCATTAGCCTTATGAGCACCATCTTACTCACACATTTAATTTTTCATGGCAGATAAGAACATGCCGATGAGAGGAAGTGATGCTCCCTGGGCAAGCCACTGGCAGAGCCAGCCACATGGTGTGCCACCGGCCAGCTGCCACGCAAGTGGTACCTGATGTGGCCCAGATCTGGGTGTAGAGACGCACTGATAAAACAATCTCCAGGAAAGCTGCAAATGCCACCGGACTTCTGTCCATTTTCCATTTTGTTTTTTGTTTTTTTTTTTACCCTGTGCAGTCAAATGGCAGGGTTTGTCTTTGCTAGCTAACTGCAATAGGCCACTGTACAAAATTACAGAATTTTCAGGGCCATTTTCTTTGAAAAGGAGGGAAATTTGCATAAAAAAGGGATATTCCTGAACTGTGCCATTAAAACCATAGTCACGTAAGAATGTAAGTGGTATCCCTGGAGAGTTTTGGTCTCTGGTTCCCAGACAAGAAGCAGTGACAGATGACAAATGAACCAGGCAGATTCCTAGACAAAGGTGCAGCTTTCCTTGGGTCTACAGGACTTGGGTCAAGAAGAGCCTTCACTCCAGAACCTACCTAGGCAATCACTTTTCACCCTACAAAAGATGGCAATTTGCTGAAATGAATCACAGTGTATCTCTGGGGAAGTGCTTGAGGAAAAGGAGAAGCAAGAGGCCAATATCTTTTCTCCTTGAGGCTTATGGTTATGTTAATGAGACAGCTAGCATGGAACATTCTGGCTGACACAACTTTTTTAAAAGATACGTTTTATTTGTATTTTTAAAAAACTTTTGTCCATGCCACGCAGCATGTGGGAACCTTAGGGCCCCAACCACGGATGGAACCAGCACCCTCTGCAGCAGTGGACTGCCAGGGAAGTCCCCTAACTTTTTCATATGCTTACAATTCTTTCTGAATTCTATCTTGGTATAAAAGGCAAAACAAAGCAAAAGAAAAAGCAGTCCTTCTTAAGCATTTCCACCAAAGCCGCCTCAGTGATAGAAGAGAATGCATTTCTGGGGTGTGGGAAGCCCCAAAATAATTTTCCAAAAGCTTCTTCATAGGCTTTTGTTTTATCTTCAGAGAAGTCATAAGAATTTTGCATTCTCCGTAATATGGCTTTGAGACATAAACCATGCATAAAATAGAGGCTGCCAATCTTGTGTTTTTCTCTAACTGGAATTTTCTTAAATCAACAGAGAAGTCATAATGTTTAGATCTTATTGCAATATGCCAGATACATATCATTCTAAACTATTATCACAGAAATCGTGTTGTAGTTATGAGTCAAAACACTCAGTATTATTTCCGACTTTTCCCATTTCTCTTGTTCCTGGTGTAATATAAATATTAATGGCTGACTTCACATTGTTGTATTTCTAACTCACTGACAATGGTTAAAAAAATACTGGGGGTGGAGGTGGGAGTACAGGAAATGTAAGAGAACAATTCTGGAACTTCCTGGGTTTTCCATAGCCCAGGTCATTTAGCAACACAGCTAATTTAACTGACTATAATTAGGTTCACTGACCATGATGTCTCCCTTAATTTCTTGACTAAGAAGCCCTTTTTTAAGCCTTAAATTTATACTAGCACTCTGCATGTGAGTGATTCCTCAGAATTCTGTTTGGTTCTCAGGATACCCACCCCTAGGGGAAGGCCTGCAGAGGTCTCCATTTCTTCCAGCAAATAATGAACAAGAATTACAGTTCACTTCTGCACAAACCACGAGATCAGATAGCTTTTGTCACCCTGAATGGGAATGGCTCAGTGCTTAAGAATGGGGTCCCTAGAGCCAAGTGTCCAGATTTGAATCCCAGATCTAGTTAAGTGATTATAAGCAAGTGACTTGACCTCTTTGAGCTTCAGTTTCCTTATGTGCGGATGCTAATAATAGGCCCCCTCTTACAGGGCTATTATGAGGGTTAAGTGAGTAACTCCAGAGCCCCAAAGCCCAGTGTACAGCACAGCTGACCGCTCTATTGCAGGCACCTTCTATACAGTGTCATGGTCTTTTGTATATAATAAGTAGAGTCCTAAAATTGTAGGTAAGTCAAGTCTTTCTTTAAATGCAGAGCAGATGTTTATTGATAGAGGAATCTTACTATAAATCTTCCTACAGTGTGAGTAAAGATACTCAAATTTATAAGCTTATAGACTTTTAAATGTATGTTTGCCAAAATCAAGCTGCATGCAATTTGATTCATTAAATGTTGATTGAGAATCTGCAAGTGTAAGATTATGACAAGCAACAGGGGATGTTCAAAGGATGAATCAAATGCAGTTCCTTCCTCAGGAAACCCCATATCAGCTGAGAGGCTAAAATAATGATCTCCACCTGAGACTGGTGCTCCACTGGAAACCAACGTGAGCCCAAGAGGAGTATCTGGAGCTGCTGCACATCAGCGGAGGCTCTAGAGTAACTAGCATCGGATTTGCTTTCTCTTCACACTGTGTGTGCGTACGTGTGTGTGTGTGTGTGCGCGCGTGTGTGTATGTATGTGTGTGTGCGTGTGTGTATGTATTTGTGTATGTGTGTGTATGCATGTGTGCATGCATGTGTGCATGTGTGTGCGTATGTGCGCGCGCGCACATGTGTATGTGTGTGTGTATGTGTGTATGTATGTGCGTGTAGGTGTGTGTGCGTGTATGTATTTGTGTGTGTGTGTGTGTGTGCATGTGTGTGTATGTGTGTGTGTGTATGTGTGTTAGAAGGGGCAGAAAAGCAGAGGGAACAGGAGAGGGGCACGCGGAAGAAACGACAGCATCAAATGTACTGGACATGAAACTGTGTGATGTGTTTCTTTGGAAAGGGCATAGAGATGCGAAGACTCAGAGATGTGGCTGAATGTGGGTGGGGAAGAGAGTGGGTGAGCCAGCCTTGAACACCAAGCTAGCAATTATTGTCTGTAGACAGTGGGGCGCACAATTAACCATTTTTGAAGTAAAGAAAGAAATTATCACAACAATATTTAACAAGATAATCTTAGACGGCCTGGAGGGAATGGAGACCGGTGAAAGAAAAGAGGAGAAAATTAGGAAGTTTTTTTCTATAAGAAATAGACACAAAGATGTGAACTGGTGGTGGCAGTGGGAAAAAAAAAAACAACAAAATAATCCAAACTGAATGAACTATGGGCTTAGGGAACATGGGTTCTCTGCTCATCTCATGAAGCTGGATGGAGAAAAGCTGTCCATGAAGCTACTTCTGACTCAGGAAACCCATGCCACAGGCTGGGACTGATGTGGATAAACTTGGGTTACCAGGGATGCACCAGGAGGGGTAGATGGCATGTCCTGCTGCAGCTTAGCCTCTTCTGGCTGAAAGGAGAGCGTGTGGAGTAGCAAGAAGGACAGACATGTTAGACAAACAACAGACTGTGTTCTAGCCCACTGAGAAGGAGCAAGTGGAGAGGGAGGGGGGAGGCAGGAAGAAAAGGGGAAGGAGGGAGGGAATGATGATGGTAGCTAACGTTGACTGAGTGCTGATTATGGGCCATACATTGTACTTTAAAGTTATATATACAAGTGCTTCAATCACCCATATGTGGCAGATATTGTTATTTTGCCCATTTTGAAGACGGGAATATGGAGACACAGAAAATCAAGGCATTTGCTCAAGGTCAAAAAGTTATAGATACAAGTGTTTCAATCACCCATATGTGGCAGATATTGTCATTTTGCCCATTTTGAAGAAGGGAATATGGAGACACAGAAAATTAAGGCATTTGCTCAAGGTCAAAGTAATTTAAAAATAAGCAGTAAAGCAGGAATGTGGAGTTAGGCAGTCTAATTCCAGAGTCTGCACTCTTAAGCCCAAGTGAAAACTCTACACAGAAACAGACGTGTTCATCTCAGTCCATGCTGAAGACCTGGTTTTACTGAAACACAGTGACCTGGGTGTGGAAGTCTATGAAATTCCATCAGAACAAGGTCCTTTGAGATCCCAAGGGACCAATATTCCCACCAAGATTCTTCCAGCAGGTCCTTCAAGGAGTTGAGGAACAGCCCTAAACTCTACCCACTGTGGGAAGATCAACCTTCATGGAAAACTGGGACCTAGTAAATCTTGAAATATCAGGAAATAGAAATGACAGTTTCTCTGTGATCCCCACAAACAGTGGTGGCGGAAACAAACCTCTGGGTGACTTCCTTGTGGTCAGCAAGACTGGAAATGGAACTTAACAAGTTCCATTACACTAACTTAACCTTAACTTAACCTTAACTTAAGGTTACAGGGTGCCCAACAAGTTTTCAAGTTGAGAATAATGATCTTTAGTATGAATCCACAGTCTTCCCTCTTCAGTGTCATGAATAAACAACATAAGACATTTCATATTTTAAATGTAGGTATACTGGCACAACACAATGCCTGAATCAGCACCTACTCTCCCCACAAGTTCAAGATATTTTAATATTTTATACAACTAACTTATTATTTTATATCACAAATATAAAAGGGAGGAGATTGAGACTCAGCAGCGATCTGAACTGAACTATACAACTAAATGCTTCATGAACCCGACTGGATTCTAGACCAGGAAAGGGACATTGCTGTTTCTTCTGAAGGAAGTCTCTGTTACTTTGGCCTCAAACTGAAATGCAAAATGCCCTCAGTAACAGTGAAAAAAAATCTCCAAGAAAAGTATATTACTTCTTAAATTTTTTTTTTGGCCAGATATTAGTACACATGATCTTAAAAGTCAGTATATATGTTTTATATCCAAAAATGTTTATAAGTTTAAAAGTTTATGTTTAAAAATATCTTGAGAATCATACTCTCAGGTATGGACATGAGAGTTGGACTATAAAGAAAGCTGAGCCCTGAAGAATAGGTGCTTTTGAACTGTGGTCTTGGAGAAGACTCTTGAGAGTCCTTTGGACTGCAAGGAGATCCAACCAGTCCATCCTAAAGGAAATCAGTCCCGAATATTCTTTGGAAGGACTGATGCTGAAGCTGAAACTCCAATATTTTGGCCACCTGATGCGAAGAACTGACTCATCGGAAAAGACTCTGTTGTTGGAAAAGATTGAGGGCAGGAGGAGAAGGGGACAAGAGAGGATGAGAAGGCTGGAAGGCATCACCGACTCAACGAACATGAGTTTGAGAAAGCTCCGGGAGATGGTGATGGACACGGAAGCCTGGCATGCTGCAGCCCATGGGGTTGCAAAGACTCAGACACAACTGAGCAGCTGAACTGAACTGAAGAATCATACCTCCTTCTTAACATACGTTCTAAAGTAAGGCTGATAAAGTTGTTGATTCCTGGCTGCTTAAAGAGTATTTTAAAAACGAGAATCAGTGTCTTAACTCAGCCATAGGTATATAAGTGCACTCTTCTAATTGACGTTGGATCTGAAATATCAGCCATAATTATAATTCACGACAAACAGAAGAAGAATCATCCCACCTTGTTTGTATCAGGTCTCTTAACAATCAGTGAGCTCAGGTGTATATTTTCCTTGATCACTGTGAAAGCTGATGTGGGTCACACCTGTTTACAGTACATTTTGCTACCGTGAATGAAAGCCCTCAAAGTATATGCACCAAACCTTTAAAACAAAATCAGTGTGGGGTGGGCGGGGAGAACCATTACAAATTAAATGCATAATGATTAAAAACTACAACCTCAGCTTATTTACAGCAGTTAATGAATCACATTCCAACTATGTCCACTCTTGGCAGAGCTTCCAAACATGAATGCCAGAAGACATAATTCTCTTTCGAAACATTAACTCCACATTTAAAAGTCTGACAGTGTTAAGTCTTAAAATCTCTTGGCAATGGGTTTTAGCAATTTATTGGAAAAAATCTGAGCTGGATAAACAAAAACTATTTAGCTGTTTCAGCCACACATGTAGCTGTTAGAGCCCAGTATACTGGAATGGCAGGCCAAATTGCAGAGCATGTGTTTCTACCCCCACTCCCCCGCAGTGCGCACTCCCCTCCAGGTGCTGTGCGTCCCTAGGACCCTCCCTCCAGTCTTGGGGCCACACTGGCTGCAGAGGGGCCTCACCTCCTCCAGGGAGCGGGACAAGAGCCCCACAGGAAAGCCCACTCCCTCAGCTCACCCAGGCCAACAAAGCACTCCAGCCTCCTCTTCCTTCTTGGCAGATGCCAGGAAGTTCAAACTGACTCGGGGACTAAATTAAAATATAGGTCTAAAGTCAGTGATCTTAGTCAAAGAAAATCTACTTGTTTTTATTAAGAAACAAATGTTTATTAAAGAAAACAAGAGTCAAGGGAAGACAAAACAATACACCAAGTTGAACCTTCTAAAATCCTCCTCCTAACAATTTGCTGCAGTTATGTTCTCACTCTGTTTAGAGGTTTTTTTCTATTATTATAACATTATGATGTGTTCATATTTTACCTAACACTACATCATGGCTCGGCGGTAAAGGATCTACCTGCCAATGCCAGAGAGTCAGATTAAATCCCTGGATCAGGAAGATCCCCTGGAGAGGAAAATGGCAACTCACTCCAGTATTTTTTCCTGGGAAATCTCATGGATAAAGGAGCCTGGTGGGCTACAGTATGTGGTGTCGCAAAAGAGCTGGACACGACTTGGCGACTCAACAACATCATCATCATAAGCAGCTTTCCATGTTAACTGTCTTTTTGACAGATAGCTGTTTAATATTGCAAATAAGTATTACATGCTTTGCTTAACTGGTTCCTTGCCACTGAACTTGCCAATTCACATTTTAAACCATTTATTCACAGAGTATCTACTATATTCAAATCACTGGTTGAAACATTTTAAGTACAAATATATGAACAAGCAGCTTCTCCGAGAATGCGCTTCAGAATTATTATACAAAGACACAAATATATAGGTGCAACCTATATGTATATGCATGTGTATACCCGCTCTATGTGGCTCTGAGCCACCTAATTCTTTTAAAATATGCTTATAGGATTGAAATATTCTAACTTCCTTTCCATGTATTCCTTTTATTGCTCATTTCTATTATTCTTGTCTACTAGATTTGCCTTAATATGACTGATCAAGAAATCTTTAAAGCAGTCTCAAAATAAACTAATTCTAAGCATTAATAAGTATTTTATTTAAGAACATCCCCAACCCAAAATATTAACTGCACTTGTGTTTTAGGCAAAATTGTTGTCTGATGCAGTACTGGGTGAAGCCACCTGGGAACAGCAGTGGAGCATGAGGCTTTCTTTGGGTGTTGGGACTTGGTGAGAAAGAGACATCTGAAAACAGATGTCTTGAAACCACAGAGACATAGACATAAATTTTCCTTTCATCCCTTAACTGGCTGTGTGATCTTCAGCATGTTGGTTGAAAAAAAAAAAAAAATCTTGGGAACTCCCTGACACAATGATTAGTGGTTAGTTAGGACACAATGATTTCACTGCCAAGACCCAGGTTCAGTCTTTGGTTGGGGAACTAAGATCCCACAAGCTACACAGTGCAGAAAAAAAAAAAAAAAAAGAAACAACAAAACTCACCATGCCTCAGTTTCTCTGTTTGCAAAAAGAAGTTAATAGTAATAACCTCGCAGGGGGGAATTTGAGGATTCCCGAAAATCTACCTAAGGCCAAACCTATGCCTGGCATACAATGAATATGCTTATGAATGCAGCTGCTGCTGCTAAGTAGCTTCAGTCGTGTCCAACTCTGTGCGATCCCATAGACTGCAGCCCCCCAGGCTCCCTCATCCCCGGGATTCTCCAGGCAAGAACACTGGAGTGTGTTGCCATTTCCTTCTCTAATATGCTTATGAATATATGAGCATATATTTTGTTTTTAAAAAACAAACACAACTATGTAGGAAAAAAATCTAAAAAGAAAAATGAATTTACTGGGCTTTATTGAAATGAATGGCAATTCATTACTCACTTCCAAGTGAAGTGTCTAACTCTTGAAAATTCAAGAAGCTAGAAACGTGCATTGGAGTGCCCTGATGCCAACCATGATCACCTTGTAACCCAGCTCCCAAAATGCAGTTAAATGCTCGTCACACAGTCATGTCCGACTCTTTGAGACCCAAGGACTATAGCCTGCCAGGCTCCTCTGTCTGTGGGATTCTCCAGGCAAGAATACTGGAGTGGATTGCCATTCCCTTCTCCAGGGGATCGTCCCATCCCAGGGATCAAACCTGGGTCTCCTGCCTTGCAGGCAGATTCTTTACCATCTGAGCCACCAAGGAAGTTCTCAAAATACAGTTAAATCCCAGGCTTTTCCTCTTTTCTGTTTGTGAACATACATCAAAAACGCATGGGAAAGCCACATCCATTTTCCAATCGTGCTTCAGGACAATTTGCCCCCCTTTCTAGTTCTCACCTCAGCCAGTAAGCTGAGACCTAAAGCAACAGAGATGATCAGACTGCTGCTCTGTCAGCTGGTGGAATTAACTGTTCATCTTCAGGGAAAGTAGATGCTTCCCCAGAGAGACGAGCTGTAAGAAAGCTGTCCTAGCCCTGTAGCACCTTCCCTTGCATTCTACATGGGAGCTCTGACACTCAGTGTCCCCTTCTGAATCTGGAGGCAATGTCCTGGCTAGTGAGGGGTTCCCTAAAGAGTGCCTCCGTAAATTAATACACCTGCCATTACCAGAGTTACCGAACAGTCAGTGCTCCCAGCACCCCTGGAATTTGCATTTTTCCCCTTTGAGTCAAACCAGAATTAAAAACTTGCAACTTGTTAATTGCAATTTAATTTTATGAAAGTCTTTTCACACTGTTCATGGGGTTCTCAAGGCAAGTATACTGAAGTGGTGTGCCATGCCCTTCTCCACTAACTGTGGTGCTGGAGAAGACTCTTAAGAGTCCCTTGGACAGCAAGGAGCTCAAACCAGTCAATCCTAAAGGAAATCAGCCCTGAATATTCACTGGAAGGGCTGATGCTGAAGCTGAAGGTCCAATACTTTGGCCACCTGATGTGAAGAGCCGACTCATAGGAAATCTTTCCCTGATGCTGGGAAAGACTGAAGGCAGGAGGAGAAGGAGGATAAGATGATTGGATGGCATCACCGGCTCAATGAACATGAGTTTGAGCAAACTCAGAGAGATTGTGATGGACAGGGCAGCCTGGCCTGCTGCAGTTCATGGCATAGCAAAGAGTCCGACACGACTTAGTGACTGAACAACAAATTTTATGAAATCAACCATCTTTACTGGCAGAGTAACTGAACCATCATTACAACGGATAATATTCCCAGGCATTTAAAAAACAAAACAAAACTTAGGTTGTTTTTCCCTCCATGCTACTGCTGCTGCTAAGTCACTTCAGTCGTGTCAGACTCTGTGCAACCCCACAGACAGCAGCCCACCAGGCTCCCCCGTCCCTGGAATTCTCCAGGCAAGAACACTGGAGTGGGTTGCCATTTCCTTCTCCAATGCGTGAAAGTGAAGTTGCTCAGTCATGTCCGTCTCTTAGCAACCCCATGGACTGCAGCCTACCAGGCTCCTCCGTCCATGGGATTCTCCAGGCAAGAGTACTGGAGTGGGGTGCCATTGCCTTCTCCATTTCCTCCATGAGGGCTAGATAAGTTTAGACCTCTGAACAGCCTCTGGTCTGGTCTGGGTTTTCATGCTGGGAGGAGGCACCACACTGGGAGGCGTGAAGAATCTCTGGGTGCAAAGGTAAAGACAGCCCAGAAAGCTGTGTGCTTGAGAGAAATTACCTATGAAACTAGCAGGTGGACAGAGTTTTGCTTAAAACCTGTATCATTTTCAGAGTTGTATGCACAGTGAATTTCAGAAAAACTCTAACCTCGGAAGAACCTGTATATTGAGACTGTTTTTGTTTTCTAGTCATCTAAATCCAAGTTGTTTCCTTGGGCTAAGGACTGTAGGGTCACTCTTAATGTGAGTTCAGACACCAATGTGCTAACAGCATATTGAAACCACAAAGAGCTTAATATCAAAAGGTTACTCTGAAAACTGTCCTTTGCACTTCCCATTCCCCTACCCAGAAAACTGACCGTAGACATAGGTGTACTGTGCCTTCATTCAGCCCACTTGGGTCGCTGCTCAAATGCCCTCTTGCTGGAGAAGGCTTCTTGACCATCCCATCTGAACACAAACACGCTCAGAACCAGACTCGATATCATCTTAGGATGACTTCCTTTTCTTATTCCTTATTTTTCTTCCTCACTACCTCTCGTATTATAGATGCATTTGTTTGTTGTTTTCCACTCGTCCCTCCACCAGTGCAAGCGCCACGAAAAGAGGAACTCTGTCTTTTCACTGCTATATCCCACCTAGACCTTCACAGAGAACTTAAACACATGACCACTGTTCATGCGTCACATGAATGAATGAACTGCAGATATTTTAGCCAAATGCTACACATCTCCAGTTCTCTTCCCAGCAAGACATAAACTCAGACTAAGCTCCTGAGACCCACACAAAATGCTAATACTTCCTCAGCTGTCTTTGTTGTGGCTTATAAAGCACGTGTATCCATGTGAACTACCCTGAGAGTCTACAAAGGGCAAGTTTTTCTTCTGATCTCCCCAGGCTGTAACACACCACTTGCCTCCCCGCCACATCTCAAGTTTTCCCACACTCGCAGAAAGCGAGAGCTCTTTTCTTACCGTATTGATCAGAAGAGCTACTGAAGAGAAGGTAGTCAGAGGCACAGGTCTGGGATTCAATATCCAAATCTCCCAACCTCAGAATCAATCTCTTCCCCTTCGGTACTGTGATCGTCTTTTCACAAACAGTGTGATTGGGGTATGTCCCTGGATAATTTTTAGATGTCATGGTGCCACTGTCCTTATAGGTCACTATGTGCCCACAGCCGTCACCTGGTAAAGAAAAAAAGGATATGAGAAGGAAGTGAAATGAATTCTTACCGAGAGCTGAGAAAGTTCACTATAATCTTCACCTTATGTACTTTATTCCTTCTATGAAGAGAGACAGAAAAGCTAAAAATAAAAATTGCTTTTATTATTACACAGTATCTATTATTCCAGGTTATTTCATCTCTTGTTTCTCAGCTTAACCTTCTGAACACTGTTGATCAAAATGTTTCATGTATTAGCATGGTAAGCCCTTTGCAAACACATCATTTAATCAAACTACTTTTTCTAGTCATCTATTCATCTACCCATCCACACTTGCACAGTGGGCCCTTGGCATTCACAGATTTGCCATTAGTGGTTTTGTCTATTAGCAAGCCAATGGTATGAAACAACTTGCAACTGAGGGGAAAAAAAATACCACTCATTTTGGGGGTAATTGTCCTGATTAAATAGGGTCAGGCATGTATGGATGTGATAGTTGGACTGTAAAGAAGGCTGAGCACCAAAGAATTGATGCTTTTGAACTGTGTTGTTGGAGAAGACTCTTGAGAGTCCCTTGGACTGGAAGGAGATCCAACCAGTCCATTCTCAAGGATATCAGTCCTGGGATTTCTTTGGAAGGAATGATGCTGAAGCTGAAACTCCAGTACTTTGGCCACCTCATGGGAAGAGCTGACTCATTGGAAAAGACTCTGATGCTGGGAGGGATTGGGGGCAGGAGGAGAAGGGGATGACAGAGGATGAGATGGCTGGATGGCATCACTGACTCGATGGATGTGAGTCTGGGTGAACTCCAGGAGATGGTGATGGACAGGGAGGCCTGGCGTGCTGCGATTCATGGGGTCGCAAAGAGTCGGACACCACTGAGTGACTGAACTGAACTGAACTGAATGCAAAATGCTTCTGGAGAATCTGAGACTCATGCTGAGTGGACTATCTTTAAGAGCCTGTCATTCACTGCCCTGTTATTGGGGATTACAATCATCCCACATTCATATCTCAGTAACAGCCACAGATTTGGAGACTTGGAGGCTTCCCAGGTGACTCAGTGGTAAAGAATCCGCCTGCCAATGCAGGAGATGCAGATACAACCCCTGGGTTGGGAAGATTCCCTGGAGGAGAAAATGGCAACCCACTTCAGTATTCTTGCCTGGAGAACCCCTATGGCTAAAGGAGCCTGCCGGGCTACAGTCCATAGGGTCGCAAAGAGTTGGACACAGCTGAGCACACACACACGACAGACTCAGGACGTATCGTGAGTTTTGTGCTTGCCACCTGCCAGACATGGTGTTATTGGAGACACATACAAGCAGCGATGGCTGTTCACCACTCAAAGTGAAATGGGAGACAGTCACATGCTCAGCTAACTGTAATTCTAGGTGCCCCTGCCATTGCAGGAGCTTAAACAAAGTGCCAAAGAGGGCAAGAGAGGATCTATTTCAGTGAGTTCTCACTACTTCACTAAAATAAGTAATTCTCTCAAGGTTTTCTGAATAGGGAAGTTTAATCAACTGACCAACAAGTTGCTCCAGTAAATTAAAGCAACCGAGTTATCTGACAGCATGTTAAACTGGGTGGGCTGCAAGATTCAGGAGCATGCATTGAATTCAAAGCACAAAATGCCTATAATTAGTACACTTTCAGAGAAACAAAGCCAGAATTTTTGCCCTTAGCCAGAGGGAGAGAAAGCAGAAGTCTGTAGGAGAAGAAACTCTCTGTGTTGGTAACAGAAGGCAGACCAAAGCCTCCTATAGCAGAAGACCCAGCTAGGGCATCATGGGAATCTGAAGCCCTTCTCCAGCCTAGCCCCTACTACAGGATCCATCTGCGGTCTTCTTTTATCCCACTTCCTTCTTGCCCTGAGGCTTGCAGCCCAAACAGTGACGGTTGCCATTTAGTAGCTCAGTCATGTCCGACTCTGCGACACCATTGACTGTAGCCCACCAGGCTCCTCTGTCCATGAGACTCTCCAGGCAAGAATACTGGAGTGGAGTGCCATTTCCTTCTCCAGGGGATCTTCCTGACCCAGGGAAAGAACTTGGGTCTCCTGCATTGGCAGGCAGATTCTTTTACCACTAAGCCACCAGTCAAGCCCAAAATGGGATTGGGGGCCTCATTAAAATAAGGGGTGGGAGAATCTGTGCCAAACCAGCAGTCAAGGTCGAGGGACAGCCCCGCCCAAGCGAAGAACTAAAGAGCCTCTTGATGAAGTGAAAGAGGAGAGTGAAAAAGTTGGCTTAAAACTCAACATTCAGAAAACAAAGATCATGGCATCTGGTCCCACCACGTCATGGCAAATAGATGGGGAAACAATGCAAACAGTGACAGACTTTATTTTGGGGGGCTCCAAAATCACTGCAGATGGTGACTGCAGCCATGAAGTTAAAAGGAGCAAGTGACTAAACTGAACTGAACTCTCAAGATTCCAAGCTGGGAGGCTGGACTGGGGGAAAAGCGTGTTAGTTACTCAGTCGTGTCCGACTCTGCGGCCCCACGGACTGAAACCCACCAGGCTCCTCTGTCCATGGGATTCTCCAGGCAAGAACACTGGAGTGGGGTGCCATTTCCTCCTCCAGGGGATCTTCCCCATCCAGGGATTTAACCCAGGTCTCCTGCATTGCAGGAAGATTTCTTACCGTTTTAGCCACCTAAGAAGCCTTGGATTAGAGGAGAGTTGACCTAAAGAAGCAGGAAGTTAGTTCCAAGGGGGAAATGGAGAGAGACAGCTAAGATAAAACTACTCTGAAACCTGGAGGTCTAGGCAGAAGTTGTGGAATTTATATGACTATGTAATAGAGGCCCACAGAGGATTTTGAGAAGAGAGATAATGAAAGAGGTATTTGAAAAAGACTCCAGATAGGAGCTAGAATGCAGGAGAACGTGCATCATAGAGCAGGAGGAGGGTTAGAAATACCGTAGCTGGGATGGGAAGGGAATGAAAACCAGGAGGAAGTTCACAAGAAAAAAAATCAATGGACTTGGGTTTCAACCTATTATAATGGGAAAGCCAGGAGGAGAAAAAAACAACATTGAGATTTTGAGTCCAGAGATGATTGGAACACTGAGGCTGATAAGACAAAAAGAGAAGCCCAGAGGGCAAGCAGGTTTGAGGACAAAGGCTAAGTTTGGTTCTTAATGCTTGAGGTGATAGCTGTAAAATATACTGGGGAGATCTCCTGGAGAAGGGAATGGCAACCCACTCAAGTCTTCTTGCTAGGAAATCCCAAGGACAGAGGAGCCTGGCAGGCTACTGTCCAAAGGGTTATAAAGAATTGGACATGACTTAGGAACTAAACAAAAACATGTTTCTGGAGCTTTCTGTCAGTAAGTACAAAATTGTTGAGAATTAAACGAAATTATACTAGAGCAATGCAGATGGTGCAGAAGCACATAGGGAACGAAGTTTTGATTTAAAACTTGAATTATTTACCTGCTTTAGTGTTAAAAAAAAAAATCTAATGCATAATTTCTCTTGGAAACCAGAAGACATGGCAATCACACCAGCAGGCACTCTAGCTGTCCTCTCAATAGAGACAGATGCCCTCACTCCCCACCAGGTCCTGGTCACTCATTTCCACGGCTCGCCTCGCCGCAGAAGGCACTGATTTTGAGCACTCCGATAAAACAACACTAAGGCAACTAGTGTTGTTGTTGTTAGTTGCTCCATCGTGTCTTGTTCTTTTGTGACCCTAGGGATTACAGCCCACCAGGTTCCTCTGTCCAAGGAATTTCCCAGGCAAGAATACTGGAGTGGGCTGCCAGTTCCCTCTCCAGGGGATCCTTCAAACCCAGGGATTGAACCTGAGTCAGAAATATGGCTATCACCTCAAATGTAAGAACAAAACTTGCAGTCTTTGTGCCCAAATCTTCTTGCCCTCTGGGCTTCCCTTTCTGTCATATCAGCCTCAGTCTTCTAATCATTTCTGGACTCAGAATCCCAATGTTGTTTTTTCCTTTCCTCCTGTTTTTCCCATTATGATTAGTCAAAATTAGAGTCTGCTGATTTTTTTTTCTTGTGAACTAGTTAGTGTACAATTCTGCATATAAATGTACATATAAATAACGCTAAGCCACCAAGATATCACTGGTCAAACATTTAAATGTCCCTTTTCTTAGTACTGTGAAACTCTGCTTTTATAAGAGAAAAGAGAGAATTTCCTGGCAGTCTAATGGTTGAGGCTCTATGCTTCCACTGCAGGAGGCTCGAGCTGGATCCCTGGTCAGGGAAATAAGATCGCGCATGCTGCGTGGCATAGCCATAAAATAAATAAATAAGAAAAAAGAAAGTGAAAACTTTTCCTAGACGACATAGCTACATATAAAATGAGGATCAATGACAGGTGAATCAGCCTGTACACGATTACTGTATTCTAAGTTTTAAGTGACATGGCACGACAAAGGAAAATCCCAGGGGGTCACTTTTAGTCAAGGCTATAATTATGCTTCTTTTCAATGCCTTCTACTCTAAAGCCCGAGAGGAAACTCCTTTCACCCAGTGACTCTGGCAGAACAGGAGCAAGTTTTAGTTTTCAACACTCCCATCATTACTTGACATGGGAGATTTGTGCCTTCTTGGGAAAGTTTTCCCTTTTCACAATCTAGCAGAATGAAACTAGGTCTTTGTTCTCCCAAAAAAACCCTGAAAAGAACTGCTAAGTCCCAATTCATTAGAAAAGCAAACAACTGTCATCAGAAGTTGCAATCTCACTCTTACCTATGGAAGACTATGTATGGCGTTTTCTGGGGCAAGCACTAATATAGTAAACGTATTTCATGGACACTGATGACATCAGGAATTCTCAACCGACCGTCTTCCCATTGTTTTGATTACTTCAAAGGACTAGATAGAGTTAACAATACTATAGTATATAATTGGAAGTTGCTAAGAGAGTAGATCTTAGATGTTTTCACCACAAAAAGGAAACAGTAATTACGTGAAGTGGCACCAGTCGTTAATGAATGCTATGGTGTTAAATAACTTTGAAATATATAAATATATAAAACCAACTCATTGTAGACTTAAACTTGCACAATGTTATATGTCAATTATATCTCAATATAAAGTTGAGGGAAAAAAAGATATGTCCAAGAGGGACTAGGAAGTGCCTAGGGAGAGAAAATGCCTATGGTATCATATACTGAATAAAGCACAGCATAAATAAAGCATATGGCATCATATATTGAATAAAGCAAATGAGAACAACAGATAAACACTATTCCCACGACCTCATCTTACCACTGTCACTTAACTCAGAACCCAGCCCTAAGAATCACAAACAAGGAAGATGTCAAAAGTTATTTAAAAGTCTACTAATTCATGTTCCATATGTAACGTATGAACTTCAATATTGTGGTCATGCTATTATACTACACTTTTGCAAGATACTAACACAAGGAAACTAGGCAAAGGTACACAGCATCTCTTTGTATTATTTCTTACAACTGCATGTGGTCTGTGATCATCTCAGAATAAAAAATTCAATTAAAAAATTGGAAAAAAAAAACCCAACCCTATCAGTCTGGTTAACTTTGACTGGCAGTGGGTGAAAACAAAGGTGCTTTTATTTATTTCCTATTTCATACTTTTTGATACTGTTTAGATTTTGTGATCCTGTATGCTCTTCTACTTATCTTTAATTAAAGAATTTATAGAAGCTTGCATTAAAAAGATCACAACAGAATAATAACCAATAAAGGAGAATTTTTGTTCTAAAATCTTTTTGTACTAAATTGACTAGCCAAGTTCTCATATTTGTCTAAGGAGCATGGAGTGTTGAGTTGGAGAGGGTCATAATGTATGACCCAGTTCACAGATGAGAACTCAAGATGTACATGGACTTGCCTTAAAGCTATTTAACCAATGGTGGATGCCAGATGACTATTCCAAGATGATCCAATTCTAGAATCTTGAAAACCTTTTTGTCTCACCTCTTTATTTTGTAACATAAGGGTATTTGTGTTTAATTTTGGAAAGCTGCCTGCACTGCTATCTTATCAGAGCTCTCTTTAGAGTCTTTCACAACATCTATTAAAATGAACAACTTGCTGATAAGATTATCTGGCAATGGTAACAAACAGATGGCAAATCATTGGGTAGAAGGTAGAGGAAGAACTTCAAAATGAAAGAATCAGGCCGGGCAGCATCTACACTCACTGATGGATCTCAGCATGGCTACATGAGACCATGAGATGCCACAAGTCTCCTGACAGGATAACACGTGCTCTACACACCTTCACATGTACTCTCTCATCAGAAAGCAAAACATGCGAATCAATAATTGAATCTCACCAAGACTTTACATCTAATTTCAGTCCACAGGAAACACAGAGGGTAGAAACACAAGTGTACCAGCACCATAAGGAAGTCATTAGCTGAATCCAGGCTGCAACATTCTAGGCGCAACTGACCCCGTTTCTTCAACAATGAATTGTACAAAGAAATGTGTTAAAAAGTGTTTTAGATTAAAGCAAACTTAAACACCACAACAACCATGTGAATCTTATTTGGACCATAATTTGAAAAAACCAATCTTACCAAACCATTTTTAAAAGATAACTGGGGGTGATCTATAGATTCAATGCAATTCCTATCAAATTACCAATGACATTTTCCACAGAACTGGAGAAAAAAAAATTTTTTTTTGTTTAATTTGTATGGAAACACAAAAGACCCCGAATAGCCAAAACAATCTTGAGAAAGAAAAACAGAGCTGGAAGAATCATGCTGTCTGACTTGACTATACTATAAAGCTATAGTAATCAGAACAGTATGGTACCGGCACAAAAAGACACATGGATTAATGGAACAGGATAGAAAGCCCAGAAATAAACCCACACACTATGGTCAGATAATCTCTGACAAAATAGGCATGAATATACAATGCAGAAAAGACAGTCTCTGCAATAAGTGGGGCTAGGAAAACTGGACAGCAACACGTGAAAGTGTGAAATGAGAACATTTTCTAACACCATACAAAAACAAACTCAAAATGGATTAAAGACCTAAATGTAAGACCACTCCTAGAGGAAAACACGGGCAGAACATTCTTTGACATAAATCACAGCAATATTTCTTTTGATACATCTCCTAGTGTAATGGAAACAACAGCAAAAATAAAGCATACTTAATTAAACTTAAAAGCTTTTGCACAGCAAAGGAGACCATCAACAAAATGAAAAAACAGCCTATGGAATGGGAGAAAATATTTGCAAATAATGCAACCCCAGAGGTTTAATTTCCAAAATATACAAATAGCTTATATAGCTTGATATAAAGAAACAAGCGACCCAAAGAAAAAATGGGCAGAAGACCTAAAGAAGATATGTGGATATCCAACAAGCACATGAAAAGATGCTCAACATCACCAATTCCTAGAGAAATGCAAATCAAAACTACAATGAGGAGCCACTTCACACTGTTTAGAACAGCCATCATTAAAGAGTCTACAAATAATAAATGCTGGAGAGAGTGTGGAGAAAAGGGAAGCTTTCTACACTGTTGGTGGAAATGTAAACTGGTACAGCCACTATGGAGAAGAGTATAGAGGTTCCTTAAAAAAACAAAGTTCCCACATGATCCAGTAATCCCAGTTATGGGCATATTAACCTGAAAAGATAAAAATGCTGAATGAAAAAGATAAATGCACCCCAATGTTCATAGCAGCATGATTTACAGTAACCAAGACATGGAAGCAACCTAAATGCCCATCAACAGATGAATGGATAAAGATATGGTGTGTGTATGTGTATATGCATGTGTTTGTGTATATATATATATATATATATATGAATATCACTAGTTATAACAAAATAAGGAAATAATGCCCTTTGCAACAACATGGATGAACCCAGGCATTATCATACTAAGTGAAGTAAATCAAAGACAAATACCACATGATATCACTTATATGTATATCACTTATATGTGGAAACAAAATGATACAAATAAACCTATTTATAAAACAGAAGTAAACTCACAAACATAGAAAACAAACTTAAGGTTACCAAAGCAGAAGTGGTGTTGGGGGATTAAATTAGGGATTTGAGATTAACAGATACATACTGCTATATATAAAATAACAACAAGGACCTACTGTAAAGCATAGGGAATTATATTCAACATCATTTAAAAACCTATAATGGAAAAGAATCTGAAAAAGTATATATGTAGTTGATTTTCAATGTTTCAGGTGTACAGCAAAGGGTGGTTCCATTCCTGGGTCGGGAAGATCCCCTGTAGAAGGGATAGGCTACCCACTCCAGTATTCTTGAGCTTCCCTGGTGGCTCAGATGGTAAAGAATTCACCTGTAATGCCTGGGTTCGATCCCTGGGTTGGGAAGATCCCCTGCAGAAGGGAATGGCTACCTCCTCCGGTATTCTGGCCTGGAGAATTCATGCACTGCATAGTCCATGGGGTCGCAGAGGACACACTTGGCTCTGAAAGGCTGAGCAACTTTCACTTTCCAAGTCTTCCTTAAGAAAGGCAAGAGTCATTCCTCACCACCTGCTCCTAATCTTTGACTGAGATGAGAAGAGGACCGATTGTGAAATACTTCTTTTCATTCTGACCCCAGAGAGCTGCTCTAGAAACTAAAACTCGGCCTCAGATGTTAGGGCCTGGGTTCTAATCCTGACACTCACATATAACACGCACTTTGCTATACACCTGAAACACTATAAGCCAACTACAAGTTTAAAAAGTTAGACTTTCAAATGCGACGTATTTCTATTAATAAATGTGTGCTTTCGTGCTCAATCATCACCTCTGCTGCTGCTGCTGCTGCTGCTAAGTCGCTTCAGTCGTGTCCGACTCTGTGCGACCCCATAGACGGCAGCCCACCAGGCTCCCCCGTCCCTGGGATTCTCCAGGCAGGAACACTGGAGTGGGCTGCCGTTTCCTTCCCCAATGCATGAAAGTGAAAAGTGAAAGGGAAGTCGCTCAGCCGTGTTTGACTCTTAGCGACCCCACGAACTGTAGCCCACCAGGCTCCTCTGTCCATGGGTTTGTGTTCAACTCTTTGCGACCCTATGGACTGTACCCCAACAGGCTCCTCTATCCATGGGATTCTCCAGGCAAGAATACTGGAGTGGGCTGCCATGCCCTCCTCCAGGGGATCCTCCCAACCCAGGGATCGAAACTGCATCTCCTACATTGCAGGCGGATTCTTCATTGCTGACTCACAGGGGAAGCCCATTAATAAATGTTGCTGTTGTTCAATTGCTCAGGTGTGTCCAACTCTTTGTGACCCCACGGATTGCAGCACTCCAGGCTTTCCTGTGCTTCAGTATCTCCCGGAGTTTGCTCAAACTCCTGTCCACTGAGTCAATGATGGCATCCAACCATTTCATCCTTCTTAATACTGATGCTAATTTTAAAAAAGACATTGGGATATTAAATACTATCAGGGGAGTACTATTCACTTCTTTGGGTGTGAAAATGGTATTGAAGTTAGGTGAGAAAATGCCTTTCTTTTTAGGGATGCCATCAGAGAAGGCAATGGCAACCCACTCCAGTACTCTTGCCTGGCAAATCCCATGGACAGAGGAGCCTGGTAGGCTGTAGTCCATGAGGTCGCTAGGAGTCGGACACAACTGAGCGACTTCACTTTCACTTTTCACTTTCATGCACTGGAGAAGGAAATAGCAACCCACTCCAGTGTTCTTGCCTGGAGAATCCCAAGGATGGGGGAGCCTGGTGGGCTGCCGTCTCTGCGGTCGCACAGAATCAGACACAACTGAAGAGACTTAGTGGTAGCAGCACTCATCTCACATGCTAGTAAAGTAAGGCTCAAAATTCTCCAAGCCAGGCTTCAGCAGTACATGAACTGTGAACTCCCTGATGTTCAAGCTGGTTTTAGAAAAGGCAGAGGAACCAGAGATCAAATTGCCAACATCCGCTGGATCATGGAAAAAGCAAGAGAGTTCCAGAAAAACATCTATTTCTGCTTTATTGACTATGCCAAAGCCTTTGACTGTGTGGATCACAATAAACTGTGGAAAATTCTGAAAGAGGTGGGAATGCCAGATTATCTGACCTGCCTCTTGAGAAATCTGTATGCAGGTCAGGAAGCAACAGTTAGAACTGGACATGGAACAACAGACTGCTTCCAAATAGGAAAAGGAGTACGTCAAGGCTGTATATTGTCACCCTGCTTATTTAACTTCTATGCAGAG
Source organism: Budorcas taxicolor (assembly GCF_023091745.1). Lineage (NCBI taxonomy): Eukaryota > Metazoa > Chordata > Mammalia > Artiodactyla > Bovidae > Budorcas > Budorcas taxicolor. The sequence continues at coordinate 24,898,233 of NC_068918.1, forward strand.
TACATCATGAGAAATGCTGGACTGGAGGAAACACAAGCTGGAATCAAGATTGCTAGAAGAAATATCAATAACCTCAGATATGCAGATGACACTACCCTTATGGCAGAAAGTGAAGAGGAACTAAAAAGCCTCTTGATGAAAGTGAAAGAGGAGAGTGAAAAAGTTGGCTTAAAGCTCAACATTCAGAAAACGAAGATTATGGCATCTGGTCCCATCACTTCATGGGAAATAGATGGGGAAACAGTGGAAACAGTGTCAGACTTTATTTTTGGGGGCTCCAAAATCACTGCAGATGGTGACTGCAGCCATGAAATTAAAAGATGCTTACTCCTTGGAAGGAAAGTTATGACCAACCTAGATAGCATATTCAAAACCAGAGATTACTTTGCCGACTAAGGTCCATCTAGTCAAGGCTATGGTTTTTCCAGTGGTCATGTATGGATGTGAGAGTTGGACTGTGAAGAAAGCTGAGACAGAAGAACTGATGCTTTTGAGCTGTGTTGTTGGAGAAGACTCTTGAGAGTCCCTTGGACTGCAGGGAGATCCAACCAGTCCATTCTCAAGGAGATCAGCCCTGGGATTTCTTTGGAAGGAATGATGCTAAAGCTGAAGCTCCAGTACTTTGGCCACCTCATGCGAAGAGTTGACTCATTGGAAAAGACTCTGATGCTGGGAGGGATTGGGGGCAGGAGGAGAAGGGGATAACAGAGGATGAGATGGCTGGATGGCATCACGGACTCGATGGACGTGAGTCTGAGTGAACCCGGGAGTTGGTGATGGACATGGAGGCCTGGAGTGCTGTGATTCATGGGGTCGCAAAGAGTCAGACATGACTGAGCGACTGACCTGAACTGACGTATGTAAGGCTGAAATGACATGATGACGTGAAGTACGGGATTTGCCATATAGCACTTCAGCAAAATGGGAGAGAGGAGAAAAAAATGAATGAAAAAGATGGGGGAAATGTTGATGGTTACTATAGCTGGGTGATGAGGTATTCATAGGTGTTTTAGGTGTTTTGGTCTTTTTTTTTATTAATAAAATGAAGAAAAATAAAGGTCAATCTTGAAGGGAAAAAAAAATACAATCAGGTTTAGGATGAGGCTACACATGGTGTTGGGAGGACTCCAGGACAGTGAGTCACGGTGATGCATTGGTGGGGGGAACAGGGACACTGCCCTACCACCTACCCACCATCAAGGGGAGAACAGGGCAAGAAGGGGGTAAGGAGGAAGTTTGGCCACAGGGAATTTGTCTACTCTTCAAAGCTCTACCACACAAGGCTTATCTTCTTCCTTTGAACTGTAATTTAATTGCCAAAGCACATGATGACTTAACTTTGTATCATTTCCTCCTCTCTTTAGGCTGAAAACTTCTCCCTTCTGAAGAATATGTGAAGAGTTCATGAGGGGCCTAAATCTTGGGGTTTGCCTGGAGCCTCCAATCCTCTACCTCCTCAAAACAACTCACATAAATAAAATTGGATGTCTGAAGCTTCGATTTTGGAGAAAGCTACAAGTACTCATCAATGCTTTATAAATCCCCAAGCAATCTCGACCCCAATGTTAAACATTTTAACTCTAATCTCAATAAGAGTCAAACAATGATTGTCTTCAAGCAAACTGATATTAAGGATAAGTTAAGACCATGTTTCAGAAAACTAATTTTAAAACAATATTGACCGCATACATAAGTATGAAGGGGAAAAAAAAGGTTTAAAGTGTTTATTTTTATGGTGTGGGATTAGAATTGATTTCCATTATCTTCTAAACTATGAGTACATTGTATATAAACCAGAAAAATAACATAATTAAAACTACTAAATCCACCTAATGTTCAGCATTAGTCTTGAGGTATAAGTCTCTGTAAACCAACATATCTAAACTGGCCATTAGAAACTTACTCAACCAACAGCTCAGAACTTAATATAATATGGTTCCCACTTGAAGGAGCTCACAGTCAGAGGGGGAGAGAGGTGAGTTAACAATAATTCCTGAGAGTCAAGTGACAGATCCAACGGGCCCAATATCTGCTCTCCAAATGCCTGAAATGAATGGATATGCCTCTTTCAGACTTTAATCGGCTACTTAGGAAGTATGGCTATACAAGGTATTTTCTAAAAAAGCTTAAGACAAATCCCAGATGCTTGTCTACACGAGTCCACCATTTATTTAGTCTACTGTAATTCCAGCCACTAAGAAAGGAAAACAATAACTTCCTTAAAAGACTATTTCCCTTTGATAAGAAGTCACGTTCCACTAACAGCAAAGTGAAATTAAGACATATCTGATATGGACTAAGTTCTGCAATACTACAAAGAATGATTCAGGCTTTAAAAACATTTTTTTTTAACTGAACTGCGCTTGTTGGAAAATTATCTGGATGAAATTAAACAACTAGTACAAAAACACCTTTAAGATTAATTACTAACTCGACCACCGAACAAGACAAGAGTCTTCAAACTTGTTTTATTATGGCCCATAGTTAGAATAAAGATTTTTTTCATCACAACCTAAGCAAGCGCACATGCATATACCTGCATAAATAACAAAAGCCTAATGTTATAGTACTTTTTATTATATGTAATGAACTGTGATATTTCCCACTCTATTCCATTTTTTTCTTTTTTAAAATTAAAAGCATACTGGTTGTGCCAATTGAACTAAATGTACCACCTACAGATGGGTCCCAAGTTGTAATTTGGGAAAGAATGCTCTAAAATATCAGAAGTGAAACCATTTCTAGAAACATGATTTCATTACAGCTGTATCTTTGCTCTTTGTAATATTCAAGTTACAACAGGTCTCAATGTATACACCATCACCCCTGTGTGGGTGTGAGAAAATTTCTTCCTATGTCTGAGATCAAGTGAGCTCTTGATGACTACAATCTTTTCAACCACAAAAGGGAGTTTGCAATTATTACAGAGCTCTTTGTCTGATGGTAAGGCGAACAGCTTTCCCAAGCTATTATTAATTTCACCGTCAGCCATCCTCCCTCGTAAACTTTGTTACCCTCCAATTGTGCTTAACTTTTTTACTTTATGTGTTGCCTGGAAAAGAATGGAAGAGCAAGGGGAGAAGAGTCTTTTTATTCTTTGTGAGAATAAATAGAGTAAACAGAAGTTACGATGGTAAAACTTCAATTATTCTAAATCTTTAGTTTTCCTGAAAAAATAATGGATGATAGTCACAGCCATAGACTAGAAATACGTGACTAACTCTGCAAAACAATTCTGCAAACTTAGACTTTAAGAATCTCCTTAAACTTTATTCTCACTATATATAAAATAGGTGCTACAGGTATAACTATTAATGTAATTAAGATGACACTTTTGTCTCAGCAGATGAAAGGCTTATGAAAGTAAAAAAAAGGGGAGGAACAGAAGGGACTTGTCAAAAGTCTCTCCATGTGAACTCTCAACACAATGCTTCCTATCAGCTAAAGAAAAAAAATTCACTTAAATCAATATGAATGCATGAAAATTAAATCATTTCAAGAGGTCCTACCCAAGAGTCCCTACATAATGGGAGATTATTTCCATCAGTGTGCAAAGATCAATAATTTTAATATTAACACACTAAAAAGCATCATTTATGCCCAATGGAAATAAAAATCTCAAAACCTAGTTTAATGCTATTCTTTAACGTGGTATAAATAAAATCAGCGACAACTCCATAGTTCTTTAGTCACCCTCTATCTAGTCTTGTGACTCCTACGAAAAGGAAAAAAGATCACTGTAGGACTGAGGATGTGAGGGGAAGACATATTGTTTTTCTAACTTCGTAAACTATTTCCATATACTTGGGAAGTGGCAGAGCACAGTGCACTGGGTTCCTCTGTCCTTGGAAGCTGTGTGGCCTTGAGTGAGTCCCTTTGCCTCTCCAGGAGTCAATTCACCATCTGCAACACAGAGACAATGACAGTGCCCAACTAGGGTTATGGTGAGCATCAGATGATACAATGCTAGTAAAGCCCTGGGCATAGAGGCCAGCATATAGCAAGAATTCAATGTTACAATTACCATATTTTTCTTTTAAAATACTATACACAAAGTATCAAGAATATTGTTTTGAATTAGCTGGCTTCTTCCAAATTGTAACACTCATTGGCTCTATGATTCTAAGAAGTTCGTATCAATCTTCCTTCAAAATGACCAACCAAAACTGGGCATGGTAAAGATGAATAAGGCTGTGTGTGTTAAGTGCTTGAAATTACTGGAAAGTCTAACTGGAATGCATTCCTCAAGATGTATGTAGGGCCACTAACTGCCAGCTCAGCATCTGTCAGAGTAGGCACTGTGGATCCCCTGGTCCTTGAAGGTTTACAGAGAGCACACCCATGTCACCAAAAAAAAGTTACAAGGCAAATAAGCTCCCAGAATCCTTTTCTTCACCTCAGGGCAATCTCAAAGCCCTTGCTCTAACAGAATGCAGGCGGTAATACTCCCAAGGAACTCCTTGCTCATTGGGTATCTCCTGGGAGTGGTGTTCTGTGGGACACATGGGCCGACTCCTAGGTACACAGAGGTCCCAAAACAGAGCTTCTGGGATCAAAGATCAGTTCTGGAGAGATGGATCTGAAACTTTAGAGGTCTAAAACCAGAAGCTGAAATTGTAACATCTGACTGATATTCTAAAGTCAGACTTCCCAAAGTTGTTATTAAGTTACAAGTGCTTAAGTTACAAGAGAAATTGGTAACAAACTGGACACACTGAGAGAAGAGTCTCAGTTTCTCAGATGCAAATATAAAAAATAAAACAAAGCCCTTGTTTGTAAAGCAAAATAAACCCAAGATGACTGCTTTATCCCTGTTGAATAGATGCTCAGGATAAGGAAGTCAGAGAAAAGTGGCTGCTGACCTTTACTAATAATGTCAGGATGTTGATGTCATGGCCACGCTGCAGTTGCTCAAGCTGAGGATAAATAAGAGCAATCCTTCCCATCTCAGTGTGCTATGTTTTCTAAACTTGGTTCCATGTTAAATATGCATACTACTGATAGTCACATAGATTGTAAGCAGACATTGACTTTTCTCTCAATGTCCAAAAATTCCAATATTACCAAGTACAAAGTTCACCTGAGTTTTAGAAGTTAAAACTGTGGATAAACAAGGTTCTACTGTATAGCACAGGGAACTATATTTAATAACCTGTGATAAAACATAATGGAAAAGAATATGAAAAAGAATGTGTGTGTATATATATATATATATATATGAGTCACTTTGCTGTACAGCAGAAATTAACACAACATTTTTTTAAATGTAAAATGGTAAATGTTTCTCTCTTGCTCTCTCATACACACAGGTATTTTCACTTAGACAGATTTTTTTTTTAATTATTAAGAACCAAAAAGTTACAAGAACGGAAAAAAAAAATTGTAAAATTAATTGTGACAGGCTCTTACTAATAGGCAGCATTTATCAAACATCTACTGTAAAAAGTGACATACTGAGTGTTCTAAGGGCCTTTATATTAATTTTATTTAATCTTTAGGATCATATTTGGTTAATATGTTATTAATTCCCTTTAAAAAATTATAAAACATTTCATACACACAGGCATACAGCTATGTATAAACAGTAAAATCTCAAACATCCAAGTACATACCCCATATCTGTTAAGACAGGACAATTCCAGCACAACCTAAGAAAGCACACAGCATCCTTTCTTCATCGCATGTCCTTCCTATTATCCCTGTTCTATGTGTGAAGAAGCGGAGGCTCTGAGAAGCTGAGTTGTCAGTCCCATGGAGGAGCCGGCATGTGAACCTCACCTGTCTGACTCCAGAGACCATGAAACTCAAGCATTTAGGCTGCAATTGCTAAAGCTGCACATTTTGTGTGTGAGGAAACAGATTTAAGACATGCCCAGGATCACACGACTGCTGCTAAGCAGCGCGACTGGCATTAAAACCCACATTACAATTATTTATTTATAGTCCTTCTCTTTTAGTCTCAAAATTAACATGAGGAAGAGAGCCATATTTAAGTCAGGGTTTCTCATAAAACTTACGAGAAATTCCACCACTCTCTCTTTTAAATTATTTAAGTAAGTGCTTTTTGCTAGACTATTAAAGGAATAGTCTGAGAGGCGACTATTTCACTTTCAGCAAAGGTCGTCCTACTTGATTGCATCAGTGTAGCTCCCAAAAGCTGCTCTGTAAATGGAGGTTTCAGCAGATTAAAGTGCTGCTTCTCAAACTTCAGTGGGCACAGCAACCACCTGGAAATCTTACTAATGCGCAGGGCCTGAAATTTCTGCATGTCCAAAAATCTCTTGGTAATGACTATTCTGCTGGTCCTTTTAAGACGTACTCTGAGTAGCAAGAGACTCGGGAAGGAAGTGAAGTATTGGTTGCTCAGTCATGTCTGACTCTTTGCAACCCCATGCACTGTAGCATGCCAGGTTCCCCTGTCCATGGAATTCTCCAGGTAAGAGTACTGGAGTGGGTTCCCATTCCCTTCTCCAGTGACTCTTCTCGACCCAGGGACTGAACCTGGGTCTCCTGAATTGCAGGCAGATTCCTTACCATCTGAGCCACCAGGGAAGCCTAAGAGACTTAAACGGCCTTCATTATTAACAGCGATCTTGCCAAGAATTTTTTTAAAAATGAAAAATCCTTAACATGTAAGCTTTGTATGGTTTTACTTTAATATCTATTTCTAAAATTGGAACACATCTATTTCTGACACAGATTTACTCTAGATTTCACTTATACACCTAGGACAGAAAATAATAAATTTCAGGATCTATATTTAAGCCAGAGTGATATTTCTGACACATGGACAGAACGTCAATTTAGGAATTATTTGAACATACAATGGAATATATATAAAGAAATAGGATGAGAAGGTTTGTGGGAACACACATGTATGCACCACATACAAGGAAAAAGCAATCAATGTTTACCCACCAAAGAACAGCAAATCTTCATTGGGAAAGAGATAGCATTTTATCATACATCTAATGAGGCATGAAATGTAAGACTTGTGAGAAAAAAGTAAACTTTATAAAATTCATGTCACATTGCATGGTGGTAAAAATTGTATAGCCATTGCACATTCTGTATTCTGCACTGCTGAATGTACCACAGTGGATAAAAGCCCATGGTTGGCTACTAATTGGAAGTTTTTGGTGGTTCAAAGAATCTGCCTGCAATGCAGGAGACCTGGCTTTGATCCCTGGGTGGGGAAGATCCTCCAGAGAAGGGAATGGCAACTCACTCCAGTATTCTTGCCTGGAAAATTCTATGGACAGAGGAGCCTGACGGGGCTACAGTTCATGGGGTTGCAAAGAGTTGAACACAACAGAGTGACTGACATTTTTCACTTAAAGGTCTTAATATTTCTGTGGCAAATGTAATCACCTCTAAGAGAAAGCCAAAGGCTATTAATTTAAAACTTTATTGCATAAACCCCCCCTGAAACTACGTCCCTCCAAGGCTTCCTTTCTTGAACTTGATCCCATCTGGAAGAACACCTCTTGAAGATGAGTCAGGAGACCATCCTAAGGCACTTAAAACTGTAGGACGTGCTCCCCGAGTCCACTTTAGGCCCAGAAAGTGAATGTGTCTGGAGTAAATGATCCAGCCTCTCTGAATCTCAGTTCCTTCAATAGCTCTCAGAATTGTCAGGACTAAATTAAGTTAGAGGCAAAAAAAAAAAAAAGATTAAAAAAAATACAAAGTAAGGTTTTTAAATGCCGCAGACTACTTCCAGGTCATATGGGAAAAGGCAACTTTATAACGGAGGGATGAAGTTGTCATTTCCAGAAGTCACTGATCATTCTAGGCATCATTCAAACATGGGGCAATAAAATAACAGTAATAATAAATGCATCTTGTTGTGATACAATTAGCAGTATATGGCACTCTGAGGCACCTTTATCAAAACATTTAGCCTGAGTCTAATCACAGTTGTAGGTCTAATTCAGCTTTATACTTTAGGCGCCGGTGCAAGTAAAGGACACACCACTCAGAAGCAGTAAGTCAACTTAAAATGTGAGCCACGTCACCAGATAACTGAATCTGACTTCCTTTCAGGAAAATAAAATGTATGCGGGTGGGGATCAGCCGTAGACGAAAAGTGACTTAACAGATGTAATAACTAACTGCAAAGTGTGAACCTTGTTTGGATCCTTGTTTGAACAAACCAACAATAGCCCAAAGGCACGTTTAGGTAAACGGGGGAAATATGACTTGAGTATTAGATGATATTAAGATATTACCATCAGTATTTTTAGGTGTGCTCAAGCCATTGTGGCCATGTAAGAAATGTTAATAGATGCAAATTAAATCTTTAGGGGAGAAATGCCATCAAGTCTTTAATATACTTTAATACCTCACGGGAAAAGCAGTGTGTCTGTTAAGATCTTAATAACATAGCACAGTAACTGTAGCAAAGAGGATGAAAAAGGAAAAGAAGAAAGATGGGTTGGGGGGAAGAAAAAGGAATTTCCTACCCAAAAGGCAAGAGGGTCTCAAAGATTTTTCGACCCTTCTGAGCTAGCACTGACAGCAGGTACAGGGCCATTTATTTGTTGAGTTGCGATACCTTCTACTCTAGACTCTTGGCAAAGCAGTGGGTTTCTAGGGGCAAGTAGAAAAAAAGGCAAATCGTGGTCCATGTAATTCTCACAGTAAGCAGCCTCCACTTTAAACTCAGGGCAGGAGCAATCCAATAAACAGATCTCACGTTCCAGTGGGCCCATGAGCTATTACGTATCAACAGTTTCCTCCTTGGGACTGAAATTAACCATGCTTCAATCTGAAGTGAACCTGCTTTTGTGAAAAGCAATAAGAAAGCTGCATTAAACCTACTCAGCCACTTAAAATTTAAGTGAGACCCACAGAAATGTTTAACATTTTCCCTGTAGGAAGCTTTATATACTGGCACTCGAAACTGAACTGGACTTCATAACTCATAACCTTTAACATTCACTGGTTTTGATGTTCATCAGAAATAACAGTGTTGTTTTTTCCTTTTCCTTCTTTCGAGAATAGAGTGCTCCATAAAAATCATTTACACACAACCTTTAGGTATATTCATGAAACACTCTCAGTTATGAAATGGAGGCATATAAAATTAAAATGACCATATACAAGCATATACAAGACAAAGACATTTCTGCAAATATGGGGAATTACGTCTTCCCTGGAGATAGTTCATGGAAGCTAGATAAGTAGATTAAACAGAAGTGGCATTAAACAGTCAAGGCATATAGGACTCTATAGCTTGACAGAGTGCCAATGTCATAAATACCGAAACTGTCCCCAAATGATCTTTAGGGTAAAGCAGGGCCCTGCTGTCCTCAAGGTATAAGCACCTGCAGACCTTGGGGGACCACTGACTCACCTCGCCCAAACCAGTATACCACCCGCTTCCCTGCTCTCAAGACTGCCAGCACCTAACATGGCAGCTTTGCCAGTGTTGTTTGGAAAGGGGTCTCAGATTCCCAGCCCTTTACAGGGTTGAATTCAGTTGTTTTCTTGAACACATGTAAGGTATCTCTAAAGACATCACAACAGTCATGTGTGCAATTTCCTCTGAAAACACTTAAGTGACTATTACCCTTCACCTTATTCTCTCGGACCTCAGCCAGACCATGCATGCACTGACTCAGGAAACAGTTATCTGGAAATAGTTATCAGCTTGGCACTGTACTTGGTGCTGGTGGTGAATAAAAAGGCTTTGTTTCATTCCTGCTTTCATGAATCTCAGACTTTCCTCCTCTTTTTCTCCCATCCCCACCCCCATCCCAAGCCCAGGACTCAGTTTGAATTTATTTCTACATTGGGTTAAAAATCACCATGTGGTTTTTCCCCCTCATCAATTAAGTCTCTTCTATTCCTGAACCCCCTAAGGTGAAAAACTATTTTTTTAAATTTTACATACAAAGCAGAGAATGAACATCTGAAAGATGATATCAATATGACTCTTCAGTTGCAAAAAGGCAAAATTACCCCTTAGTCTTTCTCACTCCAGACCTGAAAGTCTGGCAATAGTTTTCCTTTCATCTTCAACGCCTTTGAATATACCAGAAGTTCAGTTCGGTCCTGTCGCTCAGTTGTGTCCAACTCTTTGCCACCCCATGGACTGCAGCACGCCAGGCTTCTCTGTCCATCACCAACTCCCGGAACTTACTCAAATTCATGTCCATCGAGTCAATGATGCCATCCAACCATCTCATCCTCTGTCATCCCCTTCTTCTCCCGCCTTCAATCTTTCCCAGGATCAGGTCTTTTCCAAAGAGTCAGTTCTTCTCATTGGGTGGCCAAAGGATTGGAGCTTCAGCTTCAGCATCAGTCTTTCCAATGAATATTCAGGACTGATTTCCTTTAGGATGGACTGGTTGGATCTCCTTGCAGTCCAAGGGACTCTCAAGAGTCTTCTCCAACACCACAGTTCAAAAGCACCTATTCTTCAGCATTCAGCTTTCTTTATACTTCAACTCTCACATCCATACATGACTACTGGAAAAACCATAGCTTTGACTAGGTGGACCTTTGTTGGCAAAGTAATGTCTCTGCCTTTTAATATGCTCTCTAGGTTGGTCATAGCTTTTCTTCCAAGGAGCAGGTGTCTTTTAATTTCATGGCTGCAGTCACCATCTACAGTGACTTTGGAGCCCCCCAAAAAATAAAGTCTGTCACTGTTTCCACTGCTTCCCCATCTATTTCCCACAAAGTGATGGGACCAGATGCCATGATCTTAGTTTTCTAAATGTTGAGCTTTAAGCCAACTTTTTCACTCTGTTTCACTTTCATCAAGAGCCCCTTTAGTTCTTCTTTGCTTTCTGCCATAATGGTAGTGTCATCTGCATATCTGAGGTTATTGATATTTCTCCCAGCAATCTTGATTCAAGCTTGTGCTTCATCCAGTCTGGCATTTTGCATGATGTACTCTGCATATAAGTTAAATAGCAGGGTAACAATAGACAGCCTTGACCCCTTTCCCAATTAGGACATGTTGTTCCATGTCCAGTACTAAATGTTCCTTTTTGACCTGCATATAGATTTCTCAGGAGGCAGGTCAGGTGGTCTGGCATTCCTATCTCTTGAAGAATTTTCATAGTTTGTTGTGATCCACATAGTCAAAGGCTTTGGCATAGTCAATAAACAGAAATAGGTGTTTTTCTGGAACTCTCTCGCTTTTTGGATGATCCAGTGGATGTTGGCAGTTTGATCTGGTTCCTCTGTCTTTTCTGAATCCAGCTTAAACAGCTGGAAGTTTATGGTTCACATACTGTTGAAGCCTGGCTTGGAGAATTTTGAGCATTACTTTGCTAGCGTGTGAGTTGAGTGCAATTGTGTGGTAGTTTGAACATTCTTTGGCATTGCCTTTCTTTGGGATTGGAGTGAAAAGTGACCTTTTCCGGTCCTGTGGGCACTGCTGACTTTTCCAAATTTGCTGGCATTTTGAGTGCAGCACATTCTCAGCATCATCCTTTAGGATTTGAAATAGCTCAACTGGAATTCCATCACCTCCACTAGCTTTGTTTGTAGTGATGCTTTCTAAGGCCCACTTGACTTCACATTCCAGGATGTCTGGCTCTAGGTGAGTGATCACACCGTCGTGGTTATCTGGGTCATGAAGATGTTTTTTGTCTAGTTCTGTGTATTCTTGCAACCTCTTCTTAATATCTTCCGCTTCTGTGTGAGTTCCTCTATTTTAAACCTGTATTTTCAGACTTTCTGTTTACAAAGAGCAGTTGCACTAGACATACAACTTCAGTATTTTGTCTTGTTCAGGTTGTGATTCTCAGCTGGAGTCAGCTCTGAGTCTTCAATCACAGGGCAGGAACTGGTTCCTCACTGCCTTCTCACCCTATCCTCACTGGGCACCCATTTCCTACTGAGCACCCACCATGTGCTGGCCACTGTTTAGGCACCAGGCTTCTCATGGACCTTGCATTCTCACGGCAGGAAGACAGACAACAAAGAAAAGTATAAATTACTCTATTAGAAGATACAAAGTGCTCCGGAGAAAACTGCAAGCAGGGAGTGGGGTTTGCGGAGTTCTGGGGAATACGAGAGGGCTCCAGGTGGTTAGGGCTGGTCTCCTTTCAAAAGCAAGGTTTGAAGAAAGACTGATGGGGAAGGAAGTCGTGTGGACATTTGGGGACAAGCCTGCTCCAGGCAGAGGGAATAGAACATGCAAAGGCCCTGAGCTAGCAGGGAGCCTGATACCACCGAGAAACAGTGAGAAAGTCAGTATGGCTGGGAACATGGAGGGTGGTAGAGAATGAGTTCCAAGGGGCAGTGGGGGAGGCAGAACAAAGGGTCTCTGTATGTGTCAAATTAACAGTAATAAACAGTAATGATTAGTAAGGTAGCTGCCATTTATTGGGTTCTCTGTGCTAAGAGCAAGTCCAAATAGGTATTGTGTATTATCTCCTTACCTGGAGGAGGGCATGGCAACCCACTCCAGTAGTCTTGCCTGGAAAATCCCATGGACAGAAAATCCCATGGACAGTCCACGGGGTTGCAAAGAGTCGGACATCTCCTTAAAACTTCAAAACAACTGGTTACTCTAATATGCGGGGATTTGACTTCATAATTCAGGACAATCATAGCAGGAAGTCCAAAACTCTCTAGGAAATATCTCCCTTAACAAGCCCCTCTCCCCTGTCCCGTAACCCCACTGCCTTAACATGACTAAAATCTTTGCTACATGCTGCAGTTAATTTCCCCTTGCACCTGAAAAATAAAAATCTAGTTTCTTATAAATGTCAAATATCTTGCTTATTTCCAGGTTGTGATCTTTATTATGATTTCCTAGTCTGTTCCAGTACCCTAAGGTAAAAGGGTTCAGTTTATGAAAAGTTCATAAGTACAGTCTGAGACACTTCAGAGTTCAAATCCTGTTTTAATTATATCCTTTGATGTGTTTAATTAATCCTTCAGCATAACTTTTTCTCCCCTGAAATATATGGTATAACTTAATGTTTCAGGGTGCTGGTTACAGATTGCACCTGCTCGTGTCAAAAGACATATTGTTCTGGTGGCCACCCTCCCTTCTTTCTGCTGCACTTACATTTAGAAGGCATCCTGATGTACAGAAGTAAGCATGCCAAGAGAGCTGAGCTTGCGAAACAGAGCTAATTAGTGGAAGCATCAGATGTGCCTTCATAAGAACTTTGATAAACCCTTTATTACTTAGTTTCCTCTAAGGAGGACAATTTGAAAATATCTCCTAAATAAAAAGACACTGTTCAGTTCAACTCAAGAAACATTTATTGGTCCGGTGCTATGAAGATAAAGACAATCCCAGTCACTGCCCTCCAGAACTTAGAGTTCATCACGTTGACCAAATGGCAGACCTTCAAGATGAAGGAAAATCTGGGATAACTGCACGCACTGATGCAAAAGGTGCCCGAAGAAAGTCGGGACTACTTTTTTAAAAGCCACTCACCCAAAGCATCAGACATCAGCTGTCCCTGTTGAACCAAATGTAAAGGACGAATGGCTTAAAAGCAGAACTTCTGAAAGTAAAAAGTTAGAGTTGGGCAGAATCTTATAATCAAATTTTCTGTACCTAATTGTATGCTTACAAGTTTCCACAGAGATTAACTGCTTATTTTTATTCTTCTAATACTTAAATCACAAGAAGGAAATCTTTAATATCCATTTCCAAATATTTTGGTGAAGAGAGAGTCAGAGATTTTTAGTTAGCATCAATTCCTCACATGAATAAAAGGTATTTTATTTCACAAAACTGATAATCAAGGTAAGAAGACCTAAGCCCAAGCCTATGGATTTATACAAACTGAAACAATGCTAATGATCAACATACATATGACATTACTGTTGTTGTTTTAGTCACTAAGTCGTGTCCGATTCTTTTGCCAGGCTCCTCTGTCTTTGGGATTTCCCAGGCAAGAATACTGGAGTGGGTTGTCATTTCCTTCTCCAGGGGATCTTCCCAACCCAGGGATGGAACCCACATCTCCTGCATTGCACCGAGATTCTTTACCGCTAAGCCACCTGGGAAGCCCCAAATGTGATATTATGTAAAGTCAAAATCATGTGAAACAATCTGTGGAAATCCTTAACATTAGTTAAGTGGGTCCAGAGGAGCAGGGCATAAGAAGGAGCAAAAATCAGCCCATATTCTGCTCATCAAGCCCTAATGCCTGGGGCCTGCCTGGCAGTGAATATAGAAGAATGGACTTAAAAAAAATATATATATAGATATATATATAGATATATATATATATTAAAAACAGCACATAGGCAAGCAGCAGTCTTACAAGGAACCAGTATAGCTTCAGAGGTCACCAGACTCTGACTTTTTTAAAAAAATGAATAATTTCATTGACTAGGCTTATAAATATTCAGATTAATTTATCACATTTACTTCCTGAAACAACAGTGAATAAAAGTCTAATATTAAATGGCCTGTGACACAGATGGTAGTAGCACTTTATCATATTATCATTACACAGTATTATATGGTATATGTTATAATAATATATATGATATATATAATTAACATTATACAATATCAGATGTTTCCACCATCTCAAAGCTGATTTGAATCAGAATTACCTGTGGGAACTTTTTAGAATCGCATCTTCCCAGGCCCCACCCATTGGGTGTTCTGATTCACAGTATGGGTTTGGGGCTTTACAAAGCTTCTGGAGACAGTGGTGATCAGGCAGGTTGGGAAGCCAAGAAGCACCAGACTAAGCTACCTTCAAAAACAAGGATGGTAAAATGCAATAAACAGAGGCTTCTCAACAAAACCAGATTCATGCTAAGGCACGAGTCTTACTTTTTAAACATTAAGAGTACTAACATCACTGAAGATCACCATACAACTATATACCCAGTAGCATATTTCAAAACCTAAAATGGGTTTGCATACTTAAATTTACGAAAACTTGAAAAACAGGTGATCAAGGGCTAATCCAAAATACCACAGATGTGAGAGATACTCAAAAATCATTGATTATGCCTCTTTACTCAAGAGATATCAGAACTCGAGTTCCTAGATTTTTTTTCAGTAAATGTGCCAAATCTAAGTTTTACTTCTTTTGTGTTTGAATATCTATGCCTTTATTGGTTCTTTTAACGTCCTAAATGTACAGGATTCTTCATGGAAACACGACATCTTCTTCCAACAATTTTGTGCAATAAATATCAAAGGTGAAGCTCTAGGAATCTAAGCAATCGCACTACTTCCCAGAGACTGCTCTATAAAGCACCCAGTTAACAGTCTGCATGCCATATAACATCTAAAAAAGCTGCATTTGGAAAGATGGTGACAGCTGTGGCCAGACTAGTATAGGAACACATTGCTGGATCTATTCATAGATGTACAGAACTGAAGGTGCATCTTCAAACAATGACCCGAGAACCATTTCCTAAGGGCTTAAAACACCCATGATCAAAACCCTACATATTTAATAAAAGCACACACATTTGTCAATATTTTACAACATTCCTAGCATTCTGCTACTTTAGGGTTTTGTTTTTTTTTTTTCTTTCTTTCCTAACAAATAGGTATATAATAAGCTAATTTAGGAACCCAAACCAACATCTTGAATATCAGAGTTTCAGACTGAGAATACAGGGATCAGTGACCAAAATGCCTGCCTTTGGTTTAGCTTTGATTCTTGTCCCATTAGCAAATACGGGGTGGGGAGCCGGCAAAACATTCTGGATAGATGCACTGCCATTAAATCATCTGAGTTGCAGAGGGGCAAAAGTAAGGCAGGAGGGAAACCACTGGAAAACTCCGCAGAAAGCTGTCCTTCGCGATCAATAAAGAACTAAATTTCAAGGACTTGCCTACAGCTGGTAAAACGGCTTACTGCTTTCATCTGCTGGATAAGCAGCAGTAAACTCGCCGGTGGGCTAATTAGGTCCAACCTGAAGGCAAGGACCAGGTCCAGAGAACGATCAGCCAGGTCGGGAGACTAGCTCAGACACCCAAGAAGGAGCCAAGCCACACGGTTCCAAGTCGGGGCGCAGCAGCACACTCTAGAGGGGCGGCCTGTTTGGGGCTGCCGGCTTCCCAGGGCGGACCTCGGGAAATCATTTCCCAACCATCCGTGCCAGCCAGAAACTTACACGACGCTCAGGGACAGAGGCGGCTGACTGTCGGCAGCTCTGTCAAAAGGTCTGAGCGGCGCCTCCCCCGCTAACACCCTCCCCCTAAGGCTGGGGTCTTCAGCTCGCGACCCCCGGGCCATGTCACTTCGCACGGGGCCCGCGGAGTCAGGAAGTCTGGAAACCAACTGAGGGGGGGAGAGAAAGTGGGGAGGCGCGAAGTGTCTGCGGGCGAAGGACGGAGTTTGGTGGGGAGCGATAGGAATGCAGTAACTTATTTTTGACCCGAGCCGCCATCGGCCGGAGACAGCGGGACTCCAGGCGCAGGTTGCGACTCCGACTTCCCCCGCGCGCTGTCCCTCCAGGCCCAGCCCGCCGCCCACCGGACGCGCTCCACTCACCCAGCTCCTCCGCCTGCAGCCAGAGCGGCGCGGAGACCGCGAGCAGCAGGGCCAGGAGGCCGCGCCGGACAGCCCCCGCCTGCGCGCAGCCGCCGCGGGCGCCGGCCACCATGGCCCCGCCGGGCGCCAGCTTGGCAGGCTCGGCTTCCCCTTGGCGCGCGCAGCGCCGCCGCCGCCGCCCGGGCCGGCCGCCTCCTCCGCGGCCGAGCGCAGCGCCTGGGACTGGGCGCAGCCGCGGCCGGGCACCGAATCTCATTGGGGCGGCCCGGGGCCCAGCCCGGCGGGGGCGTCTCCTGCCCCGCCCCGCACGCCGGCCCCCAAGGAGGAAGTGGCTCCCGGGTGGCGGCGGGCCGCCGGGGTGGAGGCGCACCGGGAGCTCCCAGCACACGCTCTCGTTTTCCTCCGCCCCTCCTCCCCGGTGCACGTGAACCTGGGAGCCCGGAGGACTCCTGGCGGTGAGACCCGCCCCGAGCCGCACTATGCCCGGGGCGTCCCCAGAGTGCCGGAGCAAGGGGTGGGCGCGCCGCCTACTCTCCTCCAGGGCGTAGCTAAGCCCACGGGGGTGAGCATGCCGTTGACAGTAGCAATGGAGGGCCTCGAAATATTGTCACGGTAGGATGATGGTGGTGACAACGTCCAGTTCAAGTTCCCTCATTCATTCATTCATTGAAAAGTTCCTAGGTTTCAGAAGTGTGCCTTCCAGGCACGGTGCTAAAACCTTATGACACTTGGCAGACATTAAAAATAATCAGGCAAGTATGCAATGCAAATTGCAGTCGTAGACAAAGAGCGCAGTGGAGTACACCCAGGAAGGTCTAACTAGACGGCAGGAGTCGAGACTGCAGGTAGGAATTAGACACGAAAGGCTTCACTTAAAAAGTGGCATCTAAGCTGAGGCTCGGAGAGTGAATGGGACTCGGGAAAGCTGAAGGCGGGGGACAGAAGAACTTATCTGCTGCGCGTAAGAGCTGAGGGAGGAAAGGGCCTGCATGGGGGGAGCAAGGCGAACCCGTGAGTTCAAGCCAGAGTACTGAGCAGGGGCCGAACGCGGAGGGTTTGGAAGGGTGTTTACACTTTATCCTCGAAGCAAGGAGCAGCCACGGAGTGTTCAGACGAGAGGAATGACGTGATCCGATTATCTGGCGGGTGAAGGAGGGTTTGGGGGAGGACAGTTTGGAACAGGGGAGAATTACAAGGCTATTAGCGAATAGCTGGGTGGGAAAGAGGTAGTGGAAGTGAACGAGGACAGATTGAACACACATTTTAAAGACTGACGTCTCCGGATCGCTAGACATCAGCTCTCTACCATAACCTTCTCACTACCTCTCTGCGCGCTGCGGTTTTCCTGGGTAACAGTTAACACCTGCGGAAGCCTAGAGGCGGAAATATTGGGGCGGGGGTGGGGGTACCGATAGCCTCCCTAAGGTCCAGTATCGGTCCGTGAAGCGCTTTTTGGATACCCCCGATAGAGTCTGTTCACACATGCATTCCTTTTTTCCGTTGTTTTTTGACTAAGTGAAGTGAAGTGAAGTGAAGTGAAGTCGCTCAGTCGTGTCCGACTCTTTGCGACCCGTGGACTGTAGCCCACCAGGCTCCTCTATCCATGGGATTCTCCAGGCAAGAATACTGGAGTGGGTTGCCATTTCGTCGAAACTTCCAATGAGATTATCTTTGGGGCTTTGCTTTCTGGAAGGCAGCAGAACTTAAGAGAAAAGAATTTAGGCTTAGAAATGAGGTTGATCCAAGTCTGGATCTTGGATCAGCCACTGACTGGGACTGATTCTCTCTGGGCTTCTCTTCACTGGGAAGTATAATACCTAACTTTCCTGGTTGTCACAAAGACAAGATAAAATATGTATAAGAAGTTCTAGCATACTTCCCCGGAGAAGGCAATGGCAACCCACTCCAGTATTCTTGCCTGGAAAATCCCATGGAAGGAGGAGCCTGGTAGGCTGCAGTCCATGGGGTCGCTAAGAGTCAGACACAACTGAGCGACTTCACTTTCACTTTTCACTTTCATGCATTGGAGAAGGAAATGGCAACCCACTCCAGTGTTCTTGCCTGGAGAAGCCCAGGGACGGGGGAGCCTGGTGGACTGCCTCTATGGGGTCGCACAGAGTTGGACACGACTAAAGCGACTTAGCAGCAGCAGCAGCATACTTCCCTGGTGGTCCAGTGGTTAAGAATCCACCTGCCAATGCAGGGGACATGAGTTGACTCCCTGGTCCGGGAAGATTCCACATGCCATGGGGCAACTAAGCCCGGGGGCCACAACTACAGAAGCCCTTGTGATGTGCTGTGCTTAGTCGCTCAGTCGTGTCCAACCCTTTGAGACCTGGTGGACTGTGGCCCGCCAGGCTCCTCTGTCCATGGGATTCTCCAGGCAAGAATCCTGGAGTGGGTGGCCATGCTCTCCTCCAGGGGATCTTCCCAACTCAGGGATCAAACCCAGGTCTTCCGCAATGAAGGCTGATTCTTTACCATCTGAGCCACCAGGGAAGCCCAGGAATACTTGAGTGGGTAGCCTACCCCTTCTCCAGGAGATCTTGCGGGACCCAGGAATCAAACTAGGGTCTCCTGCATTTCAGGCAGGTTCTTTACCAGCTGAGCTACCAGGGAAGCCCCACAGAAGCCCTTGGGCAGCCACAAATAAAGAAGTGAAAAGGGAGGTTTTTTTTTTTTTTAAGTTCTAGCATGTAAGTAATCAGTAAATAATAGGTTTAGCATATTTGTATTGAAAGCAAATTCACACCCATGAAAATATTATATATTCTTGCGCACAAAACACAAAAAGATACTTTGATACACTGAATCATTTTCTAACTCCATTTTTTTCCTTTTTTTTTTTTTTCTTTCATTCTTTCTAAGAAGGTGGGTATGGGCAACTTCTGGCTTCTACCAGGTGTGGCTCTGAGAGTAATGAATGAAGATAAACAATGGGAGCATTGTTCACCCTGAGGAATTCATAGGGTGGGGCAGGTGGGCTCCCTTGGGGATCTTTTCTGTCTAAGACAGTACCTTGATGGGAATCCAGTAGTTTATTTTACACTGGAATCCTGAGCCAGATCAGGAATTTGTTGATCAGGTAATGAGAAAACTAAAAGTCCAGGTGGATCCTAGTACTTTCACATGCCATTCTTTCCTTAAAAAAGTCTCTAGTCAAAAAAAAAAAAAAAGCATAGTGAAAGAAAAACATGAAAATGCAACAGATTATTGATCATACTTTTGTATATAATACAATAAATAAGCCTCCTTGAAACTGATATACTTCAGCCACACAGACTTTTATGTTAGGCATGTGCACCTGTTTTATTCTTGAGTTCATACCATTTTGATTTTTCTTTTATAATGCATCCCTGAAGTTCATGTAAAGTTCCAAGATGCTACTGAAGATTATAATTGTTAGAATCCATCTACAACATCTCACAAACTAAGATCTAAAAATTACTTGTCATGTGAAACATTTTTCAAAAGGGTCTCTCACAGGCTATCTAACCCCTACTCCTATGTACTATCTAATCTTTCTCTATTTTGCATATCTAACTATAATTTATGCTTATATTTGCTAGCCCTTCTGTGAAAATTGAGAACAGCTGGTCAGGGCTCCTTTGTTTTGTGTATAAAAAATGTATTCTGTATTGCTTAGATAAGACAGAATTTAAACAGAACTGCAAGCCTGTTTTATTCTAGTTTTATTCTAAAGTAGTTACAGTTCTTCAGATTGTCAGTTTGACGACCTAATCAGTTTTGTCCTTAATATTTAGTAACCCTGATTGTGACTCTCTGGAGTAGACCAAATGAGGTATTAGTCTGAAACCTTTACAGGCTACTGCTTCCTTCACACTCTTCCTTTTCTGATTCAACTCAATAAATAAATATATTTTGAATATTTTCTATATGTGAAACAATGTGACAGAGATTCAATTAAAACAAATACAGGTACCTCTCTCCCTCATTCACGATCTATTGATAGAAATTTGAGACAAGTAATTATATAGGTTGAGAAGTACAATAAAAGGAAGAGATCAGAGAGGAGAGAAAGGTTCATAACTTGGGAGGACACGAGAGGGGTGAAGATGGGAAACAGGAGAAATAATGTGTGTCAGATGAGAAGAACTTGTGAGAAAGCAGAAAAGTCTACTTGACAGGTGCTTACAGGAATGGAGTCTGATTCATGGGGGCTGGAAGAGTGAGCCTGAGACAGGAGTGGGTGCCTGAAGGCCAGGAACGAGACAGCAGCAGGCTCTGAGGCTCTGAGGGTTATGGGAAGTGGAAAAACTGGCAGAACTCGTTTAGATTTGCATTTTTGAAAGACCACACTGGCTGCGGCATGGGAAATGGATTGGAAAAAGAGGCAGGGAGACCAGTTAGGAGTTTATACCAATACTCTAGACCAGAGGCGATGACACCTCCCCTCTTATACTCTAAGTGCCCCAAACCAACAGCATCTGCAACACTTGGGAGCTTTCCAGAAACACAGACTCCTGTCTCCACCCCCACCAGGACCTCTGAACCAGATTCTGCATTATAATTATATTTCCAAGTCAGGATAGAGCCATGGGCAAATCTGAGCGATAAAGGGTGACAATACAAAATGTATATTGAGTCTTAGAATGTAAACAGTGTGGAAAAAAAATTAAATTTTGCATGCAATGGCCAAAATAATTTGTATTATCCACATTATTTCCTCATCTCTAACGGCCTATTGACTTTTCAAAAACTGGTTGCTGGTGTTCACTGGTAGCTCCAGCAGTAATTCTTAATGCTGTAGCTCACCGTGGCCAGGTCTCACCTTCTGGGCCTCTCTTTTGTGGGCCCAGAAACTTGTCTTCTGTCAGTGTGCTTGCCGTGGGTATACTGCTCCATGATTAAGTTAGTCACAGAAGTATACAAACCAGCACCAATGCCAGTATATTAAATATCAGTGAGAACTATAAGATGGTGAGGTACAGTCTCTTCAGCAGAAAACAACTTTGGGAGCCAAACTCCATCAGAGGTTGTTAGATAAACATAAAGAAAAGCAAAGTTGACTGAGGGATTCTGATGTTAGAAGCAACAAAGTAAAGATGCTTGTCCTTCCCACCTCTCAGTCCTATTAAAGTACAATCTTGTTCTGACTCTTATTAAAACTGTAAGGAAGACTTTGTTCAGGACTATTGCAATAGGGGTCAAGACTATGGCAACAGTGGAAAGAGATCAAGGTTCACCTCTGAATATGGCAAAGACAGCTGGGGATTTCCAGGCAAGGAGCAGAATGACAAGGAGTCGATGGGACAGTACTAGGAGGAGACATTAATGCAAGGGGGATGCTTGTTGAACCCACTTAACAGGATTCCTGCTGACGGCAGGTCAAGGATTTATACATCAAAGGTGGAGAATGAGGAACTTGATCAGATATCAGGGGTAATCAGATATTAAGGATGGGGGATTCTCTCTAAACTGACTTAGCAGAAATCTTCCTAAAACTGGACTAAGCAGGCGAGAGAGGACTCAAGGATGAGGCTTAATCAGGAAGGGGGCTTGGCGGAGTCTGACGTTAGTTTGATCAAGGAGAGAGTCTTTGTCATCACCGTCTGTGCAGTTCTGCCACCAGCGCTGAGTCAGTGAGTGAGTAAAAGTCACTCAGTTGTATCTGACTCTTTGCGACCCCATGGACTATACAGTCCACAGAATTCTCCAGGCCAGAATACTGAAGTGGGCAGCCTGTTCCTCCTCCAGGGGATCTTCCCAACCCAGGGATTGAACCCAAGTCTCCCACATTGCAGGCAGATTCTTTATCAGCTGAGCCACAAGGGCAGCCACCAGTGCCACACAGCTAGAATAAGCTGACCAAATCCTCTCCCAGCACAGAGCTTGACAGAGCACTGTCTAGCTTGCCTCCTAAGCTGGCCTTTCTCTAATTTCTATTTCTTCTTTGGATGTTAATGAGAGAGTCGGGCTTTCTCCTGCTGAGACTTTTTCCCATGTTCCCTTCATTATCTGTTGATTTACAGTGTTAACTTTCAAGGAATATCCCTGCTTTCAAGTTCTAGCTGCCTGCAATACATTTGTGTAGTTTAAAAAAATAGTTCTGGAAGAACATTCATATACTTGATCTGAATGGGTTCTTAGTTTACCTACTCTCAGAGAGCCCTTGAGGCTGGAAAAGTTGTGAAGCCAAGAAAATGGTTTATTGAAACTATTGTTTCCCAAATGGATTTGAAATTTCATTTCTGTTTCCTGCAGTGTGTTGGGAGAGATTTAGGGTAACTTCACAGTTTCTTTCTTTTTTTTTTTTTCCAAACACCTTCAGAAGAGGCACTGGGGGGCAGCTTCCCCCTCCAGGCTTAAAAGAGGCCATGACTAAGCAGCGGCCTGTTTCCACTCTCTTGGGGGAGATTGAGATGGAGGGGAAGATCAGTGTGGATTTCTGGAGGAGAGTTCTAGGTTCTGCTGTCATCACAGTTGCCACCTGCAGTCCAAAGACCTGAGCTGTTTGCCTGGCTGAGAGGCAGGGAGGGGAATTTTGAGGCTGGATCATTTCCGCAAACAGGTTGAGCCAGGGTCCTCTTACTTCTCCTGGAACCACATGTCTTTAACAGCTGCCATGCAGACACCCCACTCATAACAGTCACAAACCCTTAACTTGAGTGTTGAAATTTGTCCTGGGCGTTGAATGTCAGGCTTAGCTTATGGTGCTAAGATCATTAGGGCTCTACCCTCATGACCGGAGAAGGTAATGGCAACCCACTCCAGTACTCTTGCCTGGAAAACCCCATGGACAGAGGAGCCTTGTAGGCTGCAGTCCATGGGGTCGCAAGTATCAATATTTTGGTTTTTTGCATCACCAATAAAAAAGCACACATTTAAATATAAAAAAATAAAAAATATTGTAATTTCAAAAGTGAAATCATAGAAGGTAAGATGTAACCCAATGGAGAGATAAGAGTGTTCTCATAGAATGGGGGCCAATATCTGGGAAGAGTTAGTGTGGTCAGCAGACTAGTGCTAGTAACATATGCTCTAGTAGCCTGCATCCGAGCCACACCCATCCCAGCCCCTCACTAACCCTGACACAAGTGTGATATGGGCAGTTATGTTATAGAGCTTCCCTGGTGGCTCAGCCAGTAAAGAATCTGCCTGCAATGTGGGAGACTGCCTGAAATACACGAGACCTGGGTTCAATCCCTGGGTCAGGAAAATCCCCTGGAGCAGGAAATGGTAACCCACACCAATATTCTTGCCTGGGAAATCCCTCGTACAAGAGGAGCCTGGCAGTCTTGGGTTCACAAGAGTTGGACATGACTTAGCAACTAAACCACTTTATGTTTTAGAACTCTGAAATGGCTCAGTGTCAAATCAACTCATGCTGATTATCATGTGTCCCTGCTGCTAACTAGCTGTGTGACTCTGACTAAGTCACTTAACCTCTCTGGTACTAGTTCCTCTTTCAAAACTGGGAACATTGGAATGGATAATCACGCATTCGTTTCTAGAGCTAACTCTCTAGGGTTTCAAAGTGTACTTTCAAAATTTCCAAGGGCTCTCAGGATGACTGAGATCCCCAGAAGGATCACCAGCACGTGGTCTGCAGAGCCACCATCCCACACACCAGCTCTTCCTGCCCACTTCCATCTTCTCACCCCACATTCCACACCTCCTCTCTCCTCTGCCCATCCTTCCTCTCTCCCAGTCCTCCCCACACCCCACACTGGAATCAATCAGAAAAAAATTTTAGATATGTATTTTTCTTAACTCACAAACATTGACTGATTACTAACAGTGTTTGTCAAAACCAAGAAAAAGGCTCTATGCCCCTGAAAATGTGTTTGTGCTTCATTGAGGCACCTTATATATGACTTACCTTAGAACTGTATAACACTTTGGAGTTGCAAAGGTTCTTATGTATAGTATCATATTCCTGATGAGCTTGAAAGGTAGGTTTTATTATCTATCTGTTACAGATGAGGAATCCAGTAAAGAAAAATAAAACTATTTGAACAAGAGCTCACAGTTAGTAAATGACAGATCCAGACCTCCTAAATCAAGATCTTCTAGGGTGGGGCTTTGAAAGTATACATTTTTACCTCTAATTTTAGTTTCTTAGAAAATTCCCTTCAGATACATATAAATCAATATTATGATTTTTTAAAAGAGAAACACTACCCCCAAAAAATCCACTTCAAGAATTATATCCAGAGCATTGTTGTTTAGCCTCTGGGGATAACTTAGATGTTTTATGGGATGTTTTTGTTTGCTTTTTTATTCTCCTAGTGCCACCTCCAGATAAGGTGTTCCACAAAGTACTTTTTGAGAAGATAGATGGATAAAAAGAAAGATAGATGCATAGATGGCTGGGTATATTAACCAAACAACAAATGAGTGACTGAATTAATGAATGGTCTCAGACTATTTAGCTTTTCAATTATTAATGAGAAAATATTGACACATCTTTGTTAAAGCCATGTATTTAACCATTAATTTAAAAGCACATCTATCCACTTATTTAGTAAGCATTTGTCGCTTTAATTAAGCGTTATTAATTGGAAACATAAGATTGAGAATTACTCTCCTACTTTTATTCATCCACTTAATGTGCCAAGAATTTCCGTTGCAAATCAACAGAGATCAATTACCTACCTCTTTAATGGACTGGAAAGTATAAAATGACAAATTGCTAAGCTTTTTCATCTATCTAGAATACAAAGAGGGCTTCCCTGGAGACTCAGACAGTAAAGAATCCACCTGCAATGCGGGAGACCTGGGTCCAGTCCCTGGGTTGGGAAGACCCCCCTGGAGGAGGGCATGGCAACCCACTCCAGTATTCTTGCCTGGAGAATCCCATGGACAGAGGACTTGGTGGGCTGGAGTCCATAGGATTGCAAAGAGTCAGACACGACTGAGCGACTAAGCACGGCACAGGATACAAAGAACTTGGTATTGTCCCAGAAGCTTTTCTTGCTTTGGCAGAGGCTTTCATCAAAGTTTAAGCTGCTGGTACTTACACCAGCAGACTTTTTTCATACAAAGAAAAGAAGCAAAAAAAGCAATTTATCCAAGAACTATTAAAAGTAAAAATATATCAATAACGTGAAAGCAAGTTTTACTGGGTGTGTAACGATTTGAAGTAAAGTTGGATTGGGTCACAAAAAGACTGTGGGAACCAAGAGAAACAGGCCTAACCAGCTCTTCTTGTTCCAAAGAATAGAATCTAAAATGAGTCACGTCTAACACTGGGAAGTGATTCCTTAAAGTCCCTATGATAACTTTACAGATAATGAACCAAATTTCATCTGCTTTAAAAAATTTTATCTATGTGATGGGCAATATAATCACAAAATATTAGTTACACGTAAATAGTGATGTTCTTGAGGCAAAATCAAAACTCAATTTTGCAAATTCTTGAGGAATTCACACAAAAACCCAACAGTGTTTTTCTGGTGTGGGTGAGGAAAAGGAATGAAGAAGAAATAAATCCTAATTCTGTCCTATACTTCTGGAATGTTTTACCTTTTTACAACAATCACATACTATATTTTAAGCAGAAAAATAATTTAAAACATTATGTTCAGCTTCTGGAGTTTGCATGATCAATAAATAATTCCCACAAATTTCTACTCTGCATTATAAAGATGTTTTCTCATTCATATTGATTGCTTGTAATTCAGTGCACACAGAGATTTAAGCAACTGAGTGAATACGAGGGCTGCAAAAATCAAAGTACAGTCACTGCAAAATGTGTGTTTCTAGTCCTATTAGAGGGGCTTCCCAGGTGGCACAGTGGTGAAGAATCCGCCTACTGATGCAGGAGACATTAGTTTGATTCCTGGTCAGGGAGATCCCCTGGAGTAGCAAATGGCAACCCACTCCAGTATTCCATGGAATCATGGACAGCGAGGCCAGTTGGACTACAGTCCATGGGGTTGCAAAGAATTGGACATGACTAAGTGACTGGACATGTACACACAGTCCTACTAGAAACATTACTGCTGGCCCAGGTTTTCAAACACAGTTTCCTCAAACTTGAACTAAACTTGAACTAAAGAAATTAAAAGTTATTATCATTCTAAGTTGGACAAAAAATTTGCAAACCTAGCTACATATGTAATATAAATTTATTACAGGTTACCATTTAACTGTGTGTTTCTGATCAAAGTGTACAACTACATAACGCAAGCTATATATGTTGCAAATTCACAACATTCCCTAAAGCAATAGAAAACTTGAAATAAATAATGACAAACTACAGATACCTCTTTTGTTTAAAATTCTTACACGTTTCATTGGCTTTAGGAAAGGACTTGGAACTCATAATAATGAACTTGGATTTATTACTTTGACAACTGTGGAGAAGAATAAGACATACATTTTTAGAAAAGTACCAAGAGTAGACTCTGTAAATATAATAACTATTTTAAAATAGTACTATCAAGTCATAAGTCTTTAACAAACAAGTTTGGGAAATTAGATGTGGTACATGAGCAATTTTTAAGATAGCTGAAGTCAGCTGTATTAAATAGCCTCTTAGTTTTAATGGCAATCTGTTAAAGCTGTAGCAGACATTTTCTCGCCTAACTGAACAGAATATATGGAGAAACACTTCACCTTTGTGCTAAGGTTCAGGGACATCAGGGGCTGTGCTGCGGGAGGCACGCCACGATGACTAAGGGTTTTACACGCTGTCGGGCTCCCTTGTTGCCTCCTTCACTGCCTGTTTTTCCCAGCATGCCACAGCCCCCATCTCAGGTTTCCTCCTCGTATACCACACCCTAAGAACACAGTAATAATTGGAAGTAGCCAGCAAAAAGACTGATAAGCAAGCTCATGTAATTTTACTCACAAACCTGAGTCAACAAGCTCTGATATTGAGGTGGGAGATATCCAGGCCCCAGTCTGAGCAGCTGCACCTGGTCCCCTGCCAACGCTTTGAGATGGCTTACCAGCAGTGGACCCTGACTGGGTGCATTCCTGTGCATTTCCCTGACACACGCACAGAGAAGGCCCTCGGTCCAGGGGAAGGACAAAAGGAGGGAGAGGCTGGAATCCATCTGGACTGAGAGATCCATGCCCACCTGCCTGCCTGCTCAGTCACTTCAGTTGTGCAGGCGCATGGACTGTAGCCCACCAGGCTCCTCTGTCCATGGAGATTCTCTAGGCTGGAGTCCGTTGCCATGCCCTTCTCCAGGGGATCTTCCCGACCCAGGGATCGGACCCACGTCTCATATTTCCTGAACTGGCAGGCGGGCTCTTTACCACTAGCGCCATCTGGGAAGCCCCTCCATGCTCACACCAGGACCAAATTATAGAGGTGACTGGCCAGACACAACCCAGAAAACTGCTCCTATATTAGCAACCTAAGCCGCCCTTATTGTGGGCAACTCACTCTGAGCTCATCTGCATGCTCTTCCACGCACTTTGCTTCTTCCAGACGTACTTTGCTTCTAATACATGCTTTCGTCTTTTTCACAGTCTTGGCCGAATTCTTTCTTCAAAGAAGACAAGAACTGAGGTCCGTCTTTCGGTGCTTCACCACTGGAATCAATGTCAAGCTCTGTTAACGGCTTCATTCCTCTCCAGTGGTGAGATCATGACCTTTCCGACTCAACTCAGTACTCCACAGCTTTTTGCCAAGTCCATGCTGTATCTTGATCCAGGTTGGTAAGATGGTAGAAAAAATTAGTTGCCAAATAATAAAAGCAATGTAGTTCAGGTTAGTGAGAGCCTATGACAGTCAATCTCTGGGTCAGCTCCCAATAAATAGTAGCCCTCTTCCCTATCCCATTTTAAACAATTTTGGAGAAGGCAATGGCAACCCACTGCAGTACTCTTGCCTGGAGAATCCCATAGACGGAGGAGCCTGGTAGGCTGCAATCCATGGGGTCGCACAGAGTCGGACACGACTGAACGACTTCACTTTCACTTTTCACTTTTATGCATTGGAGAAGGAAATGGCAACTCACTCCAGTGTTCTTGCCTGGAGAATTGCAGGGGCGGTGGAGCCTGGTGGGCTGCTGTCTCTGGGGTTACGGAGAGTTGGACATGACTGAAATGACTTAGCAGCAGCAGCAGCAGCAGCCCCTGTCCCATTTTAAACAATTTAAGTAATAAATTAAAAATGGAAGCCATTACCAATAGTCCTTGGTTGCAAATGTGAGATCCAACTAGGCCTGCTGACTAAACTACAAAATTAGGAAAATTTTCCCACCCAATCCTAGACAGCCCAGGACGGAAGCAGGCTTACATGATGGAGGCCTCCCTCTCAAGAAAACAGGAAACAGCTGAGCTGTGAATGCCTAATGTGACTTTCTGATTTATCAACTCCACTTAGATGATGTTACATGAAATCATCTCAGCTTTCACTCTTCTATACAACCAGCCTTCCGTTACTCCTTCATCTTTTCTTCGTTAATTACCTTAGATTCAGAGGATTGAGCTAAGATACTCATTGCAAGTCACAGTGTCATCAAGAGTCTATACAAAGCCCCTTTATGCTTAGTTATTTATACACCACCCCTGTTTTCTTCCCCACTACAGGCAACAAAACTAATGTAGTTTATATGTTTTCTTGAATTCACATGCAGCTTTATAAAAAGCATTGTTGTTTGAATGTGTGTTTTAAAACTTTATACAAATTTGCACACACAAAGTCCTATTCTGGGTCTTTTCTGTTTTTAATATCTGTCTATGTTGTTATATGCATATCCAGTTTATTTATTCTAAATGTTGCATGGTGCTCCAAGGTGTACAAACACCACATTTCACTTTGCTCAATCCCTCGAGTGATGGACGTCCTGATTCCTCTACATCCTCATGCCTGTCCCATTTTGTTCCCAGCTGGGTCACAGAGTTGTGGGTACCTGACCTGATCTGATTGAGCACTGCCAAATTACTGTCCAGAATGGCTGTGCCTGTCTACACTCCTTTCAGCGGTGCACGAGGGTCCCTGTTATCCATTGTCCCCACCAAATTTTATATTATCTAACTTTCTATTTTTGCCATTCTCACAGAGTATAAGCTGGTGTTTCTCAGCATTTAAAATTCATTACTGAGGCAGACATAGAGAACAGACTTATGGACACAGGGAGATGGGATAGATAGGAGAGGGTGAGACTACTGGAGAGAGTAGCATGGAAACATATACACTAATATATGCAAAATAGATAGCCAGTGGGAATTTTTTGTATGACTCAAGGAACTCCAGCCGGGGCTCTGTGACAACCTAGAGGGGTGGAACGGGGTGGGAGGTGGGAGGAAGGCTTCAGAGGGAGGGAACATATGTATGCCTATCACTGATTCATGTTGATGTTTGGCCGGAACCAGTACAATATTGTAAAACAAACATCTTGCAATAAAAACTTTTTAAAAATTCATTATTAAGTTTGGACAGCTGTTGATACACATGGTAGGCATTTAGGTTTCTGTAAATGATATGTCATACAATTTGCCTGTTTTCTGAAACAACTCCTAGATTTTTCAGGGTGATATATATATATATATATATATATATATATATGAATGTATTCCAAATGTTGGTTCCTTGTCTGTGTGGGAGTCACAAATATCTTCCCCCAGTCTCATCTACCAGTATGTCCAGTATGTCCATCTACCAGATTTTGTCCAGTATGTCCTTTGCAAAACAGACATCCTATTTTTGCTTCAAACTCCTAAATCATTTTTGCTTTATGACTGTGCTTTAGTTCTTTCTGATGAGTCCATATTTGTTCTTATGACAGTTTAGTCTAGGCTACCTATCTGTGCTGTTCCTTACACAATCAAGGTGAAAAGATTTATATGACCTGTTTTAGCTATATAAAAATAGTAGCTTTTTGCTTTCAATAAAAAAGCTGTTTTGTTTTAGTATTGGGGTAGTGTGGGCAGACAGACTTGATAAATACAGAATATGAGTTGAATGAAATATCCCCCAAATCCTACAGTGAATACAAACCGAATTACTCCCGCCAGTAGATTAATAAGTGGGAAGAGAGAGAGGACTGTCTGGACCCGCCCAAAAACTTACAAATCAAGCCATTCCTAGCTAAACTCACCTTTGTGTTCTAGGAAGTTTTGGTAGATTCCTGGGGTCTTCCCTATGTGGACAAATCATGTTTTCAGCAAACCACTATAATATCATAAAGTAATTAGGCTCCAATTAAAATAAATTAACTAATTTTAAAAGAGAAGTTTTATTTATTTTTTTTTTCTGATCTTATGCCCTTTCTTTTCTTTTTTCTTTTTTGTCTTACTGAACTGACTAGAGCTTCTAATGGTGAGAACAGATATCCTTACCTTGTTCCCAATCTTCGTGGGAAGGCATAAGACTTTCACATTAAATATGATGTTAGCTGTAGGGGTTCTGATAGATTTTCTTTATGAAGTTGAGGGATTTCCTTTCTATTTCTATTTTTCTGAGTTTTTTGGTGAGTGAGTGAATACCGAATTAACAAATATTTTCCCAGCTTCAATTGATATGAGCATGTACGTTTTCTTTTTTAGCTTTCTAGTATGGTGATGACAGTGATTTATTTTCAAATATTAAATCAGCCTTGTAAATCTGGCATAAGCCTCACTTGGCTATGGAATATAATTCTTTTTATACATTGCTAATTCTATATTGTTAGGGATTTAGAATATGTACTATTGAGGAATATTGGTCTGTATGTTTCTGGGATGTTTTTTCTTTGTATGCTGTCCATTTTGGAGTCAGGGTAAAATTAGCTTTATAAAATAAATTGAAATTATTCTCTCCTTTTCTGTTTTCTGGGAAGTTTGTATATATTGATATTAATTTTTTAAATATTTGGTAGATATCTCCAGTGAAAGCATCTGGGCCTGCAGATTTGTTTTTTGGAGGATTTTTACTTATGAAATGAATTTCCTTAATAGTTACAGGGATCTACAAAGTATTTCATATGGAGTGAAATAGACAGTAGTCCACATCTTTCAAAAAAAGAGGTTTATTTCATCTAAGTTGTCAAATATATGTGTGTAGAGTTTTTTGTACTGTAAATGTTCCCTTGTGATTCTTTTGATGTCTGCAGAATCTGTGCTCCTATATTTATTTTCATTCCTAATATTGGTAATTTGTATCTTCTCTCTGTTTTATCAGTTTTGCCAGAGATTTGTCAAATTTTGTTTTTTTCCCCAAAGATCCAACTCTCTATTTTATTGATTTTCTGTAATTAAAAAAAAATTTTGCTATCATTGATTCCTGTTTTCACCTCTATTATTTCCTTGCTTCTTCTTGCTATGGGTTCAGTTTGTATTTACCTGTATTTTTGATTTCTGTGTTCTTCCTTCCCTCCTTATATTCCAGGGTTTGTCCCATTAAAGTTCCCTTTCTGTTTAAGGGATTCTTCAGCCATTCTTTAAGTACATCTACTGGAGATAAGTTCTTGTTTTTCCTTCCTTGGAGAATGCGTTGCTTTCATTTTCATTCTTAAAAGACGTTTTCTCTGGGTGCAAGATCCTGGTTGACTTCTTTCAGTACTTGAAAATAGTGTTCAACTTCCTTCTAGTCGCCATGATTTCTGATGAGAAATCTGCTGTCATTCTGATATTTTCCCCCATCATAGTAAAGTATTATTTTCTCTATTTTCTAAATTTTTTAATTTGTCTTTAGTTTTTAGAAGTTTAATTGTGACATGCCATTCTGTAGATTTCTTTGGATTTATAGTGTTTGAGATCCATTCACCTTCTTGAATCCTTTTTTTTGTTGTTTTGTTTTTAAAGATTTATTTATTTATTTTATGGCTGCTCTGGGTCTTCATTGCTGTGCACGGGCTTTCTACAGTTGTGGAGAGTGGGGGCTACTCCCTAGCTGCGGTGAACGGGAGCGTCTCATTGCAGTGATCTCTATTGTTTTGGAGCATGGGCTCCAGGGTGCCTGGGCTTCAGTAGTTGCAGGTCCTGGGCCCAGCTGTCCCACGGCATGTGGAATATTCCCAGACCAGGGATTGAACCTGCTTCTTTTTAAATAACACATTTTGGTAACACAGCACACAGTACATTCTAGAGCAGATTTTCTGCAGAGTAAATGAAGAGGCTTATAGAGTTTCTATAATATCTGAACGTAACATGCAAAAGAACAGGAAGAAATAAGCCTTACTGTCATCAAAGCCAGGCAGGTGAAAAAGAGACAGTCTTCTCCAGGGTAATAATCTGATCAAGCTTGTACACTAATAGAAGTGAGCCACTGACCCAGTATACTGTGCAGAAGCAAGCAGCTGAGACCTCAACAAAATCTTCAGTTCCTCAGCTTGTCATTTCTACTGTTATACTTCTATTCTTTGAGCATCAAAGCTGTTTTTCACATCTCAGTCAGATGGGCATGAACAGCATGATGAGAACTTTCTGTCCTTCATAAGTAGACCTTGTCCTCAAATCAGGTTGGTTTGTTGACTTGGCTCTGAGACCCTCATCCTGATAGTACTTCTGGCTTTAGTCTTGACTTTTTACTTTGTCTCAGTGATTCTAACATTGCTGTCTTTTGTCTTTGATACTTCCCTGTCATGTCTCCAGCTGGAAATCAGGTCTATTTGCTCCCTTCCAATGAAAAGTAAAAGCAACCTCACTTCCCATGGAAAATTTGGTGACTGCAAGCTGGTGCATTGAATCTCAAATACATTCAATAGAGGAGAAAACTTAAGAATATGGGTGTAAAGATGTGATCAGTCACCCGTCCCTAAATTTGATAAATAGTACATAATATCAAGTCCCACTGTTGAGTGTGTCCTAGTCCTCAAGAGATGCCTTAGGAATAAAGCCAACTGGCTTCACCTTCAAGCAGGGCCAGAAAACATTGGCCCAGGAAGTTGAATTTAATACCGTTGTTTTCAGTGGCTCCTATGCTATAGACTGAATTGCTGTGTCTTCCCCAGAATTCCTTTGTTGAAGCTCTAATCCCCAGTGTGATGTTATTAAAAGGTGGAACCTTTAGGAGGTAATCAGGTCGTGAGGGTGCTGCTGCTGCTGCTAAGTCACTTCATTCGTGTCCAACTCTGTGCAACCCGATAGACGGCAGCCCACCCCCATCCCTGGGATTCTCCAGGCAAGAACACTGGAGTGGGTTGCCATTTCCTTCTCCAAGGCATGAAAGTGAAAAGTGAAAGTGAAGTCACTCAGTCATGTCCGACTCCTAGGGACCCCATGGACTGCAGCCCACCAGGCTCCTCCGTCCATGGGATTTTCCAGGCAAGCGTACTGGAGTGGGGTGCCATTGCTTTCTCCAATGCGTGAAAGTGAAAAGTGAAAGTGAAGTCGCTCAGTTGTGTAATATTTACATAGAGGGCTATAGTGAGTACTGAAGGAGAAAAAAGTATGGGAAATAGTCTGTCATAAATAATAGGTCCTCAGTGCATACCACTTTCTTCATGGAATTTTATCATTTTATCATTTTGTCTCAGCAAATGGTCTTTAATTTTATGAGATAAGGTTCTAGTATATTTGAATTCTACCTCTCTAAGCAACTTGATTATAGATTTATGCAGAAGTGTAAATTGGCAGGAGAGCACAATGTTTATTTTTATTTATTTTAAATTAATAAATATATTTGTCTGCATAACAAATGAAATGGCTTTTCACTTGACAGTCTAGGACATGCCTTAGCTGATGATAGTTTTTCTAACAATGCTAATCTTACTTGAGTGGGTACAGAGAAGACAAGGGATGATGGAGAGGTATTTGGATCATAGTATGATCTCCTAGCCTCAGTTCCACACTGTTCAGAAAAATCTACAATTCAATTTTATCATTTCTCTCAGTACTCAGTAACACATATGCTATACTCAAAGTTATCAAATGCCTAAATAATGTTGGTTTTGGCCAACCTTTCTGCAACTTAAAAATGTATCTTCACTGCCTTAAAGATTATAGAAGTAACAGATGTATAAAAAATTCAGACAAACATAAATAAAGTGGAAAGAACCTTGAAATGGGGCAAGGTTAGGGAAAGATAAAAGTCAGAGACATACATAATAAAAAATAATGTTGCCACTATTTAAAAAAACAGCAAATAACAAGTTTTGGTGAGGATGTGGAAAAATTGGGACCCTTTTGCATTGTTAGTAGGAATGCAAAATGGTGCAGCTGCTACGAAAAGCAGTACAGAGTTTCTTCAAAAAATAAAAGAAAACCCAGAATTACCATATGTTCTGGCAATCCCACTTCTGGGTATATATCCAAAACTGCTGAAAATAGGATCTGGAAGAGTTATTTGAACATCCATGTTCATTACAGCGTTACTTACACTAGCTGAGAGATGGAAGCAACCCGTGTCCACCCACAGATAAATAAACTGTGGTATGATGCAGGTATTAATGCTACAGCGAAAGCCATATGCAACATATAAATGTGTCAGTCAAACCAACACGTTGTATACCTTAAGCTCACACACTGGTTTTTGTCAATTATATCTCTTTTTAAAAAAAGGGGAAATGTGGTCTATACATATAACAAAGCATTATTTAGCCCTTAAAAAGGAGGGGATTCTGTCATATGCTACAAAAGTGGATGAAACTTGAGTACATTGTGCTTAGTAGAGGAAGCCAGTCACAAAAAGACAAATACGGCATGATTTCGCTTACATGAGGGATCTAAAATAGTCAGACTCTGAGACGCACAGTGTGGAAGGCTTGTTGAAGGGATTGGGGGAAGCAAAAAAGGAGAGTTGTTGTTTTGTGGTGTTTGAGTTTTGTAAGATGAAAAAATTGTGAGCTCTGTTGCACAGCAATGTGCATATAGTTCAGTTCAGTTCAGTTCAGTAGCTCAGTCGTATCTGACTCTTTGCGACCCCATGAATCACAGCACGCCAGGCCTCCCTGTCCATCACCAACTCCCAGAGTTCACTCAGACTCACGTCCATCGAGTCTGTGATGCCATTCAGCCATCTCATCCTTGGTCGTCCCCTTCTCCTCCTGCCCCCAATCCCTCCCAGCATCAGAGTCTTTTCCAATGAGTCAACTCTTCGCATGAGGTGGCCAAAGTACTGGAGTTTCAGCTTTAGCATCAGTCCTTCCAAAGAAATCCCAGGGTTGATCTCCTTCAGAATGGACTGGTTGGATCTCTTTGCAGTCCAAGGGACTCTCAAGAGTCTTCTCCAACACCACAGTTCAAAAGCATCAATTCTTTGGCGCTCAGCCTTCTTCACAGTCCAACTCTCACATCCGTATATGACCACAGGAAAAACCATAGCCTTGACTAGACAGACCTTAGTCGGCAAAGTAATGTCTCTGCTTTTGCATATAGTTAGCACTAAGAAATGGTTAAGATGGTAAATTTTATGTTATGTGTTGTTTTTTTTCAAAGCACAATAAAAAAATAGAACCCACATGTTCCTCAAACAAACCCCAGTGATTCTATTTTGATGGAGGGCAAATGTTCTGTCTGAGTAGTTCTGGGGCTGGAGCTAGAGTTCTCCAGCTTTCTAATTTGTGAGATGGAACCTGTGTCCCTCTGCTATGTTGTCTCTTAGGCTAGAGATACAGATGTTTCCCAGGGAAGCCCTGTCATCCGTGGGGAAGGAGCCCCTGGACAGCAGAGTGCTGCTGGAGAATCAGCCCCAGCTTCAGAGTACTCTGCACTGAGTACATCTCTGCCTCTCTCAGCCTCAATTTCCTGGTCTGTACCTGTGGATACTATTTACTTTGCTCTGTTGTGAGGATTAGACCTTGAGCCTTCCCAAGTGGCTCGGTGGAAAAGAGCCTGCCTGCCAGTGCAGGAGATGAGGGTTCGATCCCTGGGTCTAGAAGATACCCCTGGAGGAAGAAATGGCAACCCACGCCGCTATCCTCATCTGGGAAATCCCATGAACAGAGGAGCCTGGTGGGCTACAGTCTGTGGGCTTGCAAGAGTTGGACAGGACTTAGTGACTAAACAACAAGAACTTGTCAGGAAAGCATTGTAGCTATTTTGATTGCTACCCCTAGGCTGTTCTAGTTTGATTTTCAGGGTCCCTCTGTCAGCAAATCACATTCTCAGTGATCCAAGCAGGCAATTCCAGGGGAAGCTCTTGGGCACAAACCTTAATGAGCTCGGAAGGGGGGCATTGCTTTCCAGAGCAACCAACAATAGGCAAGTTATCTGAATGGGTCTTTGAAATCTGTTATAAAGGTGAGCAACCATCCCTAAAAGAAACATCAAAGACACAGCTCTCAAAAGCATCATTCATAGCAAACCAGTGCTTATACTGCCTATTTTATCAAACAGGAAGTTGTTATGTCAACTTCAGGATCTATTGAGAAACTGTAAGTGGGAAGGGCCTGGCTTCCTGTGGAAGAGAGTGATGGAATTAACTAATTAGTGGCTGAGCCCCCTACACGGATCAGGCAATGCGATTTAGAGAAAGTATTATTAACTCAGGACTTCCCTGGTGGCTCAGGTGGTAAAGCGTCTGCCTACAATGCGGGAGACCCGGGCTCAGCAATACAATCCATTTTTGAGGAAAGTAGCTCTCACAGCCTAGATATGTACTTTAGGCCGCCAAGATCCTCTGCCACAGAGGATTGCCATCCTGGAGGGCACTTCTTAATAATAAAAACAAGATTGAAAACAAAAAATGACTCTATTCAATCTAATTATAGCTGTTCAGTGTCCATTTTTACATGAGCTGTTAAAGTGGGCATTGAGAATTTCCAAACAGAAGTTCATGGACAGAGTAGGACAAGCATTTAGACATTTGCTACCTTCTCTCTTAGAGAACTCGATAGAATTAGAGAAAATTAGACAGTCACTGTCTACCTGTTCAGATTTCAGCAATGTCGTGATAGATATCTGAGTCAAACATGGGCAAACAAGAGACAAGTAAAATTAGGACTGAAGACTCCTAGAAGAAAACAGATTGCATCACGGGGCGCCCTTAGAGATCAGATTGCTTTTTATGCCATGAACATTGGGACCTGACATTAAAAAGTGAGAGTATATGTCTCTAGATTCATGTTTAGTCTGTGGCTTTTTTTTTTTTTCCTCCTTTAGTTTTACTCAGTTGTTGAATCTATTAATGCTGCTTTATTAACAAGAGGTGAACGCTGGCCTGGTGCGTGACTTAGAAACTGTAACAGGGAAATGGCATTTCTCAGTAATTTCAGTGTTGTCTTTTCATCTTGTAAAACAGAGCCCATACCTTCCTTTACCCCTACCTTTAATGATGTGAACAAAGTTTCCAAACTCCAAGTCTGCTGTCATTTGCAGTAAAATGTATACATTTCCTTCTGGACTCCTTTTTTAAAAGTAAATACAAAAATTTGTGAATATCATGTCTGCACCATTGGATTTATGCTAATAGAGCCAATTCAAACTAAAGGTAATTGTTTTTGTGCTCATTTCCCAGATAACTTTGAGAATGTTCAAGAAAGGGTTTCAAGAATGTTCAAGAAAGGTTGGACTAGAATTATGTTTTCTCAGTTTAAGAATTTTAACACACCCATGTGTTGAGATTTGGTGTTAAGCACGTAAAAGTAATTTATTTCTAAGAAGCAAGTATTGAAGCTAGTGAATGAGTAAATTAAAAACCAAACAAGATTCAAGATTATCCTTATATCCCTGTCATTTACCTGAATTTCAAAATTCTTCCTTAAATTGAGGGAAAGGAGTGAAGTTATAATTCATGAAATGTCAGGGGCATGTGTAGTGTCTGAAAATGTGTTTTGTATTTTTTTGTGGTAAAAGGGTAGAAAACACTGAGTTTTTTGATTTTTAAGTCCCTAAGATTCTAAGATTTTGTCAAAAGAAATTTTTAAGAAAGCTTTAACAAAGGCGTGCAATGTTAGCCTTTGAACTGTTTAAGTTTGTATTTCTTCTGCCATATGACCCAGCAATCCCACCACTGGGCATACACACCAAGGAAACCAGAATTGAAAGAGACACGTGTACCCCAGTGTTCATCGCAGCACTGTTTATAATAGCCAGGACATGGAAGCAACCCAGATGTCTATCGGCAGATGAATGGATAAGAAAGCTGTGGTACATATACACAATGGAGTATTACTCAGCTGTTAAAAAGAATGCATTTGAATCAGTTCTAATGAGGTGGATGAAACTAGGGCCTATTATACAGTGTGAAGTAAGTCAGAAAGAAAAACACCAGTACATATTAATGTATATATTGCATATAGTATATTAATGCATATATATTGAATTTAGAAAGATGGTAACGATGACCCTATATGCAAGACAGCAAAAGAGACACAGATGTAAAGAACAGACTTTTGGACTCTGTGGGAGAAGATGAGGGTGGGATGATTTGAGAAAACAGCATTGAAACATGTATATTATCATATGTGAAATAGATCGCCAGTCCAGGTTCAATGCATGAGACAGGGTGCTCAGGGCTGATGCACTGGGATGACCCAGAGGGATGGGACGGGGTGGGGGAGAGGTGGGAAGGGGGTTCAGGATGGGGAACACATGTACACCATGGCTGATTCATGTCAATGTATGGCAAAACCCATCACAATATTGTAAAGTAATTAGCCTCCAATTAAAATTAATTTTTAAAAAAGTTTGTATTTCTTGTTAGGGCTCCAGGGTGGTTTGGAAACATCAATCCTTAACCATCTGGGTCCATTTACCAGCCACACACAAAAAAAAGCCACTGATCTCAGAAGGAGTTGATTGGCCTTTGCCATTTCCCTGTAAAGATAAAGATTAGGTTTTGTTAACACAGGTGCTGCTTAAATTCTGTTTGGGTTCATGGAGTGTTACACTGCCACCCTGTGGACATGAGGCTTTTCAGCTTTTGGGGTAGTGGTGCTCCGTCATGTCTGACTCTCAGTGACCCTTTGGACTGTAACTGGCCAGGCTCCTCTGTCTGTGGCATTTTCCAGGCAAGAATACTGGAACAGGTTGCCATTTCCTACTCCAGGGGATCTTCCCCACTTAGGGATTGAACTCATGTCTCTTGCATCTCATGCATTGGCAGGCGGTGGATTCTTTACCAATGTGTCTCCTGGGAAGCCTGTTTCAGCTTTTAGGGAGATCTTTTAATTACTAACTAGTACCCAGCCTAAAAATATTCAGGGCAAGCAATTGTAACAAACATACCACTTTACTGGGAGACTTTGATTATGGAGGAGGCAATGTATGTGTAGGAGCTGGGGGGTATATAGGAAATCTCTATACCTTCCACTTTATTTTACTGTGAACCTGCTCCCAAAGGTAAAGTCTTAAAAAATATCAAACAAGAAAAATAAAAATGCAGGGCAAATAGTATCTATCTACCCACCAGATAAATAGATAAGTAGATAAATATGTATAACTTTAAAATAGTATATGTGAAATTGTGAAAATTTGGGGCATTGTTCACCATGCAGAAATTAAAAGAATAATGGTTTTCTACTCCAATGAAATTATGTAAAACAATAATTACTCCATAAGCCAGTTAAAAAAATACAACTATAACATCACCAGAAATATGTAAAATGATAGGTACCGCAAAAGCCAGTTTAAAAAAAATTAACAATACTACCACCAGAAACCACAAAACTCATTCTGGGAAAGTGGGTTTCTTTTCTGAGCTAAGTGCCAGTTGAGATTGGCCAACCATTCTGGTTTGTCCGAAACAAAAAGTTTTCCTAGGATGCAGAAATTTCCATGTTAAAACTGGAGAAGTTCTGGGCAAACCAGACTTCCCTGGTAACACAGACAGTAAAGAATCTGCCTGCAATGCAGGAGACCTGGGTTCGATCCCTGGGTCGGGAAGATCCCCTGGAGAAGGGAATGGCAACCACTTTAGCATTCTTGCCTGGAGAATTCCAGGGTAGACCATGGAGTTGCAAAGAGTTGGACACGACTGATTGACTAACGCTTTCACTTCACTTTCTGGACAAACCAGAAAGACTTGATCACCCAGAGTGTAACCCACATATTGCTATCTTGCCCAGGAATTTTAGCCTTCTTTCTAGTAATCTGTCACAGACATAGGGGAGCTCATTGTAATCAGCATAGAGTAAAAGGGGAGTATGGTGAGCTGAAAGCAGATGGAACTAGCGTCATTAACAGCATTATTCATAATCATCCCAAAATGGAAGCAGTCCAAAAGTTTGTCATCTGTTGAACGGACAAATAAAATGTGGTTTATTCATACAATGGAATATTATTGAGCAATAAAAATAAATTAAATACTGATACATGCTACAACCCCAGATAACTCTTGAAGACACCA
The DNA here is from genome assembly GCF_023091745.1 of Budorcas taxicolor. Lineage (NCBI taxonomy): Eukaryota > Metazoa > Chordata > Mammalia > Artiodactyla > Bovidae > Budorcas > Budorcas taxicolor. The sequence goes on from NC_068918.1 coordinate 24,938,826, forward strand.
TGCTGAGTAAAAGCAGTGGACCTAAAAGGCCACAATTGCGATTCCATTTATATGAAATGTCCAGAGTAGGCAAATCCATAGAGACAGAAGGTAAATTAGTGGTTGCCAGGGGGTGGAGGGAGGGGAATGAAGAATGTTAATGGGTGCGGGTTTCTTTTTTGGATGATGAAATGTTCTTAGATTAGATAGTGGTAATGATTTCACAACTCTGTAAATAGACTAAAAGCCATGGAATATCACACTTTAAATGGGCGAATTGTCTGGTATGTGAATTATATTTCAATAAAGTTGTTTACAAAAGAGAATAGATCCTCAGTGTCATGCTTCCACTGTAGCAGAGTGTCAGGAAACAGAATGATGAGTAATATGGAAAAACATGAAAAATTAACGTATATGTAAAAGTTTCCATGATTAACCCCTTTCAGATCTATAAGCTATGGAATCAATTAACTTGCAAATGACTTGAGAGAGTAAGGAAGCCATCAATTTCAGATGCAACTTTGTCTGAGAGATTCAGAGATATATGTATCTGGGTTTGACTCCTCACTGCTCAGGCCTCAGTTTCCTCACCTGTAAAATGGGTTTGATAACGTGTTCACTGAGTTGAGTTGCTGTAAGGCCTGAAGGCAGGTGGGTCTTGGGCAATCTGGTTGGCCTTTTGAGGCACAATTGTCGTGACCGTTGTTCATGCATATTCTATTTTCTTGTTGTCGTTGTCAGCCCAGAAACTGACCAAGTGCTGGGTTGGGTGAACTGTCATTCTGGGTAAACTATTCCGTATACTCAGTGTAAAAGTTAGGGGAGTTTTGGCAAGGCATCCCTGGAGAGGAGCTCCTGACTGAGAGAACCAGTCATGGTTTTAAACAATTAAATTCAGTTTAGGAAGGGAAAATGAAGAAGGGCGTCTGAAGCAGGTGTGTGGCAGTGCAAAATCTAGACCCGGTCCTGGTTCCTCCTTCCACAGGTAGGAGGGAAATCCTGCGGAATTCACCAGTAGGGGCTCCCGGGAGCTCCAGGTATGATTATTTCAGCCAAATCTACGGAAGAATGAAGAAAACTCACGTGAACAGAAAACTGGCCTAAGATCAAAGCAGTAGAGGGAAACTGCTGATGTATTTCAGGTAGGACCCGTTCTTCAGAATTCATTATTTTGTATTTTGTATAACTTTGAAAGAAGTTATACATTATGTATAACTTTGAAAAAAGTTGTACGTTATGTATAACTTTGAAAAAAATTTGTGTGAAACCCAATTAAAATTTTAAAATTAGCATAATTTGAGATTTTTAAAATAACATTTAACTCTTTTAATAAAAGTTAAAATTAGCATAATTTGAAATTCTTTTAATAACAGCTAACAATTGCTGAACACAAACACCCTCAGAAATCCTAAAACCATGGTGACTGTTTTTTAATGTGTTTGCTTAATAAGTATTTGTCGAACAGGTGTTAGGTTGAATCATGTGAAACTGATGTTTGGATATCAGCCCATTTCACATGCTTGAGCCTACTGGCTAAATTTTAGTTCAAGGAGTCAGCAGTGAGAACACTGCTACTCTCAACTGATGGATGATCTAGGAAGGAATACAGCCTTAATACAAATAACTGAAGAGTAATTAGTTGGCAAATAATTACAGGTGTGCCAGCTACGAGCAGAAAGAGGGGTCCAGGGGACCATGGACTGAGGGAGCCAACCTAGTCTCGGGAGGGCACCTGGGAACGTGGTGGGAGGGATGGGCGAGAGGAGTCAGAGGCAGAAGGGGGAGGGTCTTCTAGGTGCTGGAGAATGACCAGGGAAGGCCCGCTGGGGAAGAAAAGACCCAGAAAGCGCTCTGGCCAGTTGGAGGCTGATGTAAGGAGGGGATCAGAGGGAGAGGAGCCGAGCGGGTAGGCTGAGGAGGCCCTTGTAAACCATATTCGTTTTAGGGACTTCTAGATGTTGAACTGTTAAAAGGGTAAACTGCGGCACATTAATAATTTTAAGAGTTTATGTGAGCAAATATGGATTCTAATGGGGCAGCGCCAAATCAGAATTCGTTAGGAGGGAAGTGGGTAGAAGAGCTCTGTGGACAGGAGCTAGGGGAGAGACTCACACAGCTAAGTGAAGAGGCAAAGCAAGGAAATTATTTATCTGTTTTATTTGGACGTGCCGCTTGACGTGTGTGATCTTATTTCCCTGACCAGGAATGGAACCCCAACCCGGGCCCCGTGCATTGGCAGCCAGGGAAGTCCCAAGGAAATTATTTGATTAAGCAGTTGCCTCATTTGGGAAAATCCCAGTTGGCTGTTCGCGATGGATTATTTTCAGGTTTTAATTTCTCAACCTCGAGGCATTTACAGGTAGGCTTAAGTTTTGGTTTGCTTACCTCAACCACCAGAACATTAGAACCAACTCAGACTAATGGCCTCCCTGTTTAATTAATTAAACAGTCTAAAGGGAAATGGGAAGCCACAAAGTGCTTTAGATAGGGGAGCAGTTGATTTTTATTAATGCATTGTGTATTGGTATCGAATTAGTCTCAGAGACCGTCTAGTTGTCATTTCCAAGTCTGAACAGAATGAAGCATCCGAAGTCTGAATTGCTGCCCAGTCTGAGGAGTGCAGGCTGTGCATCTGTGCCTCTAGAAGGAGTGTCCATTCGTGATGAGGGCAGTGCTTATCCTGATGGGCAGGGAGGCAGTGATCACACCACAGCCCTCACAGCCGGGTCCCTTGAGATTCATTTACAGGCTCTCTTGTTCCTGTGAGAAACTGTGACTATTCCGTTTCCAGCAGGACAGATGGAAGTTGAGATTCAGAAAGGAGGTGGCATATGGAAGACATCATACTTCTCTTTTACACTTGAAATAAATGGCTTGGGGTGGATTAGCTGCTGAGAAGTCCCTTCAGAACAATTGAGCCAGGGTTTTAAAGTGGCTATTTCGGTGAAAATTCAAGGTAGGTATAAAAGCAACGGAAAGAATGCAACATTGGTTACAGAAGTTGATCTGCTTTATACAATCACACTACACATAATATTGAAACACACAGCCATGTTGACTGTAGGTAGTGCACCGAGTTGGTTGTTCTTTTTCAGGCACTAAGTCATGTCCGGCTCTTTGTAACCCCATGGGCTGTAGCATGTCAAGCTTCCTTGTCCTTCACTGTCTTCCAGAGTTTGCTCAAACTCATGTCCGTTGAATCAATGATGCCATCCAATCATCTCATTCTCTGTCACCCTCTTCTCCTCCTGCCTTCAATCTTTCCCAGTATCAGAGTGTTTTCCAACGAGTCAACTCTTCGCATCAGGTGGCCAAAGTATTGGAGTTTCAGCTTCAGCATCAGTCCTTCCAATGAATATTCAGGATTGATTTCCATTAGGATGGACTCGTTTAATCTCCTTGCAGTCTAAGGGACTCTCGAATCTTCTCCAGCACCACAGTTCAGAAGATCAATTCTTCGGTGCTCAGTCATCTTTATGGTCCAAGTCTCATATCTGTACATGAAATGTTAAAAAAAAAACTGTATGCTGAAAAAACAGCTTTGACTATAGGGACCTTTGTCAGCAAAGTAATGTCTCTGCTTTTTACTATGATGTCTGGGTTTGTCATAGCTTTTCTTCCAAGGAGCAAGCATCTTTTAATTTCATGGCTATAAGACTGTTTAATACCTGGAATAAACCTTACTAGTAAATAACAGCTCTGTGCTCCTGAAGCTTAATTAGGATCCATTCTTTCCATGTAATTAGGATAAGCTACCAGAAAAAGAAAAATAGAGTTATTGTGAATTTTTAACAGTAAATCTTTTCATGTTTGATACCAATATTATCACCCACAAACATTTTTGTATGACCTGCAAGATGTTAGGCTTCATTTTTATCTGTTATCATTTCATATTCTTTTTGTTTTTCTTATAGTGTATCACTTTCAGAGAAGGTAATGGCAACCCATTACAGTACTCTTGCCTGGAAAATCCTGTGGACGGAGGAGCCTGGTAGGCTGCAGTCCATGGGGTTGCTAAGAGTCAGACATGACTGAGTGACTTTACTTTCACTTTTCACTTTCATGCATTGAAGGAAATGGCAACCCGCTCCAGTGCTCTTGCCTGGAGAATACCAAGGATGGGGGAGCCTGGTGGGCTGCTGTCTGTGGGGTTGCACAGAGTTGGACACAACTGAAGGGACTTAGCAGCAGCACAGTGTATCACTTTAGAAACTCTTGAGTAAGAATCACAGTAACAAATTGAAAATATCTTAAACAACGTCTGAAAGTAGGTGGGCCCAGTGTTAATTCAATAACCTGCTAAATTTGTATGAATTTTAAAGTCAAAACTAGAGATAGAAAGAAAATTTGAGCTCATTAATGACTCAAAGCCCAAAACACAAACCCAAGTCCGGAGATGGCCATCATCCCCACTTAACTCATAAATTCTCCTTTGCTGTCAGAGTTCTCCGAGGGAGAGGAATCAAAAGCACAGAACATTATGATCTTGTGAACATAGTGGTGTTGGTGATTAGAACAGGCCAATGAAGTGTAGTTATCTCACACATGTCAGAGGGATTTAGTGGATCAGCTTTTCACAGTTCTAGAGATCAGGAAACAATCTGATTGACATATTCATAAGGACATTTTTAGTTCCCAGTAAGCCAGAATTTTGGCCTCTGTGGTGGCTCAGGCAGTAAAGAATCTGCCTGCAGTGCAGGAGACCTGGGTTTGATCTCTGAGTCGGGAAGATCGCTTTGAGAAGGGTATGGCTACCCTCTCCAGTATTCCTGCCTTGAGAATTCCATGGACAGAGGAGCCTGGTGAACTGTTACAGTTCATGGAGTCACAAAGAATTGAACATGACTGAGTGACTAATACTCACTTACTTAAGCCAAAATTTAGTCTCTTGTCCAAAGCCTATTTAGTCTTAGATCTTTGTCTTGGTAACTCTTTTGAGAAATAGGTAGTATATTTCATATATTCTGAGAAACATCTAGCATAATGTGAGTCTTGTATAAAGAATGTTACTATTACAAATGATAATAATATACCTAAAATGTTGCCATTCCTCCAAGAGCTTTATTCAAATCTAAAACTTGAGAAATGATGAGTTATAGCAACAATCAGAATGTAATATAATTCAGGGATTGTTTTTCTCCTGTTATGATTATCATTGTTTTAAATTTGGGAGTGAAGGTGGGGAGTGGAAACTATTCTAAACTTTAAATTGATAGTGCTAAATAAAATGCATTTCTATCTTAAAAGGAGCAGGACCATTCTATAAATTAGATAGTCCACTTCAGAAAGATGAAAAGATTGCTGATGAGCCACTGAAAACATTATCTGGCTAAAGAAAGTTTAATGTCAAGGTTAATGTTAAGATTAAGGTTATGGACTTTCAGTTCAGTTCAGTTGCTCAGTCGTGTCCAACTCTTTGCGACCCCATGAATTGCAGCAGGCCAGGCCTCCCTGTCCATCACCAACTCCCGGAGTTCACTCAGACTCGCGTCCATCGAGTCAGTGATGCCGTCCAGCCATCTCATCCTCTGTCATCCCCTTCTCCTCCTGCCCCCAATCCCTCCCAGCATCAGAGTCTTTTCCAATGAGTCAACTCTTCGCATGAGGTGGCCAAAGTACTGGAGTTTCAGCTTTAGCATCAGTCCTTCCAAAGAAATCCCAGGGCTGATCTCCTTCAGAATGGACTGGTTGGATCTCCTTGCAGTCCAAGGGAGTCTCAAGAGTCTTCTCCAACACCACAGTTCAAAAGCATCAATTCTTCGGTGCTCAGCCTTCTTCACAGTCCAACTTTCACATCCATACATGACTACTGGAAAAACCATAGCCTTGACCAAACAGACCTTAGTTGGCAAAGTAATATCTCTGCTTTAGAATATGCACTTTAGGGTTAGATAAATATGGGTTTCATTCACAAATTCTGCTACCTTTCATCTATCTGAACCTAAGAAAGTTTTTTAACCTTTCAGGCCTCAGTTTTCCCAACTGCAAAGTGGATATGCTAATAGTTATTTTTTTGAGTCTTAGACTATAACAAGATAACCCACATAAGCCCTTTCTCAGTGTGTAGTACACAGACATTGCTCATTCTGTGTGAATAATCACAACAACTGTCTTTGTGTGTTGATACCAAACTCATGATAGAAGAAAACCACAAGAACCACCCTGAATTATGTGTGTATATCCAAACAGGGAAATTAAACTCTGACACATAAACAAAAACATTCAAATAGCATATTTTCAAAACTCCAATTGCAGACTTTTCCCCTTAGCGATTGCCTTTTAAATGGGAACTCTGATTGAGGCCCACAAAGCAATTTACCGTGCTCTTGCCAGGCAGAAAATGGACACTCACGCCTCCTTGATGATATGGCAGCTTGGCTCTGATCGCCATATTAGGCTGTTGGCTATTAATGTCCAGATGCCTGTGGTTTGAACTAACCTCCTTCTCCAAGCCCAGTCTTTGAAATAAAAAAGTAAATATTATAGTATTTTAAGTTACATTGTTAAATATATTTTAGTAATATTAAACTACATTGTTTAATGATATTAATCATATTTTATTATAGCTAATAGTATATCATATAATTACTTATATTTAAAATATTTGATTAAATTTTAAAATTTAAAATATTTAATGGTACAAATCTGTTAATAAGACTTCAATAATAAAATAAATATTAATTATTTAAAACACAAAATTATATAATTATAAACAATTTTAGAGGGGCTTTGCAATCATTTTGTGTTGCAAAATTTCTTTCTAGTGAAAGACTCAATTGGAACGTTTGTCTGAGGTATATGTTGCAATATTTGCAAATGCAGATCCGGTGATGTGATAAACAAACAACTTGCTAAGTCTGAAGTCATGGTTTCCTAGTTCATCATCTCTGAATTTAAACAGTGTGTCTGTTGTCCACAATAGCAATAAGAGCTTTTGAAAGAAAGTACTTTGCTCTTGGCTCTAATCTTTGCTTGTAAGTGGTTGAAATATTTTTGTTGAAAAATATGTGAGGGGGATGGAGGCGTCTTTTTACTAAACACAAATAGCTAAAGAAAATAATGTTTGTGCAAATGTTTTTAATTTGTGAGCAGATAACCTTGTTACATGGAACTAGTTCATATAATGGAACTAGTTCACTGTTCCAGTTAAAATCACAATCTTATATATCTTTAAATAATAAACAAAATTATATAGAGTTTCAGTTCAGTTCAGCTCAGTTCAGTAGCTCAGTTGTGTCCGACTCTTTGCGACCCCATGAATTGCAGCATGCCAGGCCTCCCTGTCCATCACCAACTCCCGGAGTTTACCCAAACTCATGTCCATTAAGTCGGTGATGCCATCCAGCCATCTCATCCTCTATTGTCCCCTTCTCCTCCTGCCCCCAATCCCTTCCAGCATCAGGGTCTTTTCCAATAGAGTTTACTCAGTGCTATAATATCTAATATAGCAACCTGCAAACTCAGCCCTCTATCCCCCCAAATGTGTCCTTTTTCCTGTTTAGAACTTATTAGCATATAATAACTTAGTGTGTGTTTTACCTGTACCCGAGTGACAACGGGGATTTTGATCTGTTTGGTCCACTGGTGTTTTCATAGTTCTCTGCGTGGTGTTTGGCACATAATAGTGCCAAATAACTGTTCAAAGAGTCAATTCAGTGACTGTCAAAGAGTCAACGAAGAAGTCATTAGAGCTAATTTAACCTCAACTGGAACAACCTGGGTACCTAGAGGGACAAAATTCTTAAACGTGAAGAAATTGACCAAGATCATACCAAGTGGCAGGTACTAATACACTGTGATTGAATCTGTTATAATCTCCACCTACAGATGAGGAAGTTGAGTCAGACAGAACTGAAGTAACTCCAAAGCCCATAGGCGGAGCCAAGATCGGACACAGGCTAATATAGGAGTCCGTGTTCTAACTACTGTGCTATTTCCAGAACAGGAAAGGTGAGGGCTCTGACGTCAGAGACATGTTGGAGGTGGGGGACATAAGAGAAATAAAGTGCTTTGAAATCTAATACCATGTCTACCGTGATGGTAGTAATAGATCTTTCCATACACGCTAAGGGTGAAGAACTGTTTTCCGACATACCAAGAGCCTCTCTTTACCACTGCAGTGATTTCTGAAGCAAAGGAAAACCTGAAAGATTCCTTTTCTTCTCTTTCCTAGGTGAACTTCGGTGGTATTCTTGGAAAGACATTGGTATTTAAAGTTAATTGGTTTTGTGCTCAGACTAGGTCATAAATAGTAAACAGCAATAAATGGTGTAATAGAAATAGGAAGGAAGGGGGCAGGGCACAACCATTAAAAGACTGACACAGCTGTTGAGGACAGAAGGAAAACTGGTTAGAATCTACCAGGCGCAAGATGGTGGAAGATTGGACTCGCAGTAGACCCTGAGCCTCGTTACACAGTCACTGCAATGCATTAGCAGGCTGAATGCCACACGACCAGGCACCGTGGCGGTTCTGAGGCTGAGCAGAAGAGGCCAAAAAATGGGCAGTGCCCCTGTTCCTGGAAATCTCTGCCCATTCTCAGAGATAGAATATTCCTCCCGCTCAGTAGCCTAAGAAATTACCCAGCCCATAAAAACTATTAACAACCACTCCGGCACCCCGGGGCTGCTCTCCCTTTCTGAGATGGACCTTATCTGACTCGGGAATGTGTATTCTCTCTAAATAAGCTTGCTTTCACTTTTCTGTGGATCGCTCTTGAATTCTTTCCTGTATGAAGCCAGGGACCCTCACTTGGTGGCCCGTCCCAGGAACTCGCCTAAGACATGGGACAGGACCATCCTCTTGATCCCCATTTTCCTGCAACATAATTAGATATTGGGTAAGTTTTCCTGTTTTTCCCCCTCTTTTATTTGTTTCTCAATATCTGTATTAAGGACGATGTTGAAGTTTTTCCCACATCAGTTTAGTTCAGTACAGTCCAGTCGCTCAGTTGTGTCTGACTCTTTGTGACCCCATGAATTGCAGCATGCCAGGCCTCCCTGTCCATCACCAACTCCCGGAGTTCACTCAGACTCACGTCCATCGAGTCAGTGATGCCGTCCAGCCATCTCATCCTCTGTCGTCCCCTTCTCCTCCTGCCCCCAATCCCTCCCAGCATCAGAGTCTTTTCCAATGAGTCAACTCTTTGCATGAAGTGGCCAAAGTATTGGAGTTTCAGCTTTGGCATCATTCCTTCCAAAGAAATCCCAGGGCTGATCTCCTTGAGAATGGACTGGTTGGATCTCCCTGCAGTCCAAGGGACTCTCAAGAGTCTTCTCCAACACCACACTTCAAAAGCATCAATTCTTCAGTGCTCAGCTTTCTTCACAGTCCAACTCTCACATCCACACATGACCACAGGAAAAACCATAGCCTTGACTGGACGGACCTTAGTCGGCAAAGTAATGTCTTTGCTTTTCAATATGCTATCTAGGTTGGTCATAACTTTCCTTCCAACACTCACAGCTTAATAATTACAGTTATAATCCCACATTTCTTACAGCATGCAACTTCATTACAAGATAAAAGTCCTGGGGCTTGGTTCTCATGGGTCAGAGTCGCTGCCTCCCTTACCTGCTCCCGTGTCCCACCGAGGTTCCCTGGCTCAGTGAGCTGCATCTGTGCTTTCCTGTCCTGTGCCCAGCTTCTGTCCTTTAGCAGTTGCTTCCTTTGCTCTGTTCATGTATTTCATGCCTGGAGTAGGGTTTCAAACAGCAGCGGTTCTGTTCCAGTGGGGTGCTGGTGGTGTGCATGGCAGTCTGCAAGGTGGTGCTGTGTGACACTGAGGGGTTCCTGGGCCCCAGTGCCACGCTGGTTGGAGAAGCTTCATTAAGAACAAAGGTTGGGACTTCCCTGGCAGTCCAGTGGTTAAGACACTGCCCCTCCACTGCAGAGAGCACAGGTTCTATCCCTGGTAGAGGAACTGGGATCCTGCATGCTGTGGGGTGTGGTCAAAAAGCAGAAAAAAGAAAACAAGAGTTGGGGGCACTCTTGTTGGAGAGGAACCATGAGAACCCTGCTGTGGATTCTGACTCCTCTGATCTGGAGGCTGGGAGAGGAGGGCCTGATTTGGCATTGGAAAACCTCTCAACTTTATTACAAAAGCAGTTTTCACTTCGGGGCTGGCTGTGGGTAAAATATTAAGTGGTCATCCAGTGTCTGGATTCAATCTCTGAAAATATTTTCCATGAAAACACAAGGCCTTTTAGTCTCAATTAGATTGAAAAGGCTCGAAAAGTGCAAATACTTTCAAAATAAAACAAAAAAAAAAATTGGTAGAAATATATCAGAATATTTTTTCTCTGAGTGGTGAAGAAAGAAAGAAAGGAGAAAGGAGGGAGGGAGAGAGGGAGCGGGTTTTACTTTACATACTTGAGACCAGTCTCAGAATACATATATAATTTTCTACACTCCTTTCTACCTAATATTACGGCATTAATTTCCTCAAGCCATTAAGAACTCCTCCTGAGGCAGATTTTTAAGAACCATTAAGTACCTCATACAAAGAGCAACTGCTTAAAAACTAGCCTCCTAGAACTTTATGAATCTGAGAAAGCTCCAAACTTGGAAGCAGCAGGGAAACAGGCTCTGAACAACAACAACAATAATAAAATCCCCTGAGCACTCAGAGGTAAATAAACATACGAGAAGAGCCGGAAAAAAAAAAAAAATGATGCCTTTATATTGTGATTTTTATCTTTTGTTGTTCCGTGCAAAAGGTGTGGCATAACTGATCCCATCTCCACCTTCAAGTCTCAGGGAAGGAGTGTGGAGGACATGAGTGTCTAATAACTCCTCACTTGTGCATTTCAGCCACTGAGGTCCCAGGCTAAAATAGAACTTAAATTTGATAATAATGTAGCAAATCCAAATTGCAGACCAGAAACTGAAATGTGTGTTTCTGGCCTCTGTTCCTCCTGGCCAGGGTATTGGCTGTTGAACCTGAAAAGCTAATAATTTAATATTTTCCTCCTTGACATGCTGCAGCATCACCCCTTTCTTGAGGGATAGAGAGGAGATGCACTGGCTCTGATGAATGTCAGTGGGGGACCATACCCCCTCAATTGATAGCCACCATAGGAATAATTGTTGCCTTGGTGATGGCTAGTGTATCTGTCTTTTTAGCCAATTTCAAGGTTCAGCATATGTGCTATGGCAGAGCGTGATCAGGCTTCTAGTGGATCTGATAAAGTAGTAACGTAGGATGGCAAGGCCGTGTGCTGGAGTAAGAATTTGCTTGCATGGCAAACTCTTAGGCCATGAATGTTGACATGGCCCTTCTCAAGCCCGGTAGTGTAAAAGGTCCTTCTCTGAGGCTCCTTTTGATGATTGTACAATTTTATTTCCCTGTAAAATTTCATTCCCCATGTGGTACTGATAGACTGCAACTGAGTTAGAGGATGTCCATTGTATATTTTCAACATACATACTTTCAAAACTCAGATGTATTTGATCACATCAAATCTGTTGTTAACCATCTGTAAAGCTTATTCTAACAACATAGGATTAGAATAAAGGTACATTTTATCAATTTCTCCTTTCCTATTGATTCAGCTATGAACCAGGCCATTGTTTCAGAATGTGATCTGTTCATTGCAGAATTGACCCCATGGGAAAGTCTTATTCTAAGGGATTTGTGGGAGTCTAAGTCTTATTTGCTAGGATAACATTTTTAACGCATTTACAAAAATTTTGTTCAAAGCCATCTTGGAGGAACTTGTTTGGTGTGAACTCTAGTCACGTGTTTCAAGTACCCTATTCTAACTTTGAGATGAATTTGGAGGCTCAAGTAAGTCCTATGCTTTCAAATTCTCATTTAGAATATGTTAAAAAGTTATTATTTAAACATTAATTTTTTGAAGCTGTAATATGTACACATGGTACAAAACTCAGACATTACAAATAAATATTAACCTCTTGTCAGATATGTGATTTGCAAATATTTTCTCTCATTCTGTAGGTTGATTTTTCATTTTGTTGATGAGTTCCTTAGCTATGCAGAAGCTTCTTAGTTTGCTCTAAGTTCTCTTTGTTTATTTTTGCTTTTGTTGCCTTTGTTTTTGGTATCAAATCCTTCATTTACATTTGATTCAAATATCACTTCTAGTTTTATCCGTTTTTATTTCTCTGCTGCAATTTTATCTTTGTCAGCCAATTCCTTTTTTCAATTATCCATTTTTCTAAACATCATTTTGCAAAATGTCCTGTGGGTTTATCACTGGGAGGCAAGGAGGCAACACGCTGGCTTGCTTTGCTGTCTGTGTAAGAACGGAATAACAGATATGCAGTGAGTGGCCAATCACTGATAACTCTGAAAGAAGCGACATGACTGATATCTGATCTTAATGCGCATCTGTTGTATACATCTGATTTGTGGACTGCAGAGATAGCAGAGAAGTTTGTATTTAATGCACAATACTCACAGGTAATATTTTGTGCTAACTGAAGTTTGAACTGTATTATTAGTTGACTAAACTGTGGTAACTGAAACTCCTATATTCCAGTCATGACTGCCTACACGGTGGCAGATTTTATTCCAAAGATGGTGCAATAGTCTCTCCCATCCTACATGTTCTTCTAAGATTTTGCCTTTCCCATCTCAAAAGGTAGGGTCTAATTCCCCTTTCCTTGAATCAAGGCAGTTTTGTGCCTTTCTGGTAACCAATAAAATGGGGAAAATAGCCTCATTAAAAAAAAATAGCTGAATGATTTCTAAAGATGAATCATGAAAGTCAATACACTTAATACTGGCACACTTTTATCAAAGCTCTAAGTCACCATATAAGCTACCCAACTGCTTGGTGACTATTGTGCTGTGAAGAAGTCCAAAGAAGTCTATTTGGAGAAATCACCTGGACAAGTTGTGTGAATTCATGGTTAATCCACTATTAGATTATTGAAATTTTAGGTGAAGTCTTTTGCTAATATAATTAATTTTATAACAAGCATCTTGGAACTTACTTCATTTTTCACAAGTGCGAATCTATGTGCCAGTTAAATTCCTCAAATCAGAATAAGCACAAATCCTGATACTGAAAGGATACACCAAAGAATTAGATTAAGTGACAGTAAAGATTATATTTAGGTTTTCAAGGAAGTACTTAGTGGTCCACTTAGTGAAGTAACAGTTACAAATATTACTTGTGCAAATAAGACAGAAAGGACTAGTGGCACCAGGAAAAGATACATTTCTTTGGGAAGAGAAAATTCCATAGTTTATTCTCTGATTTAAACATACTTTTGTAGAAAAATGGCCATATCCTCTGACCAAGAAATTGCAGAGTTGCATATTCTTTGATCTATGTTCTTTCAAATGCAGACCATGAACAAAAAATAAGCAGAGGGTGGGGAATTTTTTTAAGTGACCAGGTTTTAGGGGTCAATATGGAGTCAATGCCATTCTTCTTCATGTTGTTCACCAGTTTGGTTAGGATTTACTAAAGGATGCTCAGCTCGAAACAAACCCTCAGGTGGGTGTTCCTCACAATGAGAACTTCACGTCATTAGCACAAGGGTAAGTTACAACAGTATAATTTATTTAAGAAGACAAGGAAGTTGATTTGAAACTATAGATTGTCATGAGAAAAAAATACCAACATGACAATATCTGGCCTTAAGGAGTTAATCCTCAGCAATCTAAAAAGTAACTATCCAGAATGACTCACTTCTGTACGTTGCAAACTTTTCAAATTCTTTGTTTCAGGCTTGAACTTTTATCTCCATGCTGAGCAGATTGAAATTTGTACAATATTTCCTTTTCAAGACAGTTGCCCTCAGACGTATCTTAGGTCTCTGTGGTGGCTAGTTTCAGTTCTCTGTCTCGATAGACTTGATGAGGCAGTGTTTTAGTTAATATGTAGTGAAGTTCTGACAGTGCCTAACAAACCTTCTTGTCTTTAGCTGACCCTCAGAGTACCTATTAATTTCAGGTTTGTTTGCTTTTTCATTTTAAAGTGTGTATGTTTGGTTTCAAAGGGTTAAGTTTTTTCCTCTCTGCTGCATCATCTGATTTGGGCCCTTTGATTTTTTTTTTTTTAATATTCTTTATTAGAATAGTGTTACTGTTTGCTAAACATGCTTAAAACCCAGTTTCCTGCATAGCTGAGCAAACCTCAAAGAAGTGAAGTGGTGGGGGGTCCACTGAGTCTGATCCCCTCTCAGACTGTGCGCCTGTCACGTGCTGGCTGAAATGTAATTTGCCTTCTCTGCTTTGTTTACTTTCCTTGTGAAGCGCTCTCCTAAGACCTAACCTTTACTCGGTGGGTGACTTTCTTTATGGGAGTAAAAGGAAGCCTCCTTATGAAATAGCTGTTATGGGAATGATACAAACTATCTAGGACTCAAAGTTCTAAATATTATTTAAAAGGCAAAGAGATCCCGACACATCAGAACAAGACCAAAAAGTCCACCCGCCACTCTTTCAACTGCAGTGATGAAACCCAAAGAATTCAGATAGTGAAATGGAGAAAATGAGAAGAAAGTTCATGTGAAAATCCGCCATTAGTGAAGTGATGAAGAACCTTTACTGGCTTAGTCTGAAACTTGTCAATTTTGCAACTCTTGGCTGCATATGGATTTCTGTGGGCCAGTGTACAGTTTTAAACAGCTGTTTAAAGTCATGTGTAACTAACCTGGTAAGTTTTCCTGGTCTAATATTTGTCTTTATAGGAAGCAGAACAGATAGAATTCAGCTTGTTATATTGGTTGAATTATTTTCTCTTTATGAGAAGTTTTCTCACGAGAAATGATGGCAAGGCAAGAGTCTTTTTCCAAAATAAGTTAGGAACGTTAGTGATTATAGTAAGTAGGGGAGAGCTGCTTCATTTCTTTCAAGTTGTCTGTTCATAGATTATTATTATTATTTTTGCAACAGGGGACATGGGATTCGGGCAAAGGAGGCATAAATGAAATCAATTTGCACACCTTAAAAAATATCAGTTAAACTCATTTATTACAAAATCATTTATATTTGTCTTGAAGCATGAAATAGGTTCGGCCACAGGGCAATGCCTTGTCATTGCAGGCAAAAGTACTGTTTATATTGTGGATAGATGATTATATCGGGAGGGGGATGATGAGGGAAGCAGATGTGGATGCCATGTATAACACTTCATCTCATTATTAATCATTATATATTTACATGTTATTTTATGTATTATATACTTATATATGATTATCATTATTAAATGACAGAATTGTTTGTAAATTCCTATCTGTGCATTTATAATATTTTTGGTGAGTTTTTCTGGACATTTATAATTTTCTTCTCCTTTCTGGTTGTCATTCCTCCTAAATAGTGTTTCACATCTTTAGAGTTATTGTGACTTATTTGTGCTTAAAACAGTTGCTGAGTCAACTTTAAAAGCCAAATACATTCTAGTCAGGGAAAGATGTACTCTCCTTATCTAAAGACAATGTGACAATACTTACAGTCATATTTTTAAAATAAAAAAATACCAAATACTATTCATTATTAGGCTAAAGTATTAGAGATAGAAGTCTGTGATAGAGTGAAAAAGGAAAGGCATTTGTGTTATACTCTCAGTTTAATTTAAACTATCATTTTAAACACTGCTTAAGCTTACTATTGTTTCAGCACTTTTTAAAAATATGGTTGAAAAAAATAATAAAAATATGGTTCGTATTTTATAAAATTCTTTGCTGAAGACGTCACTACCATGAATGTAGAAATATGTGCTTTAGGGTTTTTATAAACCTAAATATCCAAACTTAAAAATGGAAAACTGGGACTATTAAATATTTTCTTTTTTATTAAATTTTTTTCTCTGATTATAGAAACAATACATATTCATTGTAAAATGTTTATGATAGAGAAGAATAAAAGAAAAAATCCTGTAATTCCACAACTATTGACCTATAATTGTATTTTTCTTTCAATGATTTTTTTCCTCAAGTATGTATATAATTTTTCACACACTGTGCACCCAGCTCTTTCATTGAACATTACTTTGTGGATTTTCCTGTACACAGGAAAACAGTTTATTGCACTGTTTGAATGTTTGATGCTTTTATGGAAATACAGTCCTTAATATATTTTAAATATTCCATCATATGAATGTGCCACTATACTTTGTTTATTAATTTCCCAACTATCAAAACTGATGTTGGCTGTTTCTATTATTGGAGTCTCCATTTTAATTTTTAGCTAAACTTAGTCTTATCTTATTTTTGTGTGTGGGCTCCTTGATTTCAGGGTTTGGCAGAAGGAGTAGACAGTCTGTTCCTTTGCTGAGTTGCCTTCCGTTCACCTCCTACAGAGAAAGGCACAGCTGATACGGTGGCAACTGCAGAAGACACGGTCTGCCAGTTTGACTAGTGATTGTAATCATGTTCTCCATCTGTTCCTCCCACATCAGGGGCAGGGGAGACAAAAGCTAGGTGAAAGAACAATGAACAGAGCCACAGATCAGAGGAACGATATGAAAACTGCCAGAGTTTATTGCACTGTTTGAATTTTTTTTTCTATGCTACTGTTTTTAGCTTGGACTCTGCTATGCAGGTCATCTTTGATTTTATTGGGTAGTTCTTTGTGTTAATTAATTTTTTGTTATCATGCTTGGTAAATAACATATAACATACTTACTATAACTGCCAATTCATGTATCTCAACATTTTTAGAAAATTATTAGTCATTATTTCTCAAAAGGTTGCCTCTTCTATATCCTTTTTTTGCCTACTGATACTCTGTGCATGTTCAGTCACTCAGTTGCATCTGTCTCTTTGGGCCCACGGATTGTAACCTGCCAGGCTCCTCTGGAATTTCCCAGGCAAGGATACTAGAGTGGGTTGCCATCTCCTCCAGCGATCTTCCCTACCCAGGGATCAAAACTGTGTCCCTGCATCTTTTGTATTGGCGGGCAGATTATTTACCACTGAACCACCTCGGAAGCCCTGAGACTCAAATTAGATGTATATTATATTATCATTCTCACTGGGTGATTCTTGATATTGAGGCATCTTTGCCTTTTAAAAAGAAACAGAAGTGTCTTGGAGAAAGGAATGTTAAAACTGCTGTCCCCAAATGCACAAATCATAGTTCTCTATTTGAGCGTGGGCTTTACACTAATGGAGGAATCTGTATGTTTTAGTTGAGTGTATTAACTGACCTGATATTTTAAGGTTGCATATGCCATGTGCTGCAGAGAGCAAAAAAATAATTATTTTTCAGAACACTAGCACTGTGAGATCCTTTATGAAAAAAAAAAAACAAAAGAGATTCATGGCCAAATAATTTATGGAAATGCTTTTTGCCCATACCCTCTTATTGTAGATTCAACAGGATACAACTTCATATTGATGGCTTTGTTTATTCATGATTTTGTGATCTTTGGCAATAAAACTTTTTTTTTTTAAGTAACAGATCCCAACAGTTGAGGACCTAGTGCTTAGAAGTACTCTTTTAGAAGCCTCAAGTCAATTCAATAAGATTGTCAGAAATAATAAGTTTCAGAAGGTTGTCCTGTTTAAAAAAGTATATATATATATATGTGTGTGTATACAATACCTTTCTTATATATCAATATACAACTTTATAACACACATGCTAAGTTGCTTCAGTTGTGTCCAACTTTTTGTGATCCTATGGACTGTAGCCCTCCAGGCTGCCCTGTCCATGGGGATTCTCCAGGCAAGATGCTGGAGTGGGTTGCCATGTCCTCCTCCAGGGGATCTTCCCAACCCAGGGATCCAACCTGCATCTCTTATGTCTCCTGCATTGACAAGTGGGTTCTTTACCACCAGTGCCACCAAACCATAATTCCAAAATTCCATAAAATTTCCAGAAATTAGTACAATATGTACCAATACAGGAATAGGCAAGCCAGTAAAACAGAATATGCTCCAGAAATTATACTGTGTACATAAGGGAGTGTGGACTATGACAAAGATGAAAATTAAAGCCAAAGTGAGGCTATCCATTTAGAATGAAAAGTAATTCCTTCCCTCAGTAGGTGAAAGAATCAGTAAACTGACAGTTCAGGTAAGGAAATATTGTTCAAAGCTATGATAAAAAGAAATGAGCTATCAAGCCGCGAAAGACATGGAGGAAGCCGAAATGCCTGTTACTAAGTGGAAGAAGCAACCTGAAAAGGCTGTGTGACTCCAGCTGTATGATGTTCTGGAGAGGGCAGAGCTGCAGAGATACCGGAAAGGTCTGTGGTTCAGAGCGATGGCGTTGGGCTGTGGGGAGACGGATGGGCGGAACACAGAGGATTGTCACAGCAGTGAAAGTACTCTGTATGGCATTATATTATTATACTTTTGTCCAAATACCAAGACTGAACCCTAAGGTAAATTGTGGGCTTTGGGTGGTTGTGATTATCCCACTGTAGGCTCGTGCTTACTAAAAATGTGCTATTCTGGTGAATGGTGTTGATAATGGGAGAAGCTATGCATGTGTGGGAGCAGGGAGCTGATGGGAAATCTCTGTACCTTAAACTCAGTTCTGTCATACACCTTAAGCTAATCTAAACAAAATAAAGTAAAAAATAAAGTACTCCTTTCTTTGAAAAGAAAAGTGAAAAAAAAAGATTCAAAAAATTTCAACTCCTATTAACATATTACTACCAGATTAAAATAATATATATAATTTAAATACAAACAGACAACAAAAACAGAACAAGACCTCATCCTATAAAATATTTTGTTACGTTAGGGAAGACTATTTGTATAATCTTGGAGTGGGAAAGAAGTTGGTTTCAAAAACGTAGATTCACTAAAAGAAACTATTAATAAATTCAACTGCTTAGAAATTAAATATATGACAATAAACAATAAAAACAAAGCCAAAGAATGGAAAACGTTTTACATATGATAAACACAATTTTACCAACTCTTAGGAGAGTATTTAAATATTGTTCAGAACAAGAAGGCCTGCTTTTTTAATAAAGAAGCATTAATGACTAAAAAATGTGATAGATGTTCAACCTCACAGCAACATAGAATTGCATAGGAAAACCCGTGGTGGATTCATGTTGGTGTATGGCAAAACCAATACAATATTGTAAAGTTAAAAAAAAAAAAAAAGAATTGCATAGGAAAAGTGAATTATCAGTTTTTATTCTATCAGATTGGCAGAGATAAAGACATCTTATAATTGGCCAAGTTTGGATAAGCTGGAACTTCCATGTGCTTTTCATTAGGATGTAACTTGATAGCATTCTAGAAAATACTGGGTAAATAAATATCAAAATTAAAAGAGAATGCATACTTTTAACCCTGAACATCAAGAAATTTATCTGAAGAGATTATTTCATCACTACCAAGGGAACATTTCATGCAAAAATGGGCTCGATAAAGGACAGAAATGGTATGGACCTAATGGATGCAGAATATATTTAGAAGAGGTGGCAAGAATATACCGAAGAACTGTACAAAAAAGATCTTCATGACCCAGATAATCATGACAGTATGATCACTCACCTACAGCCAGACATCCTGGAATGTGAAGTCAAGTGGGCCTTAGAAAGCATCACTACGAACAAAGCTGGTGGAGGTGATGGAATTCCAGTAGGTCTATTTCAAATCCTGAAAGATGATGCTGTGAGAGTGCTGCACTCAATATGCCAGCAAATGTGGAAAACTCAGCAGTGGCCACAGGACTGGAAAAGGTCAGTTTTCATTCCAATCCCAAAAAAGGCAATGCCAAAGAATGCTCAAACTACCGCACAATTGCACTCATCTCACACGCTAGTAAAGTAATGCTCAAAATTCTCCAAGCCAGGCTTCGGCAATACATGAACCGTGAACTTCCAGATGTTCAAGCTGGTTTTAGAAAAGGCAGAGGAACCAGAGATTAAATTGCCAACATCTGCTGGATCATGGAAAAAGCAAGAGAGTTCCAGAAAAACATCTATTTCTGCTTTATTGACTATGCCAAAGTCTTTGACTGTATGGATCACAATAAACTGGGGAAAATTCTTCAAGAGATGGGAATACCAGACCACCTGAACTGCCTCTTTATATGCAGGTCAGGAAGCAACAGTTAGAACTGGACATGGAACAACAGACTGGTTCCAAATAAGAAAAGGAGTACGTCAAGGCTGTATATTGTCACCTTGTTTATTTAACTTATATGCAGAGTACATCATGAGAAACTCCGGGCTGGAAGAAGCACAAGCTTCAATGAAGATTGCCAGGAGAAATATCAATAACCTCAAATATGCAGATGACACTACCCTTAGGGCAGAAAGTGAAGAAATAAAGAGCCTCTTGATGAAAGTGAAAGTGGAGAGTGAAAAAGTTGGCTTAAAGCTCAACATTCAGAAAACGAAGATCATGGCATCTGGTCCCATCACTTCATGGGAAATAGATGGGGAAACAGCAGAAACAGTGTCAGACTTTATTTTTTGGGCTCCAAAATCACTGCAGATGGTGATTGCAGCCATGAAATTAAAAGACGCTTACTCCTTGGAAGAAAAGTTATGACCAACCTAGATAGCATATTCAAAAGCAGAGACATGACTTTGCCAACAAAGTCCGTCTAGTCAAGGCTATGGCTTTTTCCAGTGGTCATGTATGGATGCGAGAGTTGGACTGCGAAGAAGGCTGAGCGCTGAAGAATTGATGCTTTTGAACTGTGGTGTTGGAGAAGACTCTTGAGAGTCTCTTGGACTGCAAGGAGATCCAACCAATGTATTCTGAAGGAGATCAGCCCTGGGATTTCTTTGGAAGGACTGATGCTAAAGCTGAAACTCCAGTACTTTGGCCACCTCATGGGAAGAGTTGACTCATTGGAAAAGACTCTGATGCTGGGAGGGACTGTGGGCAGGAGGAAAAGGAGATGACAGAGGGTGAGATGGCTGGATGGAATCACCGACTCGGATGTGAGTCTGAGTGAACTCCGGGAGATGGTGATGGACAGGGAGGCCTGGTGTGCTGCGATTCACGGGGTCACAAAGAGTCGGACACGACTGAGTGACTGAACTAAACTGAACTGAACTGAACTGAATGATATGTCTGCAAAAGGCTGTTTATAGCAAATTTGCACATAATATTAATAATAGATTTCTAAGTGCCTGGCAGTGTACTATAATAATGAATATATAATTTAATTTAATCTTCACAGAACTTTGAGTGAGTGAGTAAAGTCGCTCAGTCATGTCCGACTCTGCGACCCCGTGGACTGTAGCCCACCAGGCTCCTCTGTCCATGGGATTCTCCAGGCAAGAATACTGGAGTGGGTTGCCATTTCCTTCTCCAGGGGATCTTTCCAACCCAGGGATCGAACCCAGGTCTCCCGCATTGCAGGCAGACGCGTTAACCTCTGAGCCACCAGGGAAGCCCCACAGAACTTTAAGCACTAATTATTATCCTACTTATGTTTCAGATGAGAATACGAAGTTTAAACAACACAGCTAACTTTTAAAATGATCACATCAGGAGCAAATATCACATGTGGGATTAAAATGCAGATCGTTCTGCTCTGTTTCACTAATAATAGGAAGTAAAGAGTGAAGTTAGTTCTGCCTGAGGTGGGCAATATGGGGACGCTTGTGCCAAGAAGTAGGAGTTGGGTTGAGGATTTAAGTTTCTGGGACTGGGACAGTGTCTTTCAAGCAGGTAATTGGAAGAGGTGAGCTCAGGTAAATGAGAACTCTCACTCCAATGTGAGGAATTCGGGACAGATTAGAGGCAGCATCTGTGCTTTGGTTAAGGGCACTGGCTCTGGAGGCAACTAGTGCCCCATTAAAATCCTAACTCTTGGACAACTTACTAGACCTCCCTGTCTCTCAGCCACAAAATGAAGTTAATGAAAGTATCTCCCGAATAGGGTTGTTGGGACGTTGAATGAGATTCAGTGTAGAACACCAAGAAGAGTGCCTGGAACTTGAGACTCACTCACTAATGTTAGCTATGATTATGGGGAGGAGGGGGATGGAGAGAGAGTTGGAAATTAGGGAAGAGTGTTGACAAAATCATCTTCCTCTGAACCCCCTAGACCTGACTCATGAGGCTACCTTGCCCAAGACTGTTTGATGGGCACGCCATTCGGTTTATTAAACTTAATTTTGAGAGCTGCCAACAGAAAAACTCAATACTATTACGGTGTGACTTAAAGGTCACCAAGAAATGTCTCTGTTGTTTCATTGTTTAAAAACTACCCAGGTATTCACTCTTTTGCTTTTATGAGCTAACATTGATTTTTGAAGGGATAGGAAAAATTTCAATTGCAAATTCGCCGTCTTACATGTCATTGTATTTGATTGTGTTTCAATCACATATGGGGGAATCAAAAGCTTCATTTTGAACAAAATTATGAACACAAAGAACTATGAGGCATTTGGTTGCACAATTAACCTAAAAGATACAGTTCCTACTCTCTATGTACTTAATTATCTAAAAACAAAAAATATTAAGCTTTCTTCTCCTTTCTCTAAAAATATAAATAGTTAGGGAATGGAGATCAGAGGAATCTTTATTCACACACCAAATGAGAGGAAAAGAAGTCAACATTTGTCCTTTGGTTCCTATGTCTGATTACTTCTCAAGAAAGGAGAGTAATCCCTCATGATCTTAGGCTACTGGGTGATGCTTCCAAGGCACTTCTGGGCCCTTCCTGAATAGTAGGCCACCTTGAATTCTTGGATTTATTCCTTCAGCATATAGTTATGGAACACCATTATCCTTTTGGCATTGTTCTAGAGGCTGGAGAGAGTGAGCCGCAAAGTGGATGGTGCTTGCATGGAATGGAAAGAGAAGGCTCCAGTGACGGTCATCTTTTTGCTATCTTCTGAAAAGCACAGGCTCTTCCAAAGGCCACAACAGATGCTTAAGCCACCTTCCAGGCCCTTTTAGATTTTCTGTTGTCTCTTGAAACGTATCTTGCTTATAGTGCTGGGTCACCCCAGGACAGATGGTGTGCTCCTTGCTAAACTAATCACCTCTCCAATTCAATGGCTCAGATTCAGCAACTTTTGAGGAGAGGTTCTGGTCAGTACTGGACCTTCTAAGTGACTCATTGGGAAAAGAATTTGCCTGCCAAGGCAGGAGTCACAGGAGGCACTGGTTCCATTCCTGGGTCAGGAAGATCCCCTGGAGGAGGAAATGGCTATCCACTCCAGTATTCTTGCCTGGAAAAGCCCGTGGACAGAGGAGTCTGGCGGGCTACAGTCCATAGAGTCCTAAAGAGTCGGACACGGCTGAGCACAGGCTGGTGCTGGTTAGTGCCAGTTAGAGTTACTAAAAATATTCACTTAGTTCTCCTCTGCCTATAATTCTAAGTCAATGAGTAGGGCGGGTTGACAATGATATCATACCTATGTAAGGTTATTTGGGTGCATACCAGGTTATCATAGACTCAGCATTGCCATCTTTGGTAAGCCTTTCTTCTCAAGAAGGACTCTGCTCAAAAATGACTAGAGAGAGGATGGACAATTTATAGACTCTTCCTTCTTAGTTTTCATTTATTTTCCTTCAGTCAAAAAAAAGATCTTAAAATTTGTGAAAATGTGAGAAATAAACAGAGGAATCTGTTGTTTCACTGTATGCAATATTCTGAATTTGTATATTTCCCTTTGCTCTTAATAAGACTGCTTTAAAAAAAAAATGCCGTGTGCCATGAGGTTAGAAGATCTGACCCCTAATTTGTCACGTAGCAGCTGTTGCACTTGCTTGCACACATTTATGCAGACACAGTGCCTCTGTGTAAAGTCTTGAATGTGTTTGCAAACTGGGCTTTTAAGAATTAATATCAATCTCGTATCTATCTGTGAGACAAATGAGACTTTAGTTTTTGTTTGTTTTAAGAAAAGAACCCTGGGCTTCAATGAACCATCAGCCAAAAATGTTGAAGCCATGACTATATAAATGAAAATAGGATGGTCTTCAATTAAAATACTGTTAAACCTGCACCAAGCTTGACCTATTGTACTACTCGTGAACAATTTAGAAATTTCTGGGTTGTGATTATATGCTAACTTGATGATTCATGGGAAATCCAGATGGGAATCTAATAATTCTTTTTGCCCAGCATGCGGGATCTTAGTTCCCACACCAGGGATTGAACCCATGCCCTCTACAGCAGAAGGGCGGGGTCCCAGGGGAGTCTGGTGGGAATGTAATAACTCTTGACGACAATGGGTGGTATTCTGTTTCATTTTACAGTAACAGGCTCTAGTAGTCACGTACAAGTTGTTTTGTCTGTGAGATTTAAGCAATGCGAAAGGAAGATGGATACAGATACTCAAAAGCTTATATACTAAACAAGGTTGATGGCCCTTATGTTTATGAGAAGCTGAGAAAGATGGAAAAAATGTTTAATTTTTTTTTAAGATTGGCATCCAAGTTATAGAGACATGAGTAGAGAAATCTTTTAAATAGGAGCACAGTTTTAGACTGTGCCTTAAGTCTTCATGCAACTAATTGAAAATGTAGCTCTGCTCTTCATTTAACCATGGATAGTTGACATTTTAGAGGACTGGGTGGCAGAAAATTATGCTTATATAAAAATTGCTTCATCAAATGTGAACACTTTGCTAAGTGGCTTATCATGAAATTTGCCAAATCTCTGAAAAAGCAACAGTTCAAAATGAGGTTGAGAGTGTAATTTGAAACAGGATGTCCTATTTTGCTGGTTTGGCCGCTTTGATTAAAACCTTCTGTGAGGCAACTTTCGTGATCAGCTGAGATGCAAGTTAACATGACAATATGTTGACCTAGTAAACAAAAAGCACAATGGCTCTGAAACCAAGAACAGATACAGTCACTTCACTGCTTAGTGAAAACAGCACAGCCTAACCCCTTAACCACTGCTCCCTGTCCCTCTGCCCCAAGGGGGAGAAAACCAGTTTCAGCAGTGGCTTCTTTTGGACATATGTAAATCCCTTCATGGAAAAGTTACGAAACCCCAGGAAATCCCACTTGTGAATCATTGTAGTTTTTGACCCAGAAGTTAGTTCCTATAATGCTCATTTCATGAAAAACTTCCCCCAACCCCCATTTCTAGTGGTTAGTTCGCATAAAAAAAGCTCAAGACTATAAACCTGACAAACCATAATTTTCCCAAACAGGCAGGATTTTTAGCAATTAACAGGTTAAGCTCATTATTCAGACAAAGTCAAAGTCTCTGAGTATGATTGTGTGTGTGTACGTGCCTGCTTAGTCCCTTAGTCTTGTCTGACTCTTTGTGACCCCATGCACTGTAGCCGGGCAGGCTCCTCTCTCCATGGAATTTTCCAGGCAAGTATACTGGAGAGAGTTGCCAGGTCCGACTACAGAGGATCTTCCCGACCCAGGGAGCAAATCCATGTCTCTTGCATCTCCTTCATTGGCAGGAAGATTCTTTACCACTGAGCCACCTGGGAAGCCCCATGATGGTATAAGCCACAGATTAATGATTATGCTAATCACCATGCTAATCACATATGTGATTATATGTTGTTGTTGTCCAGTTGCTCAGTCGTGTCTCATTCTTTGCGACCCCATGGACTGTAGCACTCTAGGCTTCCCTGTCCTTTGCCAACTCCAGGAGGTTGCTCAAACTCAAGTCCATTGAGTCAGTGATGCCATCCAACCATCTCATTCTCTGTCGTCCCCTTCTCCTCCTGCCGTCAGTCTTTCCCAGCATCAGTGTCTTTTCAAATGAGTCAGTTCTTCACATCAGGTGGCCAAAGCATTGGAGTTTCAGCTTCAGCATCAATCCTTCCAATGAATATTCAGGACTGATTTCCTTTAGGATGGACTGAATTGATTTCTTTGCAGTCCAAGGGACTCTCCAGAGTCTTCTCCAACACCACAGTTCAAAAGCATCAATTCTTCAGTGTTCAGCTTTCTTTAGGGTCCAATTCTCACATCCATATGTGACTACTAGAAAAACTAAAACTTTGACTATACGGACCTTTGTTGGCAAAGTAATGTCTCTGCTTTTTAACATGCTGTCTAGGTTGGTCATAGCTTTTCTTCCAAGGAGCAAGTGTGTTTTAATTTCACGGCTGCAGTCACTATCAGCACTGATTTTGGAGCCCAAGAAAATAAAGTTTGTCACTGTTTCCATTGTTTCCCCATCTATTTGCCATGAAGTAGTGGGACTGGATGCCATAATCTTCATTTTTTGAATGTTGAGTTTTAAGCCAGCTTTTTCACTCTCCTCTTTCACCTTCATCAAGAAGCTCTTTAGTTCCTCTTCATTTTCTGCCTTAAGGGTGGTGTCATCTGCATATCTGAGGTTATTGATATTTCTCCCAGCAATCTTGACTCCAGCTTGTACTTCATCCAGCCTGGCATTTTGCATGATATACTCCGCATATAAGTTAAATAAACTGGGTGACAACATACAGCCTTGATGTACTCCTTTCCCCATTTAAACCTATGATTATATGTGTCCTGTGGGAAAAATCATTCAAAGGACCCCAAGGTGATGATGGAACAGGCCTCCGAAACCTTGGGGTGCTTTGAGGTTTTGCATGACACATGTAATTGTATGTCTGATTAGCACAGTCATTAATCTATTTCCGGCATGCATACTCTACACAGGTTTCCCGATACCACCTTCGTCTCTGTATAAGACAATTTAACTGACTTGTGTTATAAGGGCATTGTGGCATTCTCCAAGTCATGTGCTTGGCAATTTACTCAAGTAAAGTGGAATACAGTGTTTTTTCATTATCCCTATTTTGGGGGGCTTCCAGGGCTTCCCAGGTGGCACTAGTGATAAAGAACCCACCTGCCAATACAGGAGACTTAAGAGCTGTGGGTTCGATCCCTGGGTCAGGAAGATTCCCTGGAGAAGGAAATGGTCACCCACTCCAGTGTTTTTGCCTGGAAAATCCCATGGACAGAGGAGCTTGACAGGATATGGTCCATAGGGTCACAAACAGCCCAGCATGACTGAAGTGACTTTGCACACAAACACTAATTTTTACACCATGGCTTTATACAAAACTGTTTAATCTGTCTTCTGGTGGTATAGTATTTACAACAGAAATGTTGTATGTTAAATGGTGTACTTTTCAAGCAACCCAAACACCTGGTTAGCATAAATCTTTTAGTGGTAATGCCATTCCATTAGCTCCTTTGTTTCCAGAACTTCTGAAAATCCCTTTGCTAAAGAGTTGGAGAGTGACCAGTCATATAAACCTCAAATATTGCATAGCCCACTGGCTCAGCTGGTAAAGCACCTGCCTGCTAATGCAGGAGATGCAAAAGACGTGGGTGTGATCCCTGGGTTCAGAAGATGCCCTGGAGAAGGAAATGGCAACCCACTCCAGTATTCTTGCCTGGAGAATCCCATGGACAGAGGGGCCCAGCAGGCTACAGTCTGTGGGGTCGCAAAGAGTCAGACATGACTGAGCATGCATGCATAGACATACACATTGCATAGCCATGAGAACTGAGAAACACTGTTCATATTAGTACATGAGACTTTATGAGGAACAAAATCAAGTTGTTTCTGGGCTTCAGGTTATTAACCTCCTGGTCAAATAGTCTGCGTAGCTTATGATTTTATTTTTCCATTTTTAAATTCTGGATCTAAGGGCACTAATGATATTTATATAGGAAGTACTTTTCTTGGATGGAGGAAAATAGCTTTTCACATTATAAAAACAAATCCAAAATAATAAGCATAGAAACACGAGGAAGAAATACACCTTGAAAAAATCTTGCCTAGGGCAGCTGTTATTCACACTTTCACCTTGTGTGTCATGAACAAAAACATATACAGATTTAGGTTAGAATATGAATGCATTTTTTGTATGGTTTGTTATATAATATTAATTAAATGCAGTCAATTGTTGTTTTAGTCTCTTTAAAAAAATGAAAAATGCAAATGTAGTTCATCTCTAGTCTGGGAGTCCTTGATTGGCTAATGTCACAGGCTTATTTAATACTTATTTAATTGTTCTTAACCACTTTTTTTGGCTACATCCTGACTCCCACTTTTATCATTTCTGCAGAATCCTTAGGCATTGCAGCTTATCCAGGCACACTTTGTTTTATTGCACTCTTCATATATTGTGGTTTTTTACAAATTGAAGATTTGTGATAACCTTGTATTGTTTCATGATGGTTAGCATTTGTTAGCAATAAAACATCTTAAATTAAAGCATGTACTTTTTAAAAAACAGTGCTATTGTACACTTGATAGATTATAGTATAGTGTGAACATACTTGTACATGCACTGGGAAGCCCCCAGATTTGCTGATTTCCTTTATTTCAGTAGTCTGGAACCAAACTCGTGGGATCTCCAAGGTATTCCTGTTAACTTGCAGAGGCATCTTGTCTGGTTTTGTGACTGATTTAATGACTTTAAAACATTTGGCTCCTTAATTTACATTTAGAAAACACTGGAGAGGCAAAAAAAGGAAGCTCTTTTTTTCTTTTTTTTAATGTTGTGGTAGTTACACCGTCCCTCTTTCTTCATTTCAGGGCAGACAGCTTGATGTTGGCACGCCTCACAATCTGAGTGAACCGGTGAGTAATTGCTTCCACTGCCTGGGATTTTACAGTGTTTACATTGATAAAAAAGGGACAAAAGTCAGGTTTGATTACCATAATAATAATTCCTAAGTAAAAGCTCATTTAATTGTGCCCGATGGAGGAAGCTGGATGGAAAATAGAGAGAAGTCTGCATCACAGATTATTCAAACATGAGTTCAGGGACAGCGCGTTGAAGTGGAAAGAACATAGGACTAAGCCAAGACCATGATTTTGATTATACCCAGCTGTGTTCAGTTCAGTTCAGTTGCTCATCCTGTCTGACTCTGTGAGACCCCATGGACTGCAGAAAGCCAGGCTTCCCTGTCCATCACCAACTCCCAGAGCTTGCTCAAACTCATGTTCATCAAGTCAGCGATGTCATCCAACCATCTCATCCTCTGTAGTCCCCTTCTCCTGCCTTCAATCTTTCCCAGCATCAGGGTCTTTTCTAATGAGTCAGTTCTTTGCATGAAGCAGCCAAAATATTGGAGCTTCAGCTTTAGCATCAGTCCTTCCAATGAATGTGGCTTTGGCCAAATTACTTAAAATTTCTGAGATGTAGTTAAAACTACTAAAATACAGGTATTCTGAGAGGGTTGGATTAGACAGTGTCTGCTCTTTGCTCTATCAGTTACACTTATAGTCTTCTTTCTTTCCTGCACCTGTATCTATTTACACAACACGTGTTTGGTGACTTCAAGTATAGGTATAAACCAGGCGCTGTGCTGGGTAGTAGAGACTTAAGAATGAGTAAAATAGGGTCTCTGTTCCAAAGGACTCACAGTCTTGTAAGAGAGAGAGACATGTACCTAAAATCATAGCCAGACAGCATTGTGAGAGTCAGAACAGCGGTGGGTGGGAAGAGAAAGAAGAATACACAGGAGGAAAAGCAGCTTGCTTGCCTGCAGGTCTTGCATGGCTAAAACTAGAAAGACGAAGAGTTTTCTAGAAGGACTAGAGGAGAAAGGTACACTAATCAGAGGGAGCCCTTTGTATCCAGACCCAAAAGTTTGAGACAGCTGAGTTGTGCAGAGAAGGAGGGGTACTTCAGCTTGCTTGGGGGAGGGTGTGTGTGCAGAGACAGGAAGTAGAAGACTGGGCTGGCAAGCTAGGTGGGGCCAGATGGTGGAGAGCTCGGTATCCCATGTTGGGAATATTTGGTTTCAATGACACACAGGGTTTTAGATAGGATAAGGATATGATTAGGTTTTGTTGTCCCCCATGAAGCTGTTCGCAAGTGGTGGTGGGCCCAGAAAAACAAGGACATGAGTGAGCAAGGAACCAAGACAGAGTGCAGGCAATAAAGAAGTGAATCCGTAGAACCTGGTGATGGATTATCTATAAGGATGGGGTGGGAGGGCAGTGAAAGAAGGAGAAGGTGCCCTGACTCCTGGTTCAGGCAGCTCAGAAGACGGAAGCGTATTAATAGCAAACAGGAGAGAGAGCAAATTCGAGGGTACAAAGGGAGGAATCTGATGTTTCATATGCGGGATTTGGTGCTTCCCAGGTGGCCCTAGGGGGAAAGAACCTGCTTGAGATGCAGGAGATGTAAGAGACACGAGTTCGATCCCTGGGTAGAGAAGATCCCCTGCAGGAGGAAATGGCAACTCACTCCATTACCGGAGGTGTTTGTCGGGACTCAAATGGAGCTATTTAACAAACAGTTGAAATCTGGGTCTGGCGCTCAGGAAGGGAAGTTCAAATTCGGATGGTTGATACTGACAAGGGAGATGAGCTCAGTTTTGGAGAACCTGAAGAGTGAGAAGAGAAAGAATTGAGGATAGGACATAGACACGAAAGGAAAAAGGAGAAAAAAAAAAGAGATGGCAGAGCAGAAGGAACTGAGGGAAAGCGGAAGGCGATTTAGGTGTTATTGCGGCCTGGGCACTGAATGGTCCATGCAATCACAGGCGCAGACAAACCAGGCAAGGAGGCACAAGCTGAATCTGTCCAGTGGGAGGTCAGGGCAACCGACTTCCCAAACTATTCACCTACCTCGGTTTTGATGTGCTGCCTCTGCTTGAGTCTCCAGCTTTAGGTTTGGCTTGTTGCGTGATACACCCCAAGGACCTATATGATGTGCTTGACACCATGCTGTCCTGGACTTCCCCTGCACCAAGCACCCAGTGGACAGTGTGTTCCCAGACATTCCGTTGCTCCCTGGGGTCTAGGCCTGCGCGCCCCAGGCTAGACTCCACTCAGCAACCCCGAGCCACTCCAAGCCCTCCTCTGTCTGTGAATACGACAGCTCTGCTTACACTCTCAAAAGTCCTGATTGCTGCGAGGCCGCAGATTCCTTGGCAGATAGATTTCTACTTCGGGAACACTGTTAATAGCTGCACTTTCAGGAGACTAGAAGAATCACACTTCTTCAGTCATCACTGTCTCTTAGTCTCTCTTATAGTGTACCCAAGGATGCCATTTCTGGAATTCGGCAGATCAGGAAAACTGTGCCTTAAAGTGTGTAAGTATTAAGTATGTTTCTGTTTTGATATTAATGTGTCCCTCAAGAGAAACATTCTCCATGAGGATTCCCATGTGATTTTCCATTGGCTTTTAATTAGCTGGCTTGACTCTAAGGCAAAAGTATGAGTAATACATAATGGAAATGGAGTAATGGAGAAAATGAGATCAGTTTTTTTTTTTTTAATCAATTAATTTGGCTTTGTGGGGTCTTAGTTGCGGCACGGGGAAGGCAATGGGACCCCACTCCAGTGCTCTTGCCTGGAAAATCCCATGGATGGAGGAGCCTGGTAGGCTGCAGTCCATGGGGTCGCTGAGGGTCAGACACGACTGAAACGACTTAGCAGCAGCAGCTGCAGTTGCGGCACACGGAATCTTTGTTTGCATCACGGGAGAGCTTTCTCTGTGGTGCATAGACTCTTTAGTTGTGGAGTGAGCTCCGCAGTTGCAGTGTGAGGGCTTAGTTGCTCTGTGGCATGCGAGATCTTAATTCCCCAACCAGGGATTGAACCTGCATCCTCTGCATTGCAAAGTGGATTTTAACCCCTGGACCATCAGCGAAGTCCCAAAATCAACATTATTAATGCAGCTGGTAAACTGGAAACCAAAAGAAGTTAATGCAAACCATGGAAGCCAGAAATGACCAATTGCTCCAAACTGTAGCGACCTTTTAGTAAAATGTTAAGTATTTGGTAAATGTCCTAGTCCTGTACTTCTCAAATTTTAATATGCAAATAACTGGGATCTCGCTAAAATGCAGATTCTGATTCACTAGGTTTTGTGTGGGGACTAGAAATTCTGTGCTTGCAACACGCTCCTAGGTGATGCAATGCTGGGTGTTTCCAGACCACACTTTGAAGAGACCTAGATCACGTTCAGGGTTTCTCTGTGGGGAAGATGGAGGCAGTCTAACCCAGAGGGCACACACACCTAGGTTTACTTCACTTCGTGTAGGAAATACATTCCCTAATACTTTTTTATTTTTCATTTATCCTGGCTTTGCCAATTAGTGTGTGACTTCGTTAAGGTACTTGGTACTTTACTTTCCTAATAGGTAAATTAAGATAATAAGCGAATCTCTGCTAAGGATAGTGCTTGTTACACTATAATTAATTACTTCAATCTCATGGATAAGAGTTTTATAATTTAAAAATGGGTTGCTTTGTTCAGTTCAGAGATTAAATTAGTTAGGATCATGATAACTGTAGGTAATATCACTTTCTTGAACTTCCTTGGTGGCTGAGATGGTAAAGAATCCACTTGCGATGAGGGAGACCTGGGTTCAGTCCCTGACTTGGGAAGATCCCCTGGAGGGGTGTATGGCAACCCACTCCAGTATTTTTGCCTGGAGAATCCTCATGGACAGTGGAGCTTGATGGGGTAGAGTCCATGGGGTCGCAAAAGAGTTGGACACGACTGAGCGACTAAGCACACAGAATATCATTTTCTATTAATGACTCAAATTACAGCATGGGGATTTAAATAAGGATATTAACGTCTTCGTATGTATAGTCAGTCCTCACAGCTTTTCTTGTACAAGTGTCCTCACAGATCTCAGCTCTAGGAGTCACTTACACCCACTCTCCTGCTTGTGACGGTGTGCTTCATAGACTGGAAGTTACCAAAAGATGGAGCAGGTGCTGTTTGGACTTGTGAACAATCACACACTCTAAATACATTTTTCCAGGGACTTCCTGGGTGGCCTGGTGGCTAAGACTCCACACTCCCAGGGCAGAGGGCTGTCGTTTGATCCCTGGTTGGGAAACTAGATCCCACATGCTGCAACTAAGACCCAGTGCAGCCAAGTGAATACACAAGCGAAAAAATAAAAACACTTTTCCTTGCCCTTGGTAGCACATTGTCCAGATGGTAGTCTGAGTCATTATTTGCCGAGTCACGTGTTTAATATCCTTTGCCGACATGTAGGGCTATCAGGGGAGGACGCTTTCTGTCTTGTTCACACTGTCCCCTCCTCCGAACACAGTGAGGGGCTCGTAGCTAGTCCTCAGACTGCACTGAGCGAGTGAAGGAATAAGTACCATTTGTTGGGGGAATCAGTCCGGCAAGCAGAGTGGATGCTGGAGTGGCCGGTTTGGGCAGAAGAATCTGCTGGCCTTTCCTAACCAGACCTATTGGTGGCTTTTCATTTCCGATTCTGTCTCCCTCGGCACCTACCAACATCCCTTCATTCTCTAACCTGGTCTATCGTGGATTACTGCTTAGCTGAGATTTTCTAGGAGACATCGTGTGTCCTTGTTTTTCCAATAATGCAAAGAACATACTTTTTACAGCAGTTTGTACAGTGGCCTTCCTGGACGGAAGGCCCAGCTCTGGAATCTTTTGCTCCGATTATTCTTTATCGATTGTTTCATCATGTGTTCATGCTCATGCCCCATTGCTCAGCCTTATCCAACTCTTTGTGACCCTTTGGACCATAGTCCACCAGACTCCTCTGTCCATGGGGTTTTCCAGGCAAGAATATTGGAGTGGGTTGCCATATCCTTCTCCAGGTGATCTTCCTAACTCAGGGATTGAAGCTGAGTCTCCTGTGTCCCCTGCATTGAAGGTGGATTCTTTTGCCTGCTGAACCACAGGGGAAGCATTTTGTCGATGGTGGGGCATAAATTAATTTGGCAGAAATGCCTAGCTAAGTGTCATTAAAATTATTTACAACTCTAAAGATTTTGAGTAATTTTTCTTTCCTTTTTCCTCCATGCAGAATGAAACCTATGCTGCAGTTTGTGAGGTGAGTGCCAGTCACTTGCAAAAAAGGTGTCATTAAACCTCACGTCTTTCTCTCTTATCCTTAAAACACTATTAAAATAAGGATAAAGAAGGCTGAGTCATTCTTGGTGCACAGAAATGTTCTTGCTAGGAGTGCTCTAACTCTGGGTGTAAAAATGACTGTGTTTCTATCTTTGACTCAAGTATTTGCTGAACTCTACATATCTATGTGCATATATAAAATGCATATATGAACGTACATAGATGTATGTATGCACTCATACACATTCACACGTGTACATGTGTACTACTCTAATCTGGTTTGAAAGGTTCTTCTGCTTCCTGAAGCCTGGGTGGTGGGAAGAGAGGAAAAGGCACAGTGAGGATACCCTCATCTCTGCTGATTTCACCTCTTCCCCCTAAAGCCTATGGGTTATCATTAAATACAGTGCATTCAAAGATAACCTTTTATTTATTTGTTTATTTATTTTCTCTTTTGGCCACATTCCACAGCAGGGATTGAACCCATGCTCTCTGCATAGGAAGTGCAGGATCTTAACCACTGAAAACTACCAGGAAAGTCGCAGAAGAGTACTCTTAGGTTGCAGTCTTCTTCCTTATTCAGCAAACTCCTTTGGCAACACAGCTTTTTAAAATTTAAATTTCTGTTAATTTACTTCTTGCTATGATAATAAGGGACCTCATACTGACTCTGGCCGACCAGGTGTCTTCCAGTTACCCTCTCCTCTAGCCCCACGGGAGGTCTCTCCCCTGCACTTGACCTTCTTCTCCTTCAGTCTTCTTCAATTAAAATTTCCTGTCCAGGATTCTATATCCTGCAGAATTTATTAGTTTATTTGACAATAGGTACTTATGATGAAGCTGCATTATCTCTCAGTTTCACATCTATGCTGTATTCTATTTAAAATTTCCTTGAAACCAGAGAACAGAACTATCCTATCTTGCCTGAGGAAGAGATACAGATGATTAGTAAAACAGAAAAAATTCCTTCGAATAGAAAATAAAAGCAAAAACTTAAATTGGAATAGTCCTCAATAGTCTGTGGTGACCCTGTATCTGAGTGATTTTTCCTTGGGAATGAATGGTGATTGAGTTAGGTAAGAAGAAATAAAACAAAGGAAAAATTGCTCCTTATGTAAATGGACAATTAAAGCTCATTCCTGGATGAGATTAAAACAAAAACAAAAAGACAACTGCCTGAGAACTCTTTTATGTGACCAAAACAAAAGCAGCAGCCAAAATAACAGTCCCTGAGAGGATTGTGTTTAGAAGCCAGAGAGCGAAAGTGCCTGAAGCATCCAAGCAGTTCAGGACTGGGTTTCTTTCTCTTTTTTAAACTTTGTTAATTTAAAGCCTTTTTTTTTTTTTAGTTGGAGGATAATTGCTTTATACTGTTGTGTTAATTTTTGCTGTACAACAACGTGAATCTGAAGTATGTATGCATATATCCCCTTCCTCTTAAGCCTCCCTCCCACTCCCTGCATCCCGCCGGTCTAGGTCATCACAGCGCACAGAGCTGAGCTCCCCGCGTTATACAGCAGCTTCCCACTAGCTGTTTATGTTACATGTGGCAGCGTATACTCATCAATGCTGTTTCTCAGTTCGTCCCACCCCCTTCCCGCCTTGTGTCCACATGCCCATTCTCTGCATGGGCATCTCTGTTCCTCGAGGACTGGGTCTCTAGCGCGATAGTTCACTGTTCATCACTGTGCTGCCCAGTCCTGCTTACGTAACACGTACCTTTGCTCTCTGTTGTAACATGTAATTATTCTATTCTTTCCTATTATATTTTGCTACTTTATACATTAAATAATGTAGACCTGAACAGTCATACATGCTCGATAGAGGTGGGGGTAAAGAGAGAGATACAGAGATAGATATTTTTAACTCAGCTGCTCACACCTTTAGGAAATTTGAACTCCTCGACCATCAACGCTTCCACCTAGAAAGCTTGGGATTTGCCCACACGTTTCTTGGAGGGAATAGTTTTAGAAGTGGTAGCTTGCAAGGTGTAATTTGGAAAATGATGTGAGCAAGTAAGATGGCTTATCCCTGATAATTTAGAACACAAATTAGATTATCCTAATCTAGAAGGTTCTAAAAACTTATGACTTCTCATTGCCATTTAAGAAAAAGTACAAACTACCAGTGTTTGCTGGCTCATCCACCTCATCTTGCCTCCTGTTCCTTGTTCTCTGCACCAGCCATACTGGCCTTTCCCTCATCTCCGAGTCTATGTGGCATATTCCTACCTCAAGGCATTTGCCCTTGTCCAGATTTTTGCAAGGCCAGCTCCTTCTGATCACTCAGGTCTTGTCTTGAAGGTCACCTCTGCATGGTTCTTCCTGACCACCCTAACTAAAGTTAGTCCCCTTCCTGTCTGGTCATGCCTTATGTCTTTGACTTTTATCTAAGTCTCCTCATTCATGTCCAACTCTTTGTGACCTTTTGGGTCATAGCCCACCAGGCCCCTCTGTCCATGGGATTCCCCAGGCAAGAATACATTATCCAAGCATACTTTATTTTTTGAGTTAGTTACTTTGTTATTGTGTATTTTCTTCTAAAAGAATATAAATTCCATGAAGTTAGGGAACTTACTGGTCTTATACACTGCCATAGCCTTAAAATCTAAAACAGTGCTTGGCATGTAAAAGGTATCAGTAAATATTTTTTGAATGAATGACTTTTTAGGAGATGAAGCCACAATTCATATGGAGACTCTGCAATAGAGGCATCCAGGGAGGGTGGTGGGGCCTATCCTCCTTGAGCTGCAGGAATAGCAAAAGACAGCAGATGTGACAGTCAGGGAAACACAGGAGTGGAGCCAGAGGGTGATGATGAAAGTCATCTTACTGCCAGGAGAACAGAGGCAGCAGATGGGTGTAGCCCCTGGGAAGGATGAACTTGGCTTTCGCAGTGGCAATGGCAGCTCAGTCGCCTGGAATATGTTGTATAAATGCCACACCCAGGGCTTTTGGCTCAGATTCTGTGAACTTCACAAATCCAAATTCCTTTAAGTTCTCTCCAGGGCAACTTGAGTTTGAGAAACACTGGATAACTTCACTTGAAGTCTAATGTTAGATGAGAGAGAGAGAGAGAGCAAGCGAGATAGAGGGAGGAAGGCACACAGAGAAAGAGAGGGAGAGACAAAAGAAGGAAATCCTATTCAATAGCTTTGCCTCCACTCGAGATAACACTTAAACTCTTTGGAGTACAAACTTCTAGTTATAAGATTAACAAGTTCTGGGAATCCAACATACAACATGGTGATTATAGCTAATAACACTGTATTATGTTCTTGAATGCTGCTAAAGAGTTGACCTTAAATATCCTCACCACAAAGCAGAAATGCTAATTCTATGATGGAGTGAAGGTGTTAGCTTATGGTGGTAATCATTTATCTTAATAAAGCTGGGGAAAAAAGGCAAGCTTCATCGAAGTAAACAAAACATTTAAGCTCCTGGATAGGTCAGAACTAGCTGTGTTACCACATACTCATTATTCCATTTCCTTCCTTCTTCCTCAGTTTTCTTTCTTGAAAAGAAATCCCAGGTTAATGATAATTTTGCTGCCACTTGGTACATTTATTCTCTGCAGTTAATGAATGTGCTGAGTGTATTTTACTGAAGCCACAAAGAAGATGTGAAAAATATACTAGACCTTTAAGTTAAATAATCCTGAGCCCAGACTGAGGTATTTAATCCCTAACTAAGCAAACCTGGGCTTATCAGGCTCCACTTCCTTGGAGAGCACAGATCAAATATGGGATGGTTGAGTATTTGCAAATTAAACAGCCCTTCTCTACCTGGACATGCAGAGGAAATGCACTGAGTCATGGTTTCCCTTATTATCATGAGAAACAATAGAATGTTGTCCCAGGAGTTATAATTGTAAACTGAATGAGAGTGGGAAGATTGACCGTGGTTGTGTTGTAGTTTTATGCTGCATGCCTTTTCTCCTTGCTTTTTCTCCTCCTAACTATTGTTAATGTTAAAAGTCGCAAGAAATTTGTGTCTCAGCCCCCAAAATGTTTACTCTTTTTCAGTTAATGAGATGAGATGTTAAGCACCATTAGGTTTTTGTAGACCTTAAAATTTAACTTTGGCCCTTAGCATTCATTGAAATGTTCAGTTGCTCCAAAGTTTATAGTCCACTTTCAATTTTTCAAGGAAGGCACGGATACATAAAATAAATAGGCTTCATTTTAGGCTAGAGTTTTAAGTAACTCACTAAACCTTTGACTAAGATGCAAACATATAATTGCACTGTTGAGCTCAGTATTTTGTCACTTTGTGGGGTGTCACCCATTAGAAGGTCATGAAATTAACTTACTGGATTAAAGAGTCACAATAAATAAAATGACATAGGATAGAACGTATAAGATTGCATCACGGCTCAGGATTCCTTTCGGAGACGAAAATGTTCTAAATTCAGATTGTGATGATGATTTTACAATTCTTTGAAGATTCTAAAAACCACTGAGTTATGTGCTTTAAATGGGTAGATTTTATGGTATGTAAAATATATTTCAATAAAACTGTTTAAAAAAAAGGGAAAAAAACGACCATTTCAGCAATCTTTTTTCCCCAACTTGTATGTGTGTAAAAAGTTGTTTTGTTAAATGTATTTTGGGATTCGGGACATGGTCAAAAAAGATTGAAAGCTGTTGTTCTAATCCCACTAGCAAATGGGAACTTGAGTATTACAGCTCAAATTCTTGATATACAGGTATAGTTAAATATCAGGCATTTCTATTTCAAAATTTGGTTGAAGCTTGTGAGCGAAAGCAGTACAAAGGCTGCACTGACTGGCATGCTACCTGTCTTCCATAGCGAGAATCCTGTGAAGTCGGCTGCAGCAGCGGGGAAGGCGCATATGAAGAGGAAGTGCTAGGTAAGCAGACTCACACAATTGTTGTTGAAAATAATCTGCACCACTCCAGGGACCTGTCCTAATGTAGGGGCAATGAGCCATCTCCTAAAATATCTAGACTTCTATGTCTCAGTATGACACATATATACATACATTTATATAATCAAATATATATATATTTTATCAGCTTCAAATGTGTAATCCATATTTAGAGACTCAGCAAAAGTCTTCTTTCAGAGGAAAACAGGGGAAACAACATATGACATGTTTAGAATTTGAGATTTTGCCCTCAGTTCAGTGGTTGCAATCACTTCTCTCTTAATATAAGGGACAAATGTGAATCCTGAGCAACTAGCTTATCAGGAAATGCCACTGTTTTAATGAACTGAACGTGTAGAAATATTTTATTTAATGTGAATTTCATTTCTCAGCTAACAGTTATTCAATTCACTGAGTGCCTTCTGTAGTTATGGCTCCTTATAACATATTGGGAAATTTGCAGAATGTATAGAAGTTAGGCTTCTCAGTGTTAGATCTGGAGTAAGTAAGGAACTTGACTGTATATGTCTCCAGTTCCCTCTGACTTATTTCAGAGCAGGTTGGGTGTCTTTAAGAGACTTTGCCCGAGTGTTTTAATTCTCTAGTCATTTCTGAAGAATCAACACTTTGATAAACTATAGCCTATGTTAGCAGCTAGCTTTTCCAGAATTCCCCAGTTTTTCCTCCCCCTGGAAGATAAACAGTTCCTTCCAGAACAAGAGATGATTGGCTTTTCCATAAGCTGCAGTCCTTGTTTCAATGGTTGATGAAAATTGGCAGGTGGATCTTTCCTTGCTATCCTGATTTGCTTCTGAATCAGAGTGGTGAAGAAACCTTATCCTGTAAGTTCAGGAAAAGATGCCTGCTTTTGCCACTTCTATAATACTGGATGTCCTAGCCAAAGCAAGTAGGCAAGAAAAAGGCATTCAAATTTGAAAGGTGGAAGTAAAATGATTTTTGTTTGCAGATGATATAATCTTATATGCAGAAAACCCCAAAGATACCACAAAATACCCTGTTAGAACTAATAAACAAATTTGGCAAAGTAGCAAGAAACAAAGTTAAAACTAGAAAATCAATTGCATTACTATGCACAAATAATGAACCATCCAAAAAGGAAATTATGATGAAAATTTCATTTACAATAGCATCAATAAAATACTTAGAAATTAACCAAGGAGGTGAATGATTTGTAAAGTGAAATGTTCACCAAACATTTCCAAAACAAATTAAAGAAGGCAAGTAAACGGAAAGACATTCCACATCCATGAATTAAAAAACTTGGTATATTGTCAAGATGTCAATATTATCAGAGCAATCTACAGATTTAATGCAATCCCTATCAAAATTCCAAATACATTTTTGCAGATGTTTTACATGGGATCGAAAGACCGATTTTGCAATTTATATGGAATCTCAAGTGACCCCAAATTCTGAAAAGAACAGAGTTGGAGAATTCATACTTCCTGATTTCAAACTTATTGCAAACCTATAATAATCAAAACAGTATGGTTCTGGCATTCAGAATTCTAACACTTATACAGTGTCTGGGAAGTAGCACCAATAACTGTGTGTACCAATTGTAATGTTGCTAATGCTTAAAAGTCATGAAATATTTCATAATAAAAAAGAGAAGAATATAGGATCCTTTGGAGCTCAGTTACTTGCACATATAAAAATAATGTGTTTGACACAATGGGCTATAGATATGCCAGGGTCCAGCCCCGGTGGATCCAGGGTGATTCGAAGGTGGGGACGGAGTCGGCGTCCTTGGAAATAACTTATTTAATTACAGATAGAGAAGGATTAGAAAACTAGCAGAGAAAAAGAGGCTGAATAACTTGGTTCACATGGAATACCAATCACCACCTACGTAGGCCGCAGGTGTCTTCCCGTTCTCCCAAAGGAGAGGAGGCACTGAGGCCCCCCGGTCGGATCTTAGAAGCCCAGGCAAAATTAGCAGGCTTGGTGGGTACCCATGCACCAAATGGGAATTCAGCCGGAAAAACGGAGAGCAAGAAAGAAGTGACATGGGGGAATCAGTCTTTCCGGAAACTGATCCCATTTCTTTATTTTTGGGTTTGCTTATATACCTTTTGTTACACATAGGGATGAATACAGAGTCACGTGGGGGTCAGCAGTCCTGACCTTTATCAAAATCAGGTGCTTCACATAATGTATAAAATGTATAAATGTATAAAAATGTATAAAAAAAAAGGTCTTAGGGGTTTTACATCATCTTCTGGCCATGAGACCTGCTGACATTTTACAACCCTTTCTTTCTGATAACCAAAAGACTTATTTTTTCCAAGGGTGTTTTTTCTTAAACCAGGCACCACCCTCCAAATAAAGTTACATTCCTATAGGGTGAGGGTGTAGTGAGTTACAATCAAGAAAGTAATTTATTTAACCCAAGGTTAACATGATTAATCTTAAAGGTTAATACTTATTTTTCCTATATGCTTAAATGTTAATACTTATTTATCCTATATGCTAGTTATATTCATTATAAGGGCAGGGAATATGGAGATTTAGCAGCAAACTTCAGCCCAACAAATGAAAATCCTTTCCCCAATGTTCCCCTTAAGATCTATTTAGTCTTAAGATAGTGATAAAGTTACATTTTTACATAGCAAGGACACAGTGATTTATAACAAAGTACAGTGATCTATTACAAAAGAGAAAATTCATTAACTCAAAAAGTCTAGTATTGCTAACCTTAAAAACTACTATATTTCCTTTTCTATATTCCAAATATATTGATTAATATATTCCCAGGTGCCTAAGGATATGGAGGCCTGATGGCAATCATTGACTCAACAATGAGAAAAGCCCTATGCTAATTCAGACTTTCAAAATACTCCAAAACTCTCTGTGCTGTTTATGGTTAAGAGGTAGAAAACAATCATGTGCGTAGTGGCAGGAGTATGGATAATCCTGTCACACAAGCTAGTCTGTCAGCAGAGAGGTTTGACCTGAGACACCCTTGTCACACCCAGGGCAGGGAATCAGCAGCAATTATTGGCACAACAAATGAAAAAACCCTTCACCAATATAATTCCTAACCAACCCACTATACTGACAATTTCCAACTCCTCAAAAGAATTTGCCTTTAGTAAGCCTAAAACATCTTGTGCCTCTCAGGTTGGGAGGCTGTAAACAATCACATGTGGCCAGACGAACCTATACAGGCGGGCTAGATAACCTTCAGAGGAGTTCATAAGTTGAAACACTCTTGTCATGCCCAGGAATTTTTATTGACTTGGAGCCGCACGTTTACTCCTTCTCCGAGAGAACCGGTGGGGAACAGCCCCCCATAAAGTCAGAGGTGTAGGCGAGAGCATGAAACAGTAAAGTAGATAGACTCTGGTTTTGGGGGTAGATGCTCGGGAACAGGGGGTTTCCTGAGGCTTGATCACGCCTTTGCCTATGCCAAGCCTCCTTCCTCATGACCTGTGCCATGGGCAGAGTTCCTCACGCTGGCCCCCGGCATCGATACATAGTGTAAAATTTAAAAGTATCTTGAGATATGTGCCCTGGGTTAGTGGATGGTTCTGTTGCCCTGCACGTACCCTTGGCATCCACCCCTCTAACCTATATAGAAGTGGTATGACAAGAGAAAACCAGTCTCAGAACACTCCATTTTGCTTGCCTGTAAGAAAAACTATCTTCAAAGATTAGATGGGTCAGTGGGTAAAGAATCTGCCTGCAATGCTAGAGACATAGGATATGCAGGTTCAATCCCTGGGTCAAAAAGATCCCCTGGAGAAGGAAATGGCAACCCACTCCAATATTTTTCTTGGAAAACTGCATGGACAGAGGAGCCTGGTGGGCTACATCCAAAGGGTCACAGAGTTGGACACAACTAAGCAGGTAGGCAGGATGAGGGGAAAAAAGCTGCCAGACCAACTGGCTGATTTAAAGAAATAAACCACCTGAATTATAGGCATCAGTTACTGTTCAGATGAATAATTGTGGCAAGATGTAGCAGGAGCGTGCTGAGATGAAGCAGGGACATGCTGTCCTGTGTCAACAGACATGGGATGTGGTGAATGAAATCTTGCTTTCTCCCCAGAAAATGCAGACCTCCCCACTGCACCCTTTGCTTCTTCCATTGGAAGCCATGGTATGACATTACGATGGAAATCGGCCAACATCTCTGGAGTAAAATACATCATTCAGTGGAAATACACACAACTTCCTGGAAGCTGGACTTACACTGAGGTATGAACCACTGCCTGTGTACCTGCATGCCCATTCAGTCATGCGACCCCATGGATTGTAGCCCTCCTGGCTCCTCTGCCCATGGGATTCTCCAGGCAAGAATACTGGAGTGGGTTGCCGCTTCCTACTCCAGGCGATCCCAATCCATGGATCTAACTTGTGTCTCTTGTGTCTCCTGCGTTGGCAGGTGGATGCTTTACCACCGCTGAACTTCAGTCTTTGCTACTCTTCATGCTAAACCTTTTATTTTTGAGGAAAATATATTATTGGATATAGATATTATTCCTTCAGCTCAGCATCACATAACCAACTACTCATATCATTGGTCATTATCTGTCCATCCCATTGAAAATGATGCCAACTAGGGTGGAGGTCAGGGAGGTCATCCAGGCGGGTCCCTATTAAGACAGCAAAAGCAGGTTCAGAGAACCGTCCCAAGACACCGAGTGTTTTAACACAGAAAATTAAAGGAAAGCCTTGAGGTAAATGCCAAATAATTGAATCCATAATTCTGCAGGTTTGAAGATGGAAGGAATTTCGGTGTGAATTGTGTGGACTGAGATGGGGATATCTCAGCTCTGAGCTCCAGGCCTCCTTTTCAGCTGGCCTGGCAGGCCCTGTGCTGTGTGTGCTTAGTTGCTCAGTCCTGTCTGACTCTTTGTGACCCGCATGGACTGTAGCCCTCAAGGCTCCTCTGTCCATGGAATTCTCCAGGGAAGAATACTAGAGTGGGAAGCCATTCCCTTCTCCAGGGGATCTTCCCGACCTAGGGATTGAACCCGGGTCTCCAGCGCTGCAGGTGGATTCTTTACTGTCTGAGCCACCAGGGAAGCCCTGGATCACTTCATATCCAGAAGGCCATGCATCATCTACAAATGAATCTGTGCTCTTGAGTTACAATATCCGGAAGTGATTCCATGAATACTGATGTTTGATCTCTCATTGATTAGGCCGTGTCCAAGCTCTCCTATGTGGTAGAGCCCCTGCATCCCTTCACTGAATATGTTTTTCGAGTGGTTTGGATCTTCACAGCCCAGCTGCATCTGTATTCCCCTCCAAGTCCCAGTTACAGGACTCA
Organism: Budorcas taxicolor; assembly: GCF_023091745.1. NCBI lineage: Eukaryota > Metazoa > Chordata > Mammalia > Artiodactyla > Bovidae > Budorcas > Budorcas taxicolor. Next base: position 24,982,661 of record NC_068918.1, read on the forward strand.
TCCTTATGGAGGTATGGCATGCATACCTTGCTCGAGAAATCAGGGGTCATTCCAAAGCTTTGGTTTAGTTTGCTTTTATTTTAAATAGTGAAATAGATTTATTCCTTTGTTAATCAATCCATCTAACAATGGGGTATGTAACTAGGTGTCAAGTCGTCTTCTAGGTGCTCACCATGAAAAGTGAAAGTGTTCAGTCCTGTCCAACTTTTTGTGACCCCATGGACTGTAGCTTACCAGGCTCCTCTCTCCATGGGATTTTCCAGGCAAGAACACTGGAGTGGGCTGCCATTTCCATCTCCAAGGGATCTTCTTGACCCAGGGATTGAACCCAGGTCTCCCACATTGCAGGCAGATTCTTTACCATCTGAGCCACCAGGGAAGTCCAGGTGCCCACCGTACCTCTGATCAAAACAAAAATTTCTGCTCTAGTGAAGCTCTCCTTTTGGTGGAAAGGAAATTCCCTCGACAGTAAATCTAATAAAAAAGGAAAGTATACTGTGAGTAGGAAGACATGGGTTGCTATAGTAAGAAAAATGCTTTGAGCAGGGTCTGTCCATGAAAAATGGGGAGTGCATTAAAGCAGTTGGTCAGAATAAGCCTCATTATATGATTAGGAGTTATGGAAGGTTTTAAAGGAGTAATTGCTTCAAATGCTCCTTAAAAAAGATAATTGGCAAATACACACAGACTGCATTGAATGATATTGAGTGATAGGGACTGAGAAGTACAGAAGTAGCAAGACCAACTGGGAGGTTATTATTATACTTCAACTTTTGGTTAGAGATGATTTTAAAAAATAGTCAATATGTTGGAACATTTTCTGATATATTCTTTCAAAGATTTGACTTCCATACTGGGAAAAGGATTCAAGCCTAGAGCCTTTCAGGGAGATAAATGCCAGGGGAAGACATTCAGGGAGAGTTTCTGGTGTTCTCAACATCTGAGTTAGCCGAGGGGACTTGGAAGGGCTTATTCCAAGCCAGATGTTGGATGTCGCTACCCCTCAGTTCTGGAGAATCAGCTGCGTGCAGAGACCCTCACACTGAACTAGGCCTTGGACCAAACCTCAGCAGGACAGCTGATGAAGCTGGCTGGGGCATTTTCCCTCCCCCCTGGTTAGTGCCTTCTTTTTGCTTATCAGACTTTAGGTACATGTGGTCCCTCTGATGATCATTCCCTGACCATCCTCAGGACCTCAGATTAGCCATGGGTCTGGGGCAATATTTGAAATGTTCCAGGTCAGAGTAGAATACATAGATCCTTTTTGTTCAGAGCAGTGCCTCACGGACTCCAACAGTGTGGGAACATTTTCCAGTACTGGAGACATACGGTGGTCCAGGGCAGATGATTAGTTAAATCAAAGTAGCGAAGAAAGCAAATGTTGCTTTCCATTTCTGAGTCTTTCTCTGGATATGCAAGCCTCCAAACCCTCCATATGTTTCAGTTCTTGTACTGGGTATCCTTTCCATGGATAACATCTCATGCTTCAATTCTGTCTCACTTTTTTAGCCACATCAAAACTTACAGAGTTATCCATTTTGTGTTCCGTCATCTTGTGGCCCTTTTCTCTTTCAGCTATGGGAAATATATGACTTCTTTAGATGGTTATTATTGCCTTTTAATTGGGGCCCTTATGAAGATAATTTCTTAATCAGGTGGAATAATCACCTTGCCTAACCTGACCAGCCTTTTCAGCCTTTTCAGAGAGATTTGGACTACTCACAACTTGCCCGGGAGGTGGCATGGAATGTACTTGCAGCGGGGTAGATCATGCCTGTCTGGGTGTGGACTAAAGAGTTAGGTTTTCTGACATCCTAATTCCGATTCGCTAGCAGATGATTCCTACTTCCCCGCCCACCTGAGTCACTTAGTGCGTGGAGCTGAGGAGTGAGGCAATGATATCTGTGTTTGCTCAAGCTCCGTCTGAGGGTTGGGGAGGAACCGTATCAGAGATCAGTTGAAGGGCCTTTTTAAAACACAGCCAGTGGGAGGGCTGCTCTGGCTTCTCTCTCCCCACTCTAAGGGGACAGGGGTGATGCAGTGCACCTCCCAAAAACTGTTCAGAGGGAGAGAGCCTGCTGAAGAGCAAAGTGCTATCAGTCTGCCTTTCTATGAAAAGAGGAAATAAATGGGTGGGGTTGCAGGGCATAGGAGGTATGGAAAGCAGGTGCGGACTGGGCTGTTAGGTCATTTGTTTTCCTTTCTGTTCTTTGCCACTGGGGTAGGTCCTACAGTCTGTGGGTGAATGCTCGGTTAGCAAATGCATGCTCATTTTTGTCCTTCATGAGGGAAGCGATGCTGCTAAGGCACAGAAAACCTGGATTTGGGGGACCTTGAGAGCTGGGGGGAGGAGAGTACTGTCTGGGTCAGCAGAGCTGATGCCAGCAAAAGGGAAGCAGGCTGTTCTAATTCAGGCTTATCTAAATTCCTATCTTTAGCTAGAACTGGTCCAGCCACAGGACCCTAATGAGGGAAAAGGCCCCAGGCCTTACTTCTTTCAACTCATGTTAATCATTGACTTCAGTTTTGTTACAGAGTCTCTTCTCCTTCCTAACCTGGTTCCATCCTGTGTTTCAACTCAGTCAGGTACCTGGAGATTTTTAACAGTTTTTTTTTTCCCCCTACAGCATTATCCTATTTGTACACTTCCACATTTAATTTTATTGCATAAATTAGAAGTGAGGAAAATAACACTTTCTTTAAAGAATCCCTTAGAAGAGTAGCTAACTGATATTGTTTAGGGATCAAGAATTGCAGTTCATAGATATATTACCTCCTCCTACCACTTATTGTGACTATTAAAGAAAATATTTCATTTATGCTAAGTTTTCAAAAAACAAGACTTTATCCTACCCTATTTACGTTTTTCTCTGTATATTTTCTGCTCACGGTGTTACCATTATCTCTTCTAGTTCCTGAAACTGCTCCTTTCATTAGGAATATTGAAAGCTCAAGTCCCGACACGGTGGAAGTCAGTTGGGCTCCACCTCAATTCCCAGGTGGACCTATTTTGGGATATAACTTAAGGCTGATCAGCAAAAATCAGAAATTAGATTCAGGGACACAGAGAACCAGTTTCCAGTTTTACTCCACTCTACCAAATACCACCTACAGGTAAGAATTTAGTGGTGCATGAAGAATGTAACCAGCATGGGTGCATGCATGATAATTATCTAAGAAATATGGCTACAAAATAATTTAAAATGTATTTTGAGATGTCTAACTGACTTTGTGCTGCTGGTTTGAAGTTGTGTTTTCCCTCAAGTTTGTATGCTTACTAGATTACACCATCCTAAGCAAAAACATTTTCAAGCATTTCTATTATATTCAGAGAAAAATACAAATGTGAGCTCATAAATATGGGCTAAAAAAGACAACATAAGCACCATCAATATCATTTCTTCATTTAATCCAACATGAAGAAAGTAAAGAGGTAGAATTCTGTTAATGGTATTTTTACATTAACTGTTAAGGGAATTATTTTATTATTGTTAGCTTTTCTAGCATTTACTAAGACCTCCATAAATTAGGGCATGGATGAGGGTCATGCAGATAGCAGAGTTCAGTTTTTGACCTCTGTGACCCTGAACTGTTCTGTGGGGAATGCAAACAAGGACATGATTGATGGTCATTTCAGTGCTGAGCAGCGGCACCAAGTAACTAGATACACACATTGCCACCTTGTCCTTTAAATAGAAATGTTATTGCTCCTTCTATTTTTATCTTATGTTCACGCCATGCCATGTAAAACACATCTCTCCAAATTGTTTTTGGAATAGGTTTTCTATTGCAGCAGTAAATGAAGTTGGTGAGGGGCCAGAAGCAGAATCTAGTATTACCACTCCATCTCCAGCAGGTATAGACTGGGGGTGTGCCTCCTGCTACTGGGGAGTTGAGGGGTGGAAGGGTGGATTCAGATCTGACAGGTCCTGTGTCATCTGGTGTTCCTTAAGCCCCTACTCGTCTGCCAAATAACACTGTCTTGTGAATACTTGATAAGTTTCCATTTTAAATGAGAAATCAGTCCCATCTGACAAACAGGAGTAAGTTGTCGGAGCAAAGTTTTCACATTGAAATTTAAAAATTGAAAAAAGAAAAAAAAAGGAATTAAAAAAATGGCCCCAAGCAAACTCTTGGTTTCAGTTAAAGTCTCTAGTGATTATGGGAGAAGGCAATGGCACCCCACTCCAGTACTCTTGCCTGGAAAATCCCATGGACGAAGGAGCCTGGTAGGCTGTAGTCCATGGGGTCGCTAAGAGTCCGTACGACTGAGCGACTTCACTTTCCCTTTTCACTTTCATGCGTTGGAGAAGGAAATGGCAACCCACTCCAGTGTTCTTGCCTGGAGAATCCCAGGGACGGGGGAGCCTGGTGGGGTGCTGTCTATGGGGTCGCACAGAGTCGGACACGACTGAAGCGACTTAGCAGCAGCAGTGATTATGACTTTCATTTACATACTTAGGGAATACATATATCCTACTCTAACCTCTGCTTTATGGGTCATCATTTAATAAAGATCAGATATCTTTTTCTTCCAGTTTCCATTAGGTTTTCAAATCTATCTGGACTTAGTAAGTTACATTTTACTATTCTGAATATTCGAACTACGAAATTAGCTCTTGTTATTAATTGGCAAGTACCTATTTTTTTTTTTTTCGGCTTCAGCATTTTAACATTTGCCTTAGGAGACTAAATATTTACTGCACGATTCCCATGTAAGCAAAACCTTAATAAAAGAAAATGCTCTCTAAGAAGCTCCAGAAATATTTTAGGGAAAGTTAGTTCAAAACATTTGGAATAACACGCGAAAACTCAAAATACCAGGAGTGTGTTTTCTGTCTTTGTGGCAACCCTGTTTGCTGACTTGACCTCCCATTCCCCAAATCTGCCCCCAGATATGCCAGTGGGTATTTATTGAATGTCATCCATTACTAACCTTTAGTTTCTTTGGCTGTTACTAGACTCTAGGAGAGGAGAGGTATTTTTGTTATACAAGAAGCATCCCAAGGACGAGTTAAATACAGAGCAGGTTTAAGGTTGTTATTACTGTGATTACTGCATAACATTTATTAATTACCCTAAAAGTGTTGATCAAGGCACAATGCATCAGTCTCCAGTCGAATAGGACGTCACGCAGAGTTCTGCAGTCCTCAGATTTCATTACTACAGGCTTTTCTCCTGCCTAAAAGGGAGAGATAATTGAAGACAAAACAGAGGCAACCAAAGTCTGCCCATAGGTGTGTGTTATGCAACCAGCCCCTCCAGCCTGCTGGTCTACCTTCACCAAGCAATCAGATTCCCAGGGTGGAGGATAATGAGCTGAGCTCCTGTTTGGGCAAGGCTGTTAAGAACAGTGATACTGCATGTGATGTTATTTTGAGGGCATTCAGGGGCACATACCCAGAAATCCTACTTGGTTGACACAGTACTTCCCGCCCCAACCATAGAATGTGATTTATACCACAGTTGAAATACCCCAGTATCTTCAGAGAATATCTGGCAAAGCTCTTCCGTGTGCCAGCCCCCTTGTTTTAAAGGGTGGTATTGATCTGTTTTGCGTCAATATGTACATGATTGGTCTGTCTGTCTATAAAGTCGTGTTGTTGTTTTAGTTCAAGAAGAGGAACAGTGGCTGTTTTTATCCAGGAAAACTTCTCTAAGAAAGAGGTCTTTAAAGCATTTAGTAGATGAAGCACATTGCCTTCAGTCAGATGCCACACACCATAATATTACAGGTCAGTGTAATAGAGAAAAATGTTTCCTTAGTGTGTAAGGAAAGATCCAGGTTGACTTTAATGCCTTTGTTAAAGATTAAATAAATGAGTTCTCTTTAGTGTCACTGTTTTGTCTGGTTGTTACATAGTAACACATGTATTTGCATCACTTTTCCAGGAATATCAGTTCATGTCCACCAGCAGGTTGTTTATTTCTCTGAAGGAACTCTCATATGGGTGAAGGACGCTGCCAACATGTCTGATGTGTCTGGCCTGAGAATTTTTTACAGAGGCTCAGGATTAATTTCTTCCATCTCCATAGACTGGCTTTATCAGAAAATGTATTTCATCATGGATGAACTGGTTAGTCTGGGAATTTAAAGTGAACAACTAGATATTGAAAATCTAATGCATATCTTGACATATTAATATTTATAAGTAAACATAATTCTTTCACTCAATAATTAATCATTGAGTGTTTACTATGTTTTAGATACTGGGTTAGCAATGAATCATACATAGAGTCTTATAGGAGGGTCTAGATTTTACCTAGTACTAAGTACTTTACGAAGAACTGATGCTTTTGAACTGTGGTGTTGGAGAAGACTCTTGAGAGTCCCTTGGACTGCAAGGAGATCCAACCAATCCATTCTGAAGGAGATCAGCCCTGGGATTTCTTTGGAAGGAATGATGCTAAAGCTGAAACTCCAGTACTTTGGCCACCTCATGCGAAGAGTTGACTCATTGGAAAAGACTCTGATGCTGAGAGAGATTGGGGACAGGAGGAAAAGGGGATGACAGAGGATGAGATGGCTGGATGGCATCACCTACTCGATGGATGTGAGTCTGAGTGAACTCCGGGAGTTGGTGATGGACAGGGAGGCCTGGTGTGCTGCGATTCATGGGATTGCAAAGAGTCGGACTTGACTGAGCGACTGAACTGAACTGAACTATTTTACTTAGTCCTGATATACCATTAAATCATCTTTCTTGTGATTTTTCAGAGCTGTAATTTTTCACTAATGATAATTTGACTTCCATGAGACAGTGGTACCTGAATTATCACTGGATAACAACTGCCAATCATGATTAAAATCAGCTGTGAGCATTTTAAATTATGTAATATTGGTATTATCAAATCAAGTTTCCTTTTTTGAAAGAGAGGCTGATCTCAGTCACTGTGGCTGGAAGCCCATAAGCTTCAGTTCAGTTCTGTTGCTCACTTGTGTCCGACTCTTTGCCACCCCATGGACTGCAGAGCGCCAGGCTTTCCTGTCCATCACCAACTCCCAGAGTTTACTCATACTCATGTCCATGAGCTGGTGATGCCATCCAACCATCTCCTCCTCTGTCGTCCCCTTCTCCTCCCGCCTTCAATCTTTCCCAGCATCAGGATCTTTTCAAATGAGTCTGCTCTTCACCTCAGGTGGCCAAACTATTGGAGTTTCAGCTTCAACATCAGTCCTTCCAATGAATATTCAGGACTGATTTCCTTTAGGATGGACTGGTTGGATCTCCTTGCAGTCCAAGGGACTCTCAAGAGTCTTCTCCAACACCACAGTTCAAAAGCATCAATTCTTCAGTGCTTAGATAGGCCCATAAGCTTAGATATAGCTAAAATATTAATAAAAGTAGTTGAGTATCTCCACAAATATGAAAAATATGTACTTGTATTTCATGGATACCAAGAGAATATGAACTCATTAGGATATAGGATGTAAAACTATCTTTTAAGGGCTTTTTCATGTTTTCAAAAAGTGCCTGTGACTTGTGGAATTCTAAGCACAGAACAGTTGCTCCAGGAATATTTGTTGGCCAAACAGACTAGAGACACTAATGCTACTGATGTACTTTTCTCTAGGTGTGTGTCTGTGATTTAGAGAACTGCTCAAACTTGGAGACAATTACACCTCCCTCAATCATTGCACCTCAAAAAATTGTGGCTGATTCATACAATGGGTAAGTGTTGGCCTTGCAAATGTGAATTCTCTTCCTTTGGTAAGAATCTTAGGGAAACTTGCTTGCTAATAATATCGTAGTGCCAGATGAGCCAATCTGATTTCATATTTAATTAAATCAGGCAAAGTTTTCATTCTTATAGAGCTAAGAGGAAATTTCTTTAAAACTTCACCCACAACTTTTCTAGGTAAGTAGGTTTTCCTTTCTCCTTTGCAGTAGATTATGGGCATATGGGAAAAATCTCTTCTCTGGGACTCGGGGACCTGGCTTCTCTTCTTGGGTTTGTCATGATTTTATGCATGACTCAGAGTTTTATTCCCCTTCAGCTCTTCCAATGAGAAGCCCTTCCTGCCTATCTTTCCTCTCTTCATTACACCATTTTCTCTTGCTGAGCAGTTCAGTGCCTGTTTGCTTTTCTGGTCTGGTTATCATGTCTGTTGGGAGACAGGTTTAGCATTCTTCCACTGACTCCTTTCTGCTGATTTTGGGTGGTCCTTCCCAGCTGTTTTTACTCAATTGTGGGGTATTTCATCATGATTTTGTAAAATGCTGACACTATTGCCTCACTCATTTGTGAATATTTTTAAAAGCTTGTTACTGTTGTTCAGTTACTAAGTTGTGTCTGACTCCTTGTGACCCCATGAACTGCAGCATGCCAGGCTTCCTTGTCCTTCACTTTCTCCAGGAGTTTGCTCAAACTCAAGTCTACTGAGTCAGTGATGCCATCCAACCATCTCATCCTCAGTTGCCCCCTTCTTCTCCTGCCCTTAATGTTCCCCAGCATCAGGGTCTTTTCCAATGAGTTGGCTTTTCGCATCAAGTGTCTGAAGTATTGGAGCTGCAGCTTCAGCACCAGTTCTTCCAATGAATATTTAATGTTGATGTCCTATAGGATTGGCCTGTTTAATCTCCTTGCAGTCCAAGGAGTCTTCTCCAACACCACAGTTTGAAGGCATCAATTCTTCGGGACTCAGCCTTCTTTATGGTCCAGCTCTCACATCCATACTACTGGATAAACTGTAGCTATGACTATATGGACCTTTGTCAGCAATAAAGCTTAGTCTAATACAAATGCAGGGTTAGTATTGCTGGTAGCAACTGTGCAAAATAATACCATAAAGTTTTAAAAAATGGCTTAAATGTTTGTTTTCTTCCGTTTTGTCGTTCACAATGCATGGGAATATTTATTGACAGATTTTGACTAAGAATTTCTGTGTATTGGAGAAAAATGTTTCATAATAAATGACAGGTTCAGTCATGTAAGTTTTATATAATATGATTTTAAGAGTAGACTTCACTAGAAAACCTGTAAAGACCCCTGTTATTCTTAAATTCTGATTCCTTAAGAAGTCACATGTAATAATTAGGAGATTAAGCCTTATAAGAGAGGCTGACATTTTCCAGGATTCCAACTTCTAACTTAAATGAATAGAGCATATTTGTAATAAATGCCTTTACCAGTTTGCATCTTGGGAAACCCTGTACTTATCCACTCTGGAGATACTTGGTTCTGATTGCCCAACAGGATAAGACAATGGTGTTGTTCCTTCTTCACCCTTGCACTGACTCACACCAGGCTTCTTCCGCCCCTGTGTCAGGTACGTCTTTTATCTCCTGAGAGACGGCATTTATAGAGTCAATCTTCCTGTGCCTTCTGGTGGGGGCTCAGAAGCCATGCGTATTGTGCAGAGTGGCACTTTAAAGGACTTTGCGATCAAGCCACAGTCCAAGCGGATCATTTATTTCAACGACACTGCCCAAGTCTTCATGTCAACCTTTCTCGACGGCTCCGCATCCCACATCATCCTACCTCATGTCCCCTTTACTAATGTGAAGAGCTTTGCTTGTGAAAACAACGACTTCCTGGTCACAGATGGCAAGGCTGTTTTCCAACAGGATTCTCTGTCTTTTAATGAATTCATCGTGGGATGTGACCTGAGTCACATAGAAGAATTTGGCTTTGGCAACTTGGTCATCTTTGGCTCATACACCCAGCCACACCCGCTGCCGGGCCGCCCGCAGCAGCTCTCCGTGCTGTTCGGCTCCCACCAGGCCCTGGTTCAGTGGAAGCCCCCCACGCTTGCCATCGGCGCTAGTGAGTTCCCTGTCCCCTGGCTGGAAGCTGGCCTTGTCAGAAGGAGAGGAAAACTTAATAGGCTTGGCATGGCAACTCAGCTTTGAGAGCCCTTATGTGATTATTTAGCCAGTAACCCAAAGCACTAATTAACACTCTCTTTGTCTCCTCTCTCTCACACATACACACAGTGTTATTACATTTGTTCTACATTTACCAGTTTTGATAAAGAGAATTTCTATATTTTATCATGTACATCCAAACAAAAGGGTTGGAACATTTATTGAGAGTCTTCTTGGAGCCAGGCACTGACATTCTAGTTGGAGGGAATGCATTAGCCAGGGGGATGGAACACTTGGGTTGAGATTTTGTATCTGGGAGACCTTGCATGAATTTGAGCCTAAAACTCTCGGGGCTTGAATTTTCATCTCTGGAGAGGCAGCATGTGTGGTGGGTTTGCAGGTGGGCTCTAGGGCCCGCCTGCATGGATTCAAAGGCTAGTCTCAGCAGACTAGCCTTTTAGCATAATGACCTGGGCAAGTTACTTAACCATTTCATGCATGTTTCCACTACTGGAAATAAAAATATTAAGTAAATCCTTCTAAGGGACTGTCATATAGACCGAATTAAGATGCATAGGTAGAACCCAGAACAGTATCTAGCAAAGCAGTTGGCAGTTTTTTGTTTTTTTTTTTAATAAAAGAAGGACCAGATAATAAAGATTTTCCATTTGTGGGTCATACAGTTTCTGGGATAGCTACTCAACTCTGTCTTTGTGGTATGTAAGCAGCCATAGATAATATGTAAATAAGTCACTATGACTATGTTCCATTACAACTTTATTTATAAAAACAGGCAGTGGGCCAGATTTGGCCTGTGGGCTGCAGTTTGCCAACCTCTGGTACCCTAGCAAACATTGGCTGCTGCTGCTAAGTCACTTCAGTCGTGTCCGACTCTATGTGGCCCCATCGATGGCAGCCCTACTTTTACTTTAAGACCAAGTTAATTATGCCTGTTTGATGTATACCTCAAAGATGGCTGAAAATGAATTAGCAAAATTTTTTAATTTTTATTTTTTGGGCTTCTAGGAGAGTGATATTCTGCTGACAATGGAATAATATTAGAGATTCATTGTTAAGCGTTTATTAGGAGCTTGTATAGTAGACCCTTCTGATGGTTCTATGCAGTCAGTCACACAGCACAGAGAGGGGAACAGTGGCCTCCCATTTGTTGGCAAGATGTCTCTTTGATGAGACAAAATGAGTGAGTAGAATGGCCACTGTCCTAATCATGTCATCAAGTTAACCCTGGCAATTAAGGGGTAACAGGCTCAATTATCCTTCCACTCAAGCTGAAGCTCTGGATAAGTTGACTGAAAATCCTTTGTTGGCCCTTTGCTGATATCATTCTGGTCAGTAATATTGTTTAACTCTTCCGCATAGGTCCTTCTGCCTGGCAGGACTGGACTTATGAGGTGAAAGTATCAACCCAAGACCTTCCTGAAACCACTCACATGTTCTCTAATATAAGTGGGACCATCCTTAATGTACATGACCTTCAGAGTGCTACAAAATATGAGGTTTCTGTGAGAGCAAGTTCTCCCAAGGGGCCGGGCCCTTGGTCAGAGCCCTCAGTGGGAACTACTCTGGTACCAGGTGAGAGAATGCTCTTGATTTAGGGAGTGATTCTGACAAAAGAGGCTTTCTCCCTGTCTTCTTTAAAATTTCTCACCTTAGATGTTGGAAAGAAATGAGAATGAGGGTGCATTGACCCCTTGAGCATGTTTATTGTCTGAGGTTAGGAAAGCAAGTAAAGCACAGTGTGATATGAATGTTTCTAACGTTCTATTTTATACTGTCCAAGATATTTTTGAACAAACAATATAATTTTGTTCTTCTTCATGGTTTTCTCCTTTCTCATGGCTTATTAAGCTGTAGCACTGCTTGGATGCTGAAAGTCTCGACAAGAGAAGTTGAGGGGCTGTGAAATATGTTGAATTTTGTCCTCTTGGTTGAAAGAAAATGGAAAGAACTGAACCATTTATACTACTGTTGCTTCTGAATATCACCAATAGCTAAAGCAAAACAACAAAAGGATTTGCCATGATGTGACATTGCTATAGTGGCAGCATCAATGCACATTTCTCTTCACATTCAATTACAAATATTTACATAAAAATAAAAGTGTGTTTAATATGATAGAGTATTCTTTTAAGCAGATACAATTATTCATATACTTCCAGTGTATTTTTCAAAATGCTGATTTACTTTATAAAAGAAATCTAACAAACAAGATGTGTACCTAAAAATGCGTGTTTTCTGTGATATTTCTTTCAATTGTTTTTAAACCAAACAGCTGCAGAACCACCGTTTATCATGGCTGTGAAAGAAGATGGACTTTGGAGTAAGCCATTAAATAGCTTTGGCCCAGGAGAATTCCTATCCTCTGATATAGGAAATGTGTCAGGTAAACACCAAGTTCCCTGTACACTTGGATGGCAGGTTTCTACTTGTTAGACTTCCTGAGATATTTGACCAATCAGAAGAATTGAGTGTTTTAATATTAGGTCAATAATGAAAGGAAAAACTATTGACTGAATTATACTGCCAGTGACATGATGGAGAAAATGTCTGTTCTCAAGGAGGAGGGCCATTTATTACTCCACAAAATGTGAGGTTATTTAATGATGTATGCCCATTTCAGGAAGGCTTTGATATACTTCTCGTGTATTTTAATCTCTCAGTGTCATCTCAAAGTAACCACCTATCTTGTTCCATGAAGATAGCTATAGTTAAGTAATTTTTTATGAGTTTGCTATAAGACCAGAGCACAAAACAGCTATATGACGTTCTAAATAAAGCATAGGAAAGAATTTCATGGCAAAGAAGATTATGTAATAAATGCCTAAGGCAAAACTACCTACCCATTTATTACTTAATGGCATCTTCTATAATTATCTAATTATTTGATTTCTTTATTTGGTCATTAAAAATTACCAGAGCACTTCTGACCAAAATGAGTTGGACTTAGGAGGTAGGGTGGTACTAATGGAAAGAATGATACTTTGAAGTTGGTTCAAGTCTGGGTTCCTCCTCTTTTCATCTGTGAGACTTCGGGCAAAATAGGTAATTTTAACTAGTCTTGGGTTTGCCATGTCAAAAAATGGAAATGATTTCTACTTTAGAGCTTTAAGAATTGAGTGAGATATATAAAAGTGCCCAGGACAATGTTGGCAAAGAGGAGATGCTCAATGAATATTAGTTCCTGTGTCTAGTTCCAGGGCTTACGATTTTAAAGTAATATTATTGAAACATTCTTGACACATCTCTGAAGCTCTAGTGAATATCCATGTTATTGTTGAGGTGCATGTGTGATTTGCTGATGTGCTGTGTTTACACTGGCATACATGAGAAAGTAACTGCTACCAATTCACTTTGTTTTGAGACATGGATTGGTATAACAACAGCCTCTACTACAGCGACATGAAAGGTGATGTTTATGTATGGCTGCTGAATGGGACAGACATCTCAGAGAATTATCAGATACCCAACATTGCAGGAGCAGGGGCTTTAGCTTTTGAGTGGCTGGGTCACTTTCTCTACTGGGCTGGAAAGACCTATGTGGTAAGTTAAAGCCTGATGTCCTACGTGCTGTCAAACAATGCCTATCCACTTCAGTGACTGGCGTGTCATCTTCATGATTTTTTTCATACTTGTGTTTCATCTATGTTATTATTTACTAAATATTTGTCTCTAAACCTACTCACCTTTTAATTAAAATATTCATGTAGAAAGGAAATTCTATATCAGTATTTGATTAATCAGTATTATATTTTCAATAATATCTTGAAATAAATATATTAAAATGTTCACTGGTGGAATAGCGTCCTGGGGAAGATGGCACACCCCAAAGGCATAATGAAAAGAAACTAAGCGAGGGGACTATTTTCAACAGTATGGACAGGGCTAAGGAAAATGAGCATGGGACGGTGAGGCATGCTCTTGGCTAGCAAGTGTGCGAGGATATTACTGCCTCTAGGCATTAAGGACAAGGGAAAGAATGGTGAGGGATGTAGCTTTAGCAGAGTTGCCAACATGAAAATCAGCCATTGTCCAAAGGTATAGTCCAGTAAGGAGTGATACGATAGCACATATGTACCTCCATCCCTCTTTTCTTCTGCCCTCTGATCTTCGGCCGCTGCTTCCATTGGCTGAACCTCCCTGGAAGCCAGAGAACAGGGAGCTAGGTTGATGCAGTCCATCAGTGTCGGGCTCAGGGGCCACTGAGGAGGGCGGACAGGGTGGGATTTGGGGGCAAGATGAAGACACCCTGTGCACTGTGCACTGTGCCCGCTGAAGAAAAGAACGGTTGATGAGATCAACGGTCTAACAGATCAAGAAAGAAATTGTTTCAGTTTTATGATACAAAAAAGTCATTTTGGTTTTATGGTACAAAAATTGTTTCCTAATCAGGAGGGCACATGTCCATTTGTTTATTTATTCATTTTCTGTTACCAGTATGTTTAGAGCCTTGAAAATTGGCATTGTAGAGAATATGAGGAAAATAGTAGTCATGTCTCTGCCTTTGAAAAAAATACATCAGCTTTCTTGAGATACAATTTATGTACCATAAAATTCACCCTTCGATTATATAAAATGCAGTGGTTTTTAGTGTGTTTTGTGCTGTGCAACCATCACCACTTGCCCCTGCTCTTTTCATGACATCAAAATAAATTCATGGGGATTTCCTTGGTGGTCCAGTGGCTAAGACTCCACATTCCCAATTCCTGGGGGGCCTGGGTTCGATTCCTAGTCAGGAGACTAGATCCCACATGCCACAACTAAGACCAGTGCCAAAAAAAGAAAACATCGTGAATCATCAGAAGCACACAGAGCGTTGCTGTTGCGTGTGCTCAGTCGTGTCCGACTCTTTGCGACTCCATAGGCTGTAGCCCACCGGGCTCCTCTGTCCGTGGGATTTTCCAGGCAGGCATACTGGAGTGGGTTGCCATTTCCTTCTCCAGGGACAGAGCACTGTATTTAGAAGCAAAGTAATATGGTATAGTCTGAATTCATAAGTGCCAATGACTTGTAGGCAGAATGGAGCTGAGTGGGGTTAATCAGAGAATGATTCCCAAAATGGATTAGTTTGAAAATAGTTTTGAAGGAGGAAGTGGTAGATAGTATAAAAACTGGTTTCAAGTGTTTGCTCTGTTTCTTATAAAACGATTTAACTTCTTGAAAAATCACTTCACCTTTTTAAATCCAGCTTACTTTACAGGCTTAATGTGAGGGTTATAATAACTAATATTTTAAAGATAAAAAAGAAGTACAGTGCCTGGCATATAATCGGTACTTAATAATTACAGTAATTAATATTAGGGAGATTAAACAGACAGAGAGGAGCAAGTAGAGACATCACTATTTGGAGTATACATCTTTGGGAGTCTAACCAAATACATTCTTATGTTTTGATTATGTGTTGATTGTCTAGGTGTATGATTAGAAAGAGCAAGTATTAACTCAAAGTAAGTGTATCTCCTTTCTCTTTGGAGACATGAAAAGGAGTAAGCTTCCTTGTAATTACATTCCCGAAGCTAGGTGCATGACACAGCACAGTGCCAGTAAATATTTATGGTTGGAGAAATGAATGGATGAATGTAGTAATTTACTAACAATTGCAATAAACTATTCAGAATTAATGATGCCATTTAAAAATCACTAAAACTGAATTATGATTATTTTATAGATTCAAAGGCAGTCTGTGTTGACAGGACGCACAGATATTGTGACTCACGTGAAGTTGCTGGTAAACGATATGGTGGTGGACTCGGTTGGTGGATATCTCTACTGGACCACGTTATATTCAGTTGAAAGTACCAGGCTAAATGGAGAAAATCCACTTGTATTACAGGCGCAGCCTTGGTTTTCTGGGAAAAAGGTGAAAGTTAAAAAAATAAGATCTGATCATTTAACTATGCTACATAATGCTGTTGTATAGTTATAATAATACTATTTCCACTTGTTGTGAATACTTCAGGTAGAATCTGAAAGGAAATACTATTATGGTAAGATCTTGGTATAACCAAATTTCTCTAAGTCTTATTTGATTGTCATGGTTGATTAAATAAAATATAATATGGAGATTTTTATATTTTGCTTTATCTTGAAGCTCATACTTTAAGAGCATCTTAATTTGTCCATTTTTATAGTCTTTAGGAATTCTATTGGATATTTTAGAACTTCTTCTTGGGTGATTATTAGGTGTTTTATTATTTTTAGTCAATTTCTGGTACTGACTGCTCTGATAACTATGCAGCTCCTAGGAAAGTTATTTGACTTTTCTGTGACTGTTTCATTAACTGAAAAATGGGAGTATTAACAATTGTCCTCCCTCTTAGGGTTGTTGTGATGATTAAATGAGATAATTCATGGGAAGTAGTGAGAACAACCACTCAATAGTTAAGTTATATTTTGTAACTCAATCTAAAAAATGCAATAATATATTAACAGAAATGATTCTAAGGCAATTTTTTTTTACTTCCTCAAGTTCTAGAAGCAATATCTATTTTTATTGATCCTGTTTAGCTTCCCTCTAGCTATCCATCTATATTTTGAAATTTTATTTTTTCTGATGATCTTAAGAATATGTCTACTGTAGAAATTTTAGAAATTACTGAAAAGTGTGAGGAAGAAATAAATCATTCATACTATTTCTATCTATTTAATATTTCTTAAAATTTTTTATCCATTTTTGTTGTCAGTAGAGATAAAACATACATAGTACAGGTATACCAGATCATTTATAAACAAACAAACAAATTGTTGAGTCATTTGATCCTCAATTCCAAAAGACGTGCTGGTTATAATTCCTAAGATTTTCATATACAGATTATAACACAAATATTTAAAAGAAATAGACGTTTACACACCATATCCAGAGATTATTCATTTCTGTCAAACAATGAAAAGATCCCTTAATTGTATTTTAGGGCCACTTGAGTCTGAATACAAAGTATATTTTTTATGTTTTAATAAAAAAATGTTAGGGGAAAAACTCTTTTTTAAAAAGCATATTAAAGATAATAGTATCTCAAGAGTAACTTTCTATTCATCCCCTTGACTTCGTCTGTAATCACCCTGCTGTCCTGATCTCGTCCTTTGGGATACATCGTCTCAGGATAGCCCTGGAGTGGCCTTGGGGACTTTTCTATAAATGAGTGAATTTTTAGAGTTCTCAGCATGTTTGAGGAAATACGTTTTTATTTAAAATCCACTCCACACTCTCTCACAGGCTGGCTAATTGTGCTGCTGCTTGTGCCGATACGTGTTCTGGCTCCGCTGTTTGGCGTTTTATTCAGCTATCTCTGTTAATGCTAGGGAGTGTGTTGAAGGTAATATGTTTTGCACTGAGTGAAGCTTTCCCTCTCACTGTCATTCCTTTGCATGTTACTCGCAAATTTGTCATGGAGTCATAAGATACTTTGAAATCAACAGGTATAACAAAATAGTCATTTATAGAAAGACTCATTTGTATGATGAAAAGGGAAAATGAAATGAGATATTCCTTTAAAGTGAAAAGGCCTAGGACTCATAATATATAGTACATTTACCACAGGATTAAACTTCAAGGTTTTAATTTAGATCAAAGGGATTACTTCCAAGGGATGGGCTTTATTAGACATAATGATGGTTACCAAAGGTTTATGGAACACCCTCTGACACTGTTTAACCATGGGCTCCAATGGTGGTGTAAAGGAATGGGGTAATGACCCATCCCCTGAATTTGACTTATGGCTGGCATAGTTTGTCCTATTTCAGCAAGGGGAGTTGTAGAATTTTCTTTTTTAAGAGATAAAGCAGAGTTAATCTGTAATTTATAAAACTCTAGGGCATCTCATTATAGATAAAAAGCAATATTAACTTGGTTTCACTTTAACTGGAAAAATTATCAATAAATCTCTTTTAGCCTGAAGCAAGGACATAACTCAATCCCCCAAAGGCTCGGAATTGCTAGAATAGTTTTCTACCTTTTGGAAAAAGAGTAGGTTGACTTTTCTTAAAGATAGAAGGCTGTGATTCATATGATGACTGAAGGTTCTGGCAGCCATAACACGAGATTCTTTCTTTTTTTTTTAATGTATAATCTCACATTTTATTTTTTTAATTTAAATTTATTTATTTTAATTGGAGGTTAATTACTTTACAATATTGTATTGGTTTTGCCATACATCAACATGAATCCAACACGGGTGTACACGTGTTCCCCATTCTGAACCTCCCTCCCACCTCCCTCCCCATACCATCCCTCTGGGTCATCCCAGTGCACTAGCCCCAAGCATCCTGTATCCTGCATTGAACATGGACTGGCAATTCATTTCTTATATGATATTATACATGTTTCAATGCTTCTTCCAAATCATCCCACCCTCTCCCTTCTTTATAGCACGTCTTGGGTAACCAAGTACTTTTAGTTCTTGGATACTTCATTGCATTCTTTTTATATTTTTCACTGGTTGATGCTTTTGTTTATATGCTGTTATATCTTGCTAAAGATATTGTCATCAACTTTATTTTATCTGATACCTCTTAGCCTCCAGGTCTGCTCTAGAAAGACTCCACTACTCTGAGGTCAGACTCCTTGTAATCTCAATACCTATAAAGCCAAAGAAAGCAAAAAAGATCCCTTGGATTGTAAATTCTATCTCTTGCACTCTATTTCATAGGAGACTCAGTCTTTCCACAGGTCTCACCTAATCAACTGGACTTAAAATTAAGACACAAATTGTAACAAGAAGACAAAGAGTAATAAAAAGTGGTTGTAAGATGTCAGCTGGAAATGGGACTAAAGTTCCATATGTACACGACTCTATCCAATTGTATCACATGAAAACCATGTCTATATTGTATTTTAGAAAACTATCAGCATGTTTTCAGTTGTAATTAACAGATATTAATATAATTTAAAATGGCTTGAATGGTTGGTTCTCAAACTTGGTGATGCATTGGAATTATCTGGGGAATTTGAAGACATACTGGAGACTGGGTACCATCTCCAGAGATTAAAATTTAACAGGATGCCAGACTGGAAATTGATATATTTAAAGAATCATAGGTAATTCTAATCTGCAGCAATGTTTGAGAACAACTGATTTAAACAACGATCAGATTCATTGACTTATGTGGCTGAAGAGTCCAAAGTTGTGCTAGCTTTAGATAAGGCTTGGCACAGTGGTTCAAAGTTCCTCATTCAGTAGGACCTGGAGTGTGGTTGAAAATTTGTATTTGTAACAAGTTCCCGGGTGATGCTGATCCTGGTAGTCCAAAAATCAAACTTTGAGAACCACTAGAGATAAGTATATAGAAGTGAATAATAGATAGTTCCTGCCATTTGAGGATTTTTAGGAAACTAGTGCTTATATCCAAACTACATAGTAACAAGCATATTTACATGATATTTATATTCAGTAAAAGGTAGAAATCACCAAGTTTATTATTCCAAAGAGGATGCTAAAGAGAAATCTGTAGCTTAAGCATGATGTAATCACAAAGATTAAATATGTATTTGATTTGTTTTCTTTCCTTATTTTCTATTTAGGTAATTGCTTTAACTTTAGACCTTAGTGATGGGTTCCTATATTGGTTGGTTCAAGATAGTCAGTGTATTCACCTGTATACAGCTGTTCTTCGGGGTCAAAGGTGAGTAATACTGAAGGCAACTGGCAAATGAAGGCAAATGATAGTGCTTAAGAATTCATTTTTCTTTCAATAAACATTTACTAATTATCCACTGTGTTTGCAGACATTGTGCTTGCAAGGAAAGATGAGTTTGTAAACAACTAATTAGTGTAGAACATGGTGAATATTCTATGGCTTTCCTCTTAGCTCAGTTGGTAAAGAATCTACCTGCAATGACAAAGACTTGGGTTCAGTTCCTGGGTTGGGAAGATCTCCTAGAGAAGGAAATGGCACCCTACTCCAGTATTCTTGCCTGGAGAATCCTATGGACAGAGGAACCTGGCGGGCTACAGTCCATGAGATCGCAAGAGTCAGACATGACTTAGCCGAATAAACCGCCACTATGGTGAATATGGCAATGTGGTATAAGGAGAGTCCAGCAGAGACACTGAGAAGAATGCCCCTCAAGAGCCTAGGAAATGAGTGGATAGGTTTCTACGCTTCTTAACACAGTCTCTAACTATGATTATGACAGGCCAGTAGACCTCTTTAGTTGATCTATCTGGATGCTTTGTGTTTAGTATTCTTATCTATATATTTGATTATATTTCCTTTTGTCACTATAAAATATTCTCATTCATCTATGGTAATACTCTTAATCTTAAAGACTATTTTGATATTCAGTTCAGTTCAGTTCAGTCACTCAGTCATGTCCGACTCTTTGCGATCCCATGAACTGCAGCATGCCAGGTGTCCCTGTCCATCACCAGCTTCCGGAGTCCACCCAAACCCACATCCATCGAGTTGGTGATGTCATCCAACCATTTCATCCTCTGTCGTCCCCTTCTCCTCCTGCCCTCAATCTTTTCCAGGATCATGGTCTTTTGCATTGAGTCAGCTCTTCTCACGATGTGGCCAAAGTATAGGAGTTTTAGCTACAACATCAGTCCTTCCAATGAACAACCAGGACTGATCTCCTTTAGGTTGGATCTCCTTGCAGTCCAAGGGTCTCTCAACAGTCTTCTCCAACACCACAGTTGAAAAGCATCAATGTTTCTCTGCTCAGCCCTCTTTATAGTCCAACTCTCACATCCATACATGACCACAGGAAAAACCATAGCTTTGACTAGATGGACCTTTGTTGGCAAAGTAATGTCTCTGCTTTTTAATATGCTATCCAGGTTGGTCATAACTTTCCTTCCAAGGAGCAAGTGTCTTTTAATTTCATGGCTGCAATCACTATCTGCAGTGATTTTGGAGCCCAGAAAAATAAAGTCAGCCACTGTTTTCACTGTTTCCCCATCTATTTCCCATGAAGTGATGGGACCGGATGCCATGACTTTAGTTTTCTGAATGTTGAGCTTTAAGCCAACTTTTTCACTCTCCTCTCTCACTTTCATCAAGAGGCTCTTTAGTTCCTCTTCACTTTCTGCCATAAGGGTGTCATCTGCATATGACACCTGTCATCTGCATATCTGAGGTTATTGATATTTCTCCCAACAATCTTGATTCCAGCTTGTGCTTCCTCTAGCCCAGCATTTCTCATGATGTACTCTGCATATAAGTTAAATAAGTAGGGTGACAATATACAGACTTGATGTACTCCTTTTCCTATTTGGAACCAGTCTGTTGTTCCATGTCCAGTTCTAACTGTTGCTTCCTGACCTGCATACAGATTTCTCAGGAGGCAGGTCAGGTGTTCTGATATTCCTATCCCTTTCAGAATTTTCCACAGTTTATTGTGATCCACACAGTCAAAGACTTTGGCATAGTCAATAAAGCAGAAATAGATGTTTTTCTGTAACTCTCTGGCTTTTACCATGATCCAGCAGATGTTGGCAATTTGATCTCTGGTTCCTCTGCCTTTTCTAAAACCAGCTTGAACATCTGGAAGTTTACAGTTCACATATTGCTGAAGCCTGGCTTGGAGAATTTTGAGCATTACTATACTAGTGTGTGAGATGAGTGCAACTGTGTGGTAGTTTGAGCATTCTTTGACATCGCTTTCTCTGGGATTGGAATGAAAACTGACCTTTTCCCGTCCTGTGGCCACTGCTGAGTTTTCCAAACTTGCCGGCATATTGAGTGCAGCACTTTCACAGCATCATCTTTCAGGATTTGAAATAGTTCTACCAGAATTCCATCACCTCCACTAGCTTTGTTCATAGTGATGCTTTCTAAGGCCCACTTGACTTCACATTCCAGGATGTCTGGCTCTAGGCGAGTGATCACACCATCGTGATTATCTTGGTCATGAAGATCGTTTTTGTGCAGTTCTTCTGTGTATTCTTGCCACCTCTTCTTAATATCTTCTGCTTCTGTTAGGTCCCTACCATTTCTGTCCTTTATTGAGCCCATCTTTGCACAAAATGTTCCCTTGGTATCTCTAATTTTCTTGAAGAGATCTCTAGTCTTTCCCATTCTGTTGTTTTCCTCTACTTCTTTGCATTGATCTCTGAGGAAGGCTTTCTTATCTCTCCTTGTTATTCTTTGGAACTCTGCATTCAAATGGGTATATCTTTCCTTTTCCCTTTTGCTTTTCACTTCCCTTCTTTTCACAGCTATTTGCAAGGCCTCCTTAGACAGCCATTTTGCTTTTTTGCATTTCTTTTTCTGCAGGATGGTCTTGATTCCTGTCTCCTGTACAATGTCATGAACCTCCGTCCATAGTTCATCAGGCACTCTGTCTATCAGATCTAGGCCCTTAAATCTATTTCTCACTTCCACTGGATAGTCATAAGGGATTTCATTTAGGTCATACCTGAATGGTCTAGTGGTTTTCTCCACTTTCTTCAATTTCAGTCTAAATTTGGCAGTAAGGAGTTCATGATCTGAGCCACAGTCAGCTCCTGGTCTTGTTTTTGCTGACTGTATAGAGTTTCTCCATCTTTGGCTGCAAAGAATATAATCATTCTGATTTCAGTGTTGACCATCTGGTGATGTCCATGTGTAGAGTCTTCTCTTGTGTTGTTGGAAGAGGGTGTTTGCTATGACCAGTGCGTTCTCTTGGCAAAGCCTTTGCCCTGCTTCATTCTGTACTCCAAGGCCAAATTTGCCTGTTACTCCAGGTGTTTCTTGACTTCCTACTTTTGCATTCCAGTCCCCTATAATGAAAAGGACATCTTTTTTGGGTATTAGTTCTTGAAGGTTTTGTAGGTCTTCATATAACTGTTCAGCTTCAGCTTCTTCAGCATTACTGGTTGGGGCATAGACTTGGATAACTGTAATACTGAACGGTTTGCCTTGGAAATACAGAGATCATTCTGTAGTTTTTGAGATTGCATCCAAAAGATGCATTTGAGTACTGCATTTCAGACTCTTTTGTTGACCATGATGGCTACTCCATTTCTTCTGAGGGATTCCTGTCCACAGTAGTAGATATAATGGTCATCTGAGTTAAATTCACCCATTCCAGTCCATCTTAGTTCGCTGCTTCCTAGAATGTCGATGTTCACTCTTGCCATCTCCTGTTTGACCACTTCCAATTTGCCTTGATTCATGGACCTGACATTCCAGGTTCCCATGCAATATTGCTCTTTATAGCATTGAACCTTGCTTCTATCGCCAGTCCCATCCACAACTGGGTGTTGTTTTTGTTTTGGCCCCATCCCTTCATTCTTTCTGGAGATATTTCTGGACTGATCTCCAGTAGCATATTGGGCACCTACCGACCCAGGGGGTCCATCTTTCAGTGTCCTGTCTTTTTGCCTTTTCATACTGTTCATGGGGTTCTCAAGGCAAGAATCCTGAAGTGGTTTGCCATTCCCTTCTCCAGTGGACCACATTCTGTCAGACCTCTCCACCGTGACCTGTCTGCCGTGGGTGGCCCCACACGGCATGGCTTAGTTTCACTGAGTTAGACAAGGCTGTGGTCCGTGTGATCAGATTGACTAGCTGTCTGTGGTTGTGGTTTCTATCTGTTGCCCTCTGATGCCCGCTCTCAGTGCCTATCGTATTACTTGGGTTTCTCTTCCCTTGGTCATGGGGTATCTCTTCACGGCTGCTCCAGGAAAGCACAGCCGCTGCTCCTTACCTTGGAAGTTAATATTTGTGATATTAGGATATTAAGAAAGTCATAGCAGCATTCTTATGCTTAGTTTGCAGGGCACAGCTCTTCATCTCTTTACTTTCAATTTGTCTTTACCCTTAAAGTGTGTTCCTTGTAAACAGCATACAAGTTTTTGCTTTTTATGCAGTCTGACAGTTTCTGCCTTTTAATTGGGGTGTTTGGTTCATTTACATCTAGTATAATTATTTATGATATGTTTGGATTTAAGTCTACCATCTTGGTGTTTGACTTCCATTAATCTCATCAGCCATTTATTCCTCTATTCTACTTTACACATTTTTGACAGTGAATAAAATACTATTTTGGTATTCCATTTTATCTCCTCTTATGACATTTAAATTATGTGTATTTATAATTTTCTTTAGATTGCTTTAGAGAGTAAAATAAGCACTTTTAACAGTAAACATCTTCAACTTACCATTGTCATATTCAAAGTGTTCTTATTTCATAAATGCTTTTAAAACTTTATAATGATATGTTTCCAATTTTGCAATGGCAACCCACTCCAGTGTTCTTGCCTGGAGAATCCCAGGGATGGGGGAGCCTGGTGGGCTGCCGACTATGGCGTCACACAGAGTCAGACACGACTGCAGTGACTTAGCATGCATGCATGCATTGGAGAAGGAAATGGCAACCCACTCCAGTGTTCTTGCCTGGAGAATCCCAGGGACGGGGGAGCCTGGTAGGCTGCAGTCCATGGGATCGCGAAGAGTCGGACACAACTGAGTGACTTCACTTTCACTTTTCACTTTCATGTATTGGAGAAGGAAATGGCGACCCACTCCAGTGTTCTTGCCTGGAGAATCCCAGGGACGGGGGAGCCTGGTGGGCTGCCGTCTATGGGGTCGCACAGAGTCAGACACGACTGCAGCGACTTAGCATCAGCACTCTTTGTGCTCTTGTTGTCATATATTTCACTTTTAACTATACTATAAAATCCATGTTTATTACTATTTTTAGTTTAAACAGCCAATAGTTTTTAACTTCAAGGAAACAGTTCAGTTCAGTTCAGTTGCTCAGTCATGTCTGACTCTTTGCGACCTCATGAATGGCAGCACGCCAGGCCTCCCTGTCCATCACCAACTCCCAGAGTTCACTCAAACTCACGTCCATCGAGTCGGTGATGCCATCCAGCCATCTCATCCTCTGTCGTCCCCTTTTCCTCCTGCCCCCAAAATCTCAAATTAAAATAAGGACGAAAAGTCATTAGAGAACAGCAGTCAGAGGGATAATTTAGAGGTCATGTTATTTCATAGAAGAGGACATTGGAGCAGAGATGTGTATAAATTTGCCGACTGTTACACAGTAAATTGGGGAGATAGTCAGGAAAAGGTTAAAGTAAAGCAAAAGGTCCTGCTCTAGGGCAGAGATTTCTAATGCTGGGTTCTTGGACCCCCTAGGGAGTTCATGGCTGGCTTTAGGATGTGTGTGAGTGCTTGGAAGCTGAGCATCCATCATTTCATCAAAGTGTCAAAAGAGTCTAATCTTATAAATGCCAAAAGTTCCTGTTCTATGAATACAATTTCAAGATTACTTTTAGATTAAAAATACTTTTGTTTGGTTTATGGAAAAATTCTTAATCATAGAGAATATGAAAAAGGAATATGTATACATATATAATGGAGAAGGCAATGGCACCCCACTCCAGTACTCTTGCCTGGAAAATCCCGTGGATGGAGGCGCCTGGTGGGCTGTAGTCCATGGGATCACGAAGAGTCGGACACAACTGAGCGACTTCACTTTCACTTTTCACTTTCATGTATTGGAGAAGGAAATGGCAACCCACTCCAGTGTTCTTGCCTGGAGAATCCCAGGGATGGGGGAGCCTGGTGGGCTGCTGTCTATGGGGTCGCACAGAGTCAGACACGACTGAAGCAACTTAGCAGCAGTAGCAGCATACATATATAAACATATAATAGAGTGAATATGTGTATATATATATATATATATAAAGGTGTATGTGCATGCATCCTCAGTCACTCATGGGGTCAACTCTTTGTGACCCTATGAACTATAGCCTGCCAGGCTCTCTGTCCTGGAATTCTCTAGGCAAGAATATTGGAGTGGGTAGCCATTCCCTTCTCCAGGCGATATTCCCAACCCAGGAATTGAACCCAGATATATAAAATGCATACAAGCATATACACAGCAATCTGATTAATCATTTATTTTATAGCGGCTGTAACATAAAGCTCTAGCTAGTTTCCCAGTTGTGAACCATAGAAAATTGGCTGTTCCTTTTCCTAGAAATGTGAAGTACTGGCAGTCTGATTGTCAAAAGAATCTGTCTGTGTGATATAGACAGTGCTCACAGTGACAGTGTCCTGAAGGATCATGATTCTCTGTATGCGTCTGCACACCTCAGAGGACAGTCTAACTGGCGTTGTTTGAGAGTCCTGCTCTCAAGTGTCCAGAAAATCAATACTATTGGATTCAGCAGATAACAGAAGGAAGTTTCCCCTTTAAAAATGCATTTCTTTATCTCAAGGTTAATTTTCCTCGTATGTATGCCCAATGGAGTGCAACAGATCCGGACAAGGTTATACAAATGACAGGCATTTTGCCCTCCAAGTAAGTCTTGCCTCTTCATCACACCAGAAAAAAACAGTGGTAGATAAAGATAGGAATTCCAGAACCATCTTGCAAGCAGAAAATTTTCCCTAATTTAAAACCCAAATTCCTTCTTCAGCATTTCAAGTTCCTTACCTCTAGTCTAGATCATCACCCCCCAATACAAATAATGTGAGCTACATACATAATTGTAAACTTCCTAGTTAAATTATTAATGAGATATTTGCATTTTCATATTAATTCTAATTAATAGCCTGGGTGTATTTTACATACATAGCACATCTCAATTTGCACACTAAGTTTTTATAGGAAATATTTGATCTGTAGTTAGATTTTATAAAATTTACAGTTGAAAAAGTTGATTTATGTACCCAAGTTTTTCCGAAATACTTGAGAAGTTTTCTAGAAAATCATATATATGATTTATAATGTATAAGTAAAATATTAGCTTAAAATTCTAACCTAAGTTAACTAAGATTAAATAATATAAAAATTCAGTTCCTTAATTTTGGTAGCTAAGGGCTCAGTAGTCACCTGTAGCCTACCTTATTGGACAGTGTAATTCTAGGATACAGTAGAGATGAGATTGGGCTTCCCTGGTGGCTCAGTGGTAAAGACTCCACCTGCCAATTCAGGAGACGCAAGCTCGGTCTCTGGGTCAGAAAGATTGCCTGGAAAAGGAAATGGCAACCCACTCCAATATTCTTGCCTGGAGAAATCCCACGGACAGAGAAGCCTGGTAGGCTGCAATCCATGGAGTCACAAAGCGTCGGATGTGACTTAGTGACTAAACAGCAATAGAGATGAGATTAGCTGTTTACTGTCTTTCAGCATACCCGGAACTTGATGACAGCTGTGAGTGGCTGTTCAAGCTGTTCCCTCTGCTATGTACAACCATTCCCTTCGGTTTATTAAATAATGAATCTATTACAGTATAACACCACATCTGTCTTGGAGGTTAAAACAGGTTGCATCTGCAGTAAAAGTTCAGGCATATTCAGTCATGTCAGAACTGAGCACATTGCTCTAAAGGTGCCGACACCCTGCTGTTCTCTCTGAATAAACGGGTCCCCAAACCTGCTGCTCTTGCTTACTTTGTGTTCAGACGGCGTGGCTCAGCTTAAACATGGTTTTCTCTAAGAGAGGCTTTCTCTGACCAGACCAGCCCATTCTACCTTTCCATTTAAAGTGTCATTCAATGATGTAGTTATTTGCTTCTTACCTGCCTATTCTACTAGGCTGCATATTCTAGGAGGGCAGGAACTTCATTTGTCTTATTTACCACTGTATTCCTAGTGGCCACCACAGAACTAGGCACCCAGCATTTGCTGAATAAATGACTAAACCTCCAGTAGAGTAACCTCAGCTGACCTCTATACCTATCTTATGCTTCATGGAAGGAGTTACCTTTTAGTGCATTTTTTGTTGAGCTTCGATTTAAATCGAGCTTTGGCACGATAAAGGACAGAAATGGTCTGGACCTAACAGAAGCAGAAGATATTAAGAAGGGGTGGCAAGAATACACAGAAGAACTGTACAAAAAGGATCTTCAAGACCCCAACAATCACGATGGTGTGATCACTCATCTAGAGCCAGACATCTTGGAATGTGAAGTCAAGTGGGCCTTAGACACCATCACTACGAACAAAGCTAGTGGAGGTGATGGAATTCCAGTTGAGCTATTTCAAATCCTGAAAGATGATGCTGTGAAACTGCTGCACTCAATATGCCAGCAAATGTGGAAAACTCAGCAGTGGCCACAGGACTGGAAAAGGTCAGTTTTCATTCCAATCCCAAAGAAAGGCAATGCCAAAGAATGCTCAAACTACCACACAATTGCACTCATCTCACATGCTAGTAAAGTAATGCTCAAAATTCTCCAAGCCAGCCTTCAGCAATACATGAACCATGAACTTCCAGATGTTCAAGCTGGTTTTCGAAAAGGCAGAGGAACCAGAGATCAAATTGCCAACGTCTACTGGATTATTGAAAAAGCAAGAGAGTTCCAGAAAAACATCTATTTCTGCTTTATTGACTATGCCAAAGCCTTTGACTGTGTGGATCACAATAAACTGGGGAAAATTCTGAAAGAGATGGGAATACCAGACCACCCGACCTGCCTCTTGAGAAATCTGTATGCAGGCCAGGAAGCAACAGTTAGAACTGGACATGGAACAACAGACTGGTTCCAAATAGGAAAAGGAGTACGTCAAGGCTATATATTGTCACCCTTCTTATTTAACTTCTATGCAGAGTGCATCATCATGAGAAACACTGGACTGGAAGAAGCACAAGCTGGAATCAAGATTGTTGGGAGAAATATCAATAACCTCAGATATGCAGCTGACACCACCCTTATGGCAGAAAGTGAAGAGGAACTAAAAAGCCTCTTGATGAAAGTAAAAGAGGAGAGCGAAAAAGTTGGCTTAAAGCTCAACATTCAGAAAATGAAGATCATGGCATCTGGTCCCATCACTTCATGGGAAATAGATGGGGAAACAGTGGAAACAGTGTCAGACTTTATTTTGGGGGGGCTCCAAAATCACTGCAGATGGTGATTGCAGCCATGAAATTAAAAGACGCTTACTCCTTGGAAGAAAAGTTATGACCAACCTGGATAGCATATTCAAAAGCAGAGACATTACTTGCCGACTAAGGTCCGTCTAGTCAAGGCTATCGTTTTTCCAGTGGTCATGTATGGATGTGAGAGTTGGACTGTGAAGAAGGCTGAGCGCCGAAGAATTGATGCTTTTGAACTGTGGTGTTGGAGAAGACTCTTGAGAGTCCCTTGGACTGTGGGGAGATCCAACCAGTCCATTCTGAAGGAGATCAGCCCTGGGATTTCTTTGGAAGGAATGATGCTAAAGTTGAAACTCCAGTACTTTGGCCACCTCATGCGAAGAGTTGACTCATTGGAGAAAACTTTGATGCTGGGAGGGATTGGGGGCAGGAGAAGAAGGGGACGACCGAGGATGAGATGGCTGGATGACATCACTGACTCGATGAACATGAGTCTGAGTGAACTCCGGGAGTTGGTGATGGACAGGGAGGCCTGGCATGCTGTGATTCATGGGGTCGCAAAGAGTCGGACACGACTGAGCGACTGAACTGAACTGAACTTACCTGTTGCTGTGGACTGAAGGGTTTGAGGTGCTGACTTCCTGCAAGTGAGGAGGTTGTGCTGAATTTGTGATGAATACCAGATGTCAAGAATTTTTGGATCGGCCCAGAAGATCTTCACAGAATAAAAGTCTTCAGCTGGGCATGAAGGGCAATCCCAGCCAATGACAATTAAGGGATTTCCAGTCTCAGCCTGCAGGGAGGTCTCTGTCTTGGAGACTGTTTGGGGAATGCTGAATAAACCACTTGTGAACAAGGCTAACAGGAACCTATCTGTAGGATCTAGGCTGCAGCAGCCCTGTGCATGGTCCAGAAGTGCCAGCCTTCTCAGGTCAAGTGCATCCTGCTTGGTGAGCTTCCTTCCATATGGAATTTGGTTTTATATATCTCACCAAGAGATATACTGGAAAGGTCTCATGAGAAGTGGAAACAAGAAAGTGTAAAATTAGAAAAGGTGAAAGTCCAAAAGGCAAGCCAGGTGCTGTCTTCACATCTGAATAGGTATGAATAAAGAATCTTTTACAAAAAAAAGGACTACGGGAATAGTACGTGTGAATGTCGTTTTTCTTTATAAGGCTCACAACTTCCAGATCGTCTGAGGTAATTTTGGTTTTCTCAAGGAGGTATTATGAAACTCTCAAAACAAAACTTTTTTGTGCCATATTTTTCTATAAAGGGGAATGTCAACACTTTAAAAGATTTAGAGAAATCACTTTTTTTTTAATGAAATGACTACTCCAAAAGGCTGAGAATCACTTGAGATAGTTATTATTGAGTACTAGAAAACCAGAGTAATTAGTACTAGAAAACCGGAGTAATTAGTACTAGAAAACCGGAGTAAACCAAGCAGATTTTTAAAGTAAAAATCATTATAAAATTCCTCATCATTGAGAAAAAACTTTAAAAGCAATTTTAAATGACATTCTGTTTATTTGAATTCCTTGGTCTGAAACAGAGCATTTGGACTAAACTGTGGAAATTGGTAAGTATCAATGAAGCAACCGACAGTTGTGAATAGTATAAAGTGAAGGATCAAACAGCTTAGAATAAAGATTGGTGAGTAAACAGTATGACTAACCAGGAACAAGAGGAAGGCAGTGAGGGAGAAACCAATCAGTGGGTTGTGCCTTCCATGTGGGGTTGTTACGAAAAATCACGAGGATTGATTAAGATCTGTGTAACACTTGCTATTGCAATATCACGTTCATAAGAAAAGCCCTGGAAAATCTACTTTAGGAATACTTCCTGGAAAAAATGCAAAAAGTCAACTTTACATAGAATTAAGAATAATGAGAATTATTGTCTCAAAGTTTGTTCTCAAACACACACACTAAACAAACACACATTCTCTCCCCTTGAATTCGCTACTTGAATGTACCAACCCTTACCCCACTCCAGACACACACGCTAACTGGTGTCCTGTTTCAGCAGTGCTGGGGATACCACCATCACAGAATTCGCAGCCTGGAGCACCTCCGACATTTCCCAGAATGCACTGATGTACTACAGTGGTCGGCTCTTCTGGATCAATGGTTTTCGGATTATCACAGCTCAGGAAATTGGTCAGAGGACCAGCGTCTCTGTTTTGGAACCAGCCAAATTTAATCAGTTCACAATTGTTCAGACATCCCTCAAGCCTCTGCCAGGTACTATATTTTATTCCTGCTTACCCTCTCTTCTCCGTATGTTCTGTTAAATAAATTTTAAGGTTGGGGTATTATTTTTTTTTCCTTTAAAATTATGTTTTAAGAGGGAAAGATGGCTTTAGTAGTTTCTGTTGATTTGCTTGCAATCCTTTTAACTCTTAACCCAAATTTTCAGCCTGAAACAGTCAGAAAAAGATGATTTTCAGAATATATTAAAGGAAAGAAAATTTTCATTTTGGTTCTAATTATCAGCAATTTCTATTAATATTCCATGTGTCCACGATAATTGATAATCCCCATTTTTTCTCTCTCTATTCTTTCTTTCATCCCTTAGGGAACTTTTCCTTTACCCCTAAGGTTATTCCAGATGCCATTCCAGAGTCTTCATTTATGATTGAAGGAAATGCTTCGAGATTTCACATCCTCTGGAATGCTCCCCCAGCAGTGGATTGGGGCGTAATTTTCTACAGTGTGGAATTTAGTGCTCATTCTAAGGTATGGCATTGGTTCTAGTAACTTCTAGTTTTCAAACAGACTGTACCATCTTCATCAGGCCTGCCTATACTGATTTGTACTTTCCTTACTTAGCTGAGTCCATCTCCGTCACTGTTCCTGTAGCATTCGGTTATAAAGATTATTCCTGAGAATTCTGTTTTACAGCTAGTCTCTGATTGCTTTATGGTTAGTGTTAACCATTCGTGTGTTACATACACTAGTGTTGTGGAACAACGTGAAACTTACCAACATTAGCATTTCCAAAATTGCAAGGTTAACTTTCATGTGGACCAAAGTTTTAAGATTGTAATTTGAAAAAAAATGTTATGATTCTCTTCCTAAGAAAATAATATTTTGTGCTTATATTTTAGTTCCTGGCTAGTGAACAACAGTCTAAACCTGTATTTACTGTGGAAGGGCTGGAGCCCTATGCCTTATTTAATCTTTCTGTCATTCCTTATACCTACTGGGGAAAGGGTCCCAAAACATCTCTATCACTCCGAACACCTGAAACAGGTACAGGGGCTAAAATCTCTTTTTAAAAAAGGCAAAATCTCGCTTTCCATGATCTAGAACGGATAATTAATCATTTTTAACAATAGTATTTAGTTTTGTGTAGATGTATTTAGATTCAATACTCTTTCAGTGACTTTTTGGGGAATAGAATAGCACAATTAAATCTGCATAATTCATTTCAAAACAGTATTTCAGATTCCTTAAAGACTGTTTCACTTGACTGTGATGATGTATGTATATAATGCAGAAATATGTTTCAGGTTATTTGTGAAATGCTTCATAAGGACAAAGGGGATTTAAGAACGTAAAAATTTCCTGGAAGGCAGGTTTACCAGGAAGTGTTCTTACAGATGGTAACTCAGAATCTTCTGTAGGTGAACAACGGATGTCTAAACTTTAAAAAAAATGTTTTTCTTTGGAATATATTTTTAAAAAGAAAATTAGCCACACCTTTACATGTGTATATCACTTAAAAATGTACAAAGTACATTTATATGTATCATTTCTTTATTAAACATTTATTACATCCATATCGTGTCAGAAACATCATTGTATCATTTATTTGATCCTTACCTAGCTCTGCTGTAGGTAGAACAGGTGTTATTATCTCCGTTATGCTAAGAGATAACAATCTCTTAGCAGGTTATTACGTTATGGTAAGCCTAGGAGTTGCCCCATGTAGGACAGTTAGTAAGTGGCTGGGCTGGGGCTTACTCTGAACTTTTCACTTTAGTTTCTTCAAATCTCCACTCAGTTATTTTTGTAAACATTGGCAAATGATCATATCATGTTAATTTAATTTATATAAACTTCCCAGCATGGGACCTGGCAGGCAGTAAGAGCTCAATAAACATAGAAATCCATTTGCCATTGCATTTTTTTAACTGTTAAGATTTTATCAGCAGTATTTATTCGTGAGTCTCATAACAGGAACATAGTGGAACCTGGGCAGGTTCTGGAGCAGTTAGCGTTTGGATCCAGGTGTGCACTCTTTGAGATTGTCTTGGGATGTTAGCTTTGGTAGAATTCTTCTGTGGAAACGGACTTGACTGCACCCATCAGGGGATGCACTGAGAGCAAGGGATCTTCAGTACTCAGCAGTAAGGAAGGATGGTACGATTTGGCACTTGCCTTGGGGGAAATTTATAATATAGTTGGAAATTATTCAAATTGACAAATATTTATTAAGCACTTACTGTGTGCCAGTCCTCTCCTAGATTTGGGGGGATTTAATAAGGATCAAGAAAAGGTGCTTTCTCTCTTTCTCTGATGAAGCTCATAAAACAGTTATGAGTTCTGGGGATCAATGTACATCATGGTAACTGTAGTCAACAATACTGTATTATATACCTGAAAGTTGCTAAGAGAGTAGATAGTAAATATTACCACCACATCAAACAATTATAATTATGTAAGTTGATGTGTTAATTGACCTTAATCATTTTGCAATATATATGTGTGTATCACACCATCACACTGTACACCGTAAACCTAAACGTTATATGTCTATTGAAAGTATTAGTCACTCAGTAGTATATAACTCTTTGCAACCCCATGGACTCTAGCCTGCCAGGCTCTTCTGTCCATGTAATTCTCCAGGCAAGAATACTGCAGCGGGTGCCATTCCCTTCTCCAGGGCATTTTCCTGACTCAGGGATTGAATCTGGGTCTCCTGTATTGCAGGAGATTCTTTACCGTCTGAGCCACCAGGGAAGCCCGTATATCAATTATATCTTAATAAAGCCGGGGGGAAAAGTTTAAAAAATGCAGACAGAAAAACACAGAAAGTGCTAATAATAATAGAAATGAGACAGTGACAGTTGACTAGCAGTAGCAGAGAGTGAATGAACAAGCCGTGAAAACTTCGCCTCTATCAGGTGAAGCATTCTTAAGAGAGGGCCATGCTTG
This sequence comes from Budorcas taxicolor, assembly GCF_023091745.1. Taxonomy (NCBI): domain Eukaryota; kingdom Metazoa; phylum Chordata; class Mammalia; order Artiodactyla; family Bovidae; genus Budorcas; species Budorcas taxicolor. The sequence continues at coordinate 25,016,410 of NC_068918.1, forward strand.
GGGACTGGTGTGACCAGGGAAAGCCTTCCTTCGGGGAGTGGAAACTTTAGCTGGGCTCTAAGGGATGAAGCAAGAAGAGGTTTATCCGATGTACGTACAATGTAAGAAGGCCTGGGGATTGGATATCCAGCCTGGGGATTGGATAATGATGTGAGGGCTGAACATTAAGGAGCGATGGGATTGGAGTGACAGACTGGGAGAAGACCTTGTGGGGGAATCCTGAGAAAGAAGAGGGACGTCTTGGATGGCACAACTTGGAAAACAGGCGGAATAGCTTCTCTTGATTGACATGCACACAGAGAGAGAAATTAATTAAAGGACTGTGAGAGGCTCAGTTGCTTGGTTTGGCTCTAGAATAGATGGCAACAGTCAAGCCATACTCACAGAGAGGGTTCTAGATGAGATGACCCGGACCCTGGATATGCTTTATTTTATACCCTGAACTGGCTAAAATCTAGATAGAGACAGTGTCTTCCTTCCAGTGGTGACTGCCATTTCCGCCTCCAGAATGAGAGTAAATACTGTATTTTATAAGGAGAACTAGCTAGCTTCCATGTATACAAACAGACTAGAAAGATAGCCTCAATAGTAGTAAGCAGGATTTGGGTTGGAGAAAAGGAAAACTAGCAGAAATATCAGGATAGGTTCCTGAAGAAATCGATGGCATATTCTCTCCAGAAGATCTTTAAGGACAAGATAGATACACCTTAACTGGAATGAGAAATATTTATTACTACGTTGCTCTGTACCCTCATCGTGAGTGATAGAAGTCGACCTAATATTCTTTTCTGCCCTGTGTCTCTGCTTTTCAGTTCCATCAGCACCAGAGAATCCCAGAATATTTATATTACCAAGTGAAAAACACCATAACAAGAATGAAGTTGTGGTGGAATTTAGGTGGAATAAGCCTCAGCATGAAAATGGTGTGTTAACAAGATTCGAAATTTTCTACCAAATATCCAACCAAAATGACACCAACAGAACAGTTGAAGACTGGCTTGCTGTCAGTGTCACTCCCTCAGTGATGTCTTTTCAACTTGAGGGCGTGAGTCCCGGGTACAGTGTTGCCTTCCAGGTACGAGAGTGAAAATGGGGATACGGGGGTCTTAGTGTAGACAGTGGATTAAAGGACCTGGTTAAGAAGTCTGCTCTGTTAATAATCTGATGTATGCTGTAATCACAGAGGTCAAGTGGGCAGCAAATATACAGCAGGGAGAGGGTACAGCTAGGATAAAGGACATCTTGACACTTTCTTGCTTCCAGATTCAGAACAAATCATTATTTTTGGCCCCATCACTAAAGGCCATGTATCACGGTAGGTGCTTTTATATTGATTATCTCATTTGATCTTCACATTGTGAAGAAAAAGCCATGTCCCTGGGTGCATCGGTGAGGTACCAAAGCTGTGTGGTTGGGAAGTAGTGTGCTGTTTGGTCTGGCTTCTAGAATCCTTTCCATCATATCACATCAAATGCTGGGAGGCATCCAACAAGTGGGGATGCCCTTACTTCCAGTTATCGAAGGATATAAAAGCTGAGGGTCTAAGTAGTTGACATCTCACATTTTTCACCTGGCTGCTGAGAGAGAAGAAAGTGAAAGAGAGTAGAAGTCAAAAGGAAAAAGCTACTGCCACTTGTTTGGGCATTTTAAATTTAGTATGACAAAGCTTTCCCCTTATGGTAGATGGCTTGATGATTTTTACATCTTCATTATATATCAGGCTAGTGACAAGGCTGTGCACATTTAGAGTTATTTTCCATCCTTTTTGGGAAACATATGGTTTTGGGGAGAGTTTTAAAGATTTGTGGTTTCCAGAAGATCTATTTTATTTTTGTAAAATTTTAATTCAACAATTATTTTTATAATATATTAGGTTAACATATACTAATAAAAATTATACATAAAAGTGAAATATAATGCACATTCCTATTTGTTAAGAATTATGTGTGTGCTAATCAAACAAATATACTGGTTAGGTGTGCTTGCCTCTATGGTTTGTTGATGTTGTTTAGTCTCACGGTTGTGTCCGACTCGCTTGTGACCCTGTGAACTGTATCTCACCAGGCTTCTCTGTCCATGGGATATCCCAGGCAAGAATATTGGAATGGCTTGCCATTTCCTCCTCCAGGGGCTCTTCCCATGTCTCCTGCACTGGCAGACAGATTCTATACTGCTGAGCCTATATGGTTATAGTGGTTCAAATCTCAGTCAGCACAGAACTTTGCAAAGTGACACACATGCAAAGGCATGAGTTTTACTTGAATAGTCCAGTGCAAAAGTGAAGACTGCTTGATATATATAAAATATATGTGTATATATGTATGCACCATGCTACACACAGACATACACACACACCAGAGACAGATAGTAATAAATAGAATACAGTAGAATTGATTTAATAGAAGTATAATAAAAATGAACCAATATTTTGTTGATTGAGAGAACACTTGAGGATCTGTTTTTCAAGGTCATCATTATGGACGGCAATTTTCTTGTAGGCTATAGTACACAGGCAAGGTTTGGAAGTGGAAATAATTATTATATAATAAAAGACATTTAATAAAAATTGTTTAAAAATGTTGCTATTGGAATGCAGTGTGGCACAGTGGGAAGAAAAGCATACAGACCTCAGAAGACTTAGTTCTCATGCCAGGCCCTACATGTGTCCTTTTGGCTGGACACCCTAATGATGATCTTTGTCCAGTTTCTGCTCTCAGTAGCTGTGGAGATAATCTATGTAAAAGTGGTTTGAAACAGACTATTCATTTTCAAACATAAGGGTTAATTACTATTTTCTTTGTATAAATTTCCTTTTTAAAAAGTACAGTAAATTTAGTTATTTGAAACTTCATGTGGATTTCATGATAAGTGGAAGTTTACCATAATCGATATAGTTTTGTTTCTGTTAAATATTCCATGTAACTTAATTTTGGAAATAGCTAAAGACCTTTTTTTAAAAACGTTTGATCTTTTGCAATAGGGATTTGTGCCATTACTTTGTACTTTTCTGGATGAAAAAAGCCCTAGCAATAGCAGTTTAGGGCAATATTTTTCCCTATAATTTATTGCTGTATACTTAGATGTGACTAACTGAAACTATTCATAATGTATCTCATAACTCTGAAATGAAGCATTCAATAATTTATCAGTCTCAGCACTTAATTATTGTCACTCAGGACACTTCTGAAAGCACTTCTTTACATCCTTTTCTTTCTTTAGGTTCGAGTCTTCACATCAAAAGGACCTGGACCATTTTCTGACATAGTAAAGTCCAAAACATCAGGTATTTATGATCTGAAACCTGTACAAATGTTAATTACAGTTGGTGATTTAATTATAAAATATTAATATTATTTCAGTTTTATAGAAATATTAATATTATATTAAGTTTATATAATATAAATTTGATTTGATTATAAAATATTAATAACAATTAGTGATTTAATTATCAGGAACTTCCTTGATAGCTCAGTTGGTAAAGAATCTGCCTGCATTACAGGAGACCCTGGTTTGATTCCTGGGTTGGGAGGATCCCATGGAGAAGGGATAGGCTACCCATTCCAGTGTTTTTGGGCTTCCCTTGTGGCTGAGCTGGTAAAAGTCTGCCTGCAATGTGGGAGACCTGGGTTTGATCCCTAGGGTTGGGAAGATCGCCTGGAGAAGGGAACGGTTACCCACTCCAGTATTCTGGCCTGGAGAATTCCATGGACAGTCCATGGGGTCGCAAAGAGTTGGGCATGACTGAGCAATTTTCACTTCACTCTCTCTCTAGTGATTTAAAAACATTTTGACCCTTAGTATTCTCAGGGATACCCAAGTACTATCTCTGAGCTGAAATTAAAGTCAAACAAAGTAATCAATTTTTATCACCGCCTAACCTGGTTATATAAACCTAGGCTTAGAGTGCCTGGGCAGTCTCCATTGAGACAGGTATAGGTATAGTCCATGAGCCCAGAGACTCATGGGTTTCAAAATGGTCTGATACTGAATCAAGGGGTTTTGCTAAAGTTCTTTTTCTCATACATATTATCTATGGGTTTTGTTTTTAGAAATTAACCCAATTCCATACCTCATAACTCTCGTTGACAACAAGATAACTTTGTTAGATATGGATCGAAATCAGGTCGCATGGACGTTTTCAGCAGAAGGCGATGTCGCTGCCATGGGCTACACAGCTGATGATGCAGTGGGGTACTGTGCTCAGGGAGACTCCCTCTTCCTCCTCAGAATGGACAACCGGTCCAGCACTAAGGTATTTTGCCATGTAATTCCTTTAAACGAAAGTGGAATATTTGCCTATCACACAAGCCTGTGATTAAAATGACTGGCCAGTGGTTGAGACATTAAGATTAGAATGGCTGAAAAAGACAGGTGTTGTACGGTTACTTAGTTCCAAATGAATTCAGGTTAGATTTGCGGCAAATGTGATTCAGGCTTAATTTAGCAAACAGTGGGTTTAAGGCACTGTGTTACCTGAGATAGAGGTAAAAAAAAAAAAAGTCACTGTCTTTGAACAAATCCACTCTTGTATCAGTCTAAGATAAGGAAGACAGGCTTGCATAGTGGTTAAGAGGGTGAGCTTTGAAATCTGATAAGCTAGAGTTTAATTCTAACTCTGTTACATGCTAGATCTGTGACCGTCAGCAGTTTCTTTAACCACTGTGGTTGCATAGTCCCTCATCTTAGGGTGAAGATGAATGAGCTAAGCCTTGGAAGGCACTTAGCACAATGCCTGGCATGTGGTAGGCATTCACTGAATTTAGCTAGTGGAGGGGATAGGCAGAAGACTGTAAGTGCTGTGCCGAGGGCAGGATGCAATGGGACTGCAGAGAACGGATACTTAACCCAGGGTGGAATGGCGGTGATAGTGGTAGAGTGGAGAGACATCTTGGGTACAAAGATGATGAACCAGGTGAAAGTGGGGCATGGCTGAGAGATCAGCAAAGTCTGGGAAACCAGAGAGTCACAGCCTGTTTGGGGAGCTGTAAATAGAAGGAGGTCTTCCCTGGTGGCTCAGCAGTAAAGAATCCGCCTGCAATGCAGGAAACGTGGGTTTCATCCCTGGGTTGGGAAGATCCCCTGGAGAAGGAAATGGCAGCCCACTCCTGTATTCTTGCCTGAGAAATCCCACAGACAGAGGAGCCTGGCTATAGTCCTTGGGGTGTCAAAAGAATTGAACATGATTTGGTGACTACACAACAGCAAGTAGAAGGAACTTGGAATGGAGATGGAGGTGAGGGGGCAGAGTGAAAGGCAGGTGTTAAAGCTGAAGAGGTGGGCAGGCCCCTGAATGGAGTGGGCCTTCTTTACTGTGCTAAGGAGTTGAGTGTCAATTTAAAAGCCAACATTAAGCCATTCAAGACATTTAGTTGATTATTAATGCAATCAACTAGTGTTTCAGGAAGACCTCTCTGTTACCTGTCTGAATAACCTTAGAGAAGGTTAAGTCAGAGGCAGTCAGGAGGCTATCACAGAAATCCAGATGGGAAATGTTAAGCAGGAAACGAGAGCCAGTGAGTGAAAGAGGAGAGGATAAACTTGGAAGATATTTAAAATAGGACTAATTCACTACGGGTAGTAATGGGAGGAAGAAGTCAAGGGTGAATGACAATTGTCAAGATTGTTCCTCGGGTGAGTGTTGGAAATCCATAATAATATCAAATGCAGGAGAAAAGGAGATTTGGGGGTGGAGTGATGCATTCTGTTTTCTGGGATCTTTCATTTGGAGATTTTCAGTAGGTCGTTTGGTATTTGAATCAGTAACTCAATGAGCTGTCTTGCCTGAAAATGTAGATTTGTAGCACTGTCTATGGATTACAGTTGAAGCCATGGTGATTGAAATTAACCGCGTGTGAAAAGAGGTCCCGTGTTACAATGGTACACAATCCAGAGTTATCAAGGTTTGATATCACAAAAGAGAAGTGCAGTTAATAAGTAATCTGAATGTTTTAAAAAAGTCATCAGATTTGAGAAAAATGACCACTATCTTCTTGATTGTGCTTTCTACCTGTTGTTAAGATTTTTAGAGATGCACTGGTTTTTGATATCACATTTATTACAATTGACTGGATTTCAAGGCACCTCTACTTTGTGCTGAAAGAATCACAAAGCAGAATGCAAATATTTGATATGGATCTTGAAAACAAGGTGAAATATCCCAGGAAGCTGAAAGTTTGCAACAGAAATTCAACAATAACTTCTTTTTCTGTGTATCCTTTTTTAAGGTATGTGAAGTATATCTGTTTCTATTGTGATGAAATAGATATAAACATATTTAATGTGATATCTTTGGTTTAATATCAGAGTCAATGATGGGACAATAAGATGCTTAATGTTCTTGATGTTAACTTACAGTAAGTAATCCTATGTATGAATAATGAGCCCATAACCACCAATATATAAAATTCATCCATACTGAGAACTCCTTTAACCTAAAGTTAGATTAATTACCAGCAGGAAACTGAAGTGTATTTTTAATCCAGTGAATTTAATAAATACCCCCAGTTGGTAAGGACAGGAAGGGGACTGAGACAGTGGTGGGAAATGAGCAGGAGATAGGCAGTTTGTTTTGCACAGTAAATGATATTCTGGGCTCATTTGTCTTTAATTCATTCATTCATTCATTAGATGAATTGTAAGACCTCCATTCAGACCTGAAGGGAAGTTTTTCAGGCTGCTTGTGTTTGTGCCATTAGCATGGTTATAGTCTATCTTGAAACTAGATTGGTGACTAGTATTAAGTAGAAACAAACTTAAGAAGAGAGGAATGGCGATGGTGTTGACGGAAAGTTGGCAAGTGTGTTTCATATTTAGAGCCTTTAATGAGCCATTTAATACAATACCTAAGATCATGAAGGCTTCCCTGGTGACTCAGACGGTGGAGAATTCGCCTGCAATTCAGGAGACACGGGTTTGATCCCTGGGTTGGGAAGATGCCCTGGACAAGGGAATGGCTATTCACTGCAGTATTGTTGCCTGGAGAATTCCATGGATGGAGGAGCCGTCATGATGGGCTACAGTCCATGGGGCCACAAAGAGTCAGACACAAATGAGTGACTAACACACACTTACAAGGTCATTATAGTCCAAGGCTTTTGTTGGAAACACATTTCTTGAGAAATTGTTGGAAAATGCTACATACTGGACTTGACGTGACCTTTTCCATCAGAAGGTTTTTGAGCACTGAGACATGTCCTCTCTAAAGGTGGCATTTGTTCCCACAGTCATTAGAAATGATTTCTCTTCATTAGAAAGTGATATGTGTGATGGTAGGTTTAACTGATTAAATTGGAGGATCTTTTTCCCCCCAATAGTCGCCTATATTGGGCAGAAGTTTTTGATTCTGGATCTCAGATGTTCTACTACGGTATTATGAACCAGACTGTGCACCGAATTCTGCAACCTCCAGTCATAAACCATCCAAACGGAAGCCAATGTTCTTGCAACGTGACTGAATCTGAGTTGAGTGGAGCAATGACTATTGACACCTCTGATCTAAAGAAACCACAGATATACTTTGTCAAAGGTCAAGAGATCTGGGCAACAGATCTAGAAGCATGTCAGTGTTGGCAAGTTATCATCCTGCCTGCTCCACTCGGTAAGACACCTGTGTGTATGCAGATCTTCGCTGGCGATGGGAGACCTTCCCATCCCATTTAAAAGGGGTTACATTCAACACATACTCAAATGGATATATATATGTATATACATACAAATAATATACGTGTATGGTATTTACTCCAAACCATGCCAGATGTTTTAGTGGATTTCAAGTTGTACTCAGGCAAATCGTACATAGGTATTCGCATAATTTTCTGGACTGGTAGGAAACTTTTTTCTTCTTGTCATTTTACAGTTAACAGAACTATTAATACAACTTATTGAGCTCGATTACATATTCTAAACAGGTTACTAAATGCCTTATTGCATTTGATCTTCAAAACACCTCAGTGAAGTAGATAGTAATACATGCGTTTCACAGATAAGGAAACTGAGGCTGAGAAAGGTGACGTCACATGTCTGTAGGGTTACAGTTAATGCAGGAGCTGGAGTTTGAAACTGGGCCTAACTCCAGCATCCCTGCTCTTCCTATCAGTGCTTCACTCCCATGAGATCATCAGATCTCATTGCCTCCACATTTAGTGGGACTTGGTCAATATTTGACAGATCTAGTTGCTGAAATTCACAAGCTTATGGAGGAAATGTTTTAAAGTCATTTGGTAGTCTCCTAATTAGCAGTACTTGTAAAATTTTAAAAAATACCCTAAACATCCACATATATTCTTAAGGCTCTAGTCCTCACCATCCAATATAGTAATCGCTCATCACATCTGGTGATTTAAGTTTAAATTAATTAAAATGAAATTCTAAATTTAATTCCTCGGCCATACTAGTCACATTTTAAATGGTCAAAACCCATTAAGTGGCTAATGGTTACTGTATTGGGCAGTATAGATATAAAATATTTCTATCACTAAAAGTGCTATTGGGCATTTTGAAACTGCAAATGTGTATGTGTGTCAGTGTGGTATAACTGAATATATGGTTTTGTTGACACATCCCAGAGCATTCTAGAAATAATTGCAATGTACTTTCAGTGGGCTTCAGATTAGAGGTAATGTTTTGAACTTCTCTTACTGGGAGAATAACTTGCTTCTATTGAGTCTCTGACAAAAGATTCACAAAGACACTCACAAAGACTCACAAAGATAAAGACTCCCTGGTCAAACTTTAATTCCTTTTTTCTTTGTCTGTGCCTTGTGACCTGCTGGATCTTAGTTCCTGGACCAGGAATCCAACTGGTGCTTCATGCTGTAGAAGCATGGAGTCCAGGGTCTTAACCACTGGACCGCCAGGGAAGTCCCTGATTAAACTTTAGTTACACTCTTGTGAGGAGTGTAAATAAACTAGGCCTCATACTTGACCTTGCACGTCCATCCTTGCTGAGTCCGGTTTTAGCAAGAATCTTGCCAAATCAGCTTAGAGAGAATCCCTCCCACTCAGTATCTGACCGAGTTCTTTATCCCTCACTGTTGATGTTCTTGGCTTGCCTTTAGCAAAAATCCTATTGGACCAGTTTAGCAGGAGTTCCCCGCTCCTGCCCCTTGATGTCTCCTCTCCTTGTTGGCTACAGCTCCCAGCTGTTGTTGTTGTATTTGAGTTGTGCACGTTTCCCTCCACTATTGCAATATTAAACAGCCTTGATTAAAGTCTTCCACGGGTCATGGTGGGTTGGTCTGACAGAATGTGGTCCACTGGAGAAGGGAATGCAAACCACTTCAGGATTCTTGCCTTGAGAACCCCATGAACAGTATGAAAAGACAAAATGATAGGATACTGAAAGAGGAACTCCCCAGGTCAGTAGGTGCCCAATATGCTACTGGAGATCAGTGGAGAAATAACTCCAGAAAGAATGAAGGGATGGAACCAAAGCAAAAACAATACCCAGCTGTGGATGTGACTGGTGATAGAAGCAGGATCCAATGCTGTAAAGAGCAATATTGCATAGGAACCTGGAATGTCAGGTCCATGAATCAAGGCAAATTGGAAGTGGTCAAACAGGAGATGGCAAGAGTGAATGTCGACATTCTAGGAATCAGCGAACTAAAATGGACTGGAATGGGTGAATTTAACTCAGATAACTATTATATCTACTACTGTGGACAGGAATCCCTCAGAAGAAATGGAGTAGCCATCGTGGTCAACAAAAAGGTCCGAAATGCAGTACTTGGATGCAATCTCAAAAACGACAGAATGATCTCTGTTCGTTTCCAAGGCAAACCATTCAATATCACAGTAATCCAAGTCTATGCCCCAACCAGTAACACTGAAGAAGCTGAAGTTGAATGGTTTTATGAAGACCTACAAGACCTTTTAGAACTAACACCCAAAAAAGGTGTCCTCTTCATTATAGGGGACTGGAATGCAAAAGTAGGAAGTCAAGAAACACCTGGAGTAACAGGCAAATTTGGCCTTGGAATACGGAATGAAGCAGGGCAAAGGCTAATAGAGTTTTGCCAAGAGAACGTACTGGTCATAGCAAACACCCTCTTCCAACAACACAAGAGAAGACTCTACACATGGACATCACCAGATGGTCAACACCGAAATCAGATTGATTATATTCTTTGCAGCCAAAGATGGAGAAGCTCTATACAGTCAGCAAAAACAAGACCAGGAGCTGACTGTGGCTCAGATCATGAACTCCTTATTGCCAAATTCAGACTGAAATTGAAGAAAGTGGAGAAAACCACTAGACCATTCAGGTATGACCTAAATGAAATCCCTTATGACTATCCAGTGGAAGTGAGAAATAGATTTAAGGGCCTAGATCTGATAGATAGAGTGCCTGATGAACTATGGACGGAGGTTCATGACATTGTAGAGGAGATAGGGATCAAGACCATCCCCATGGAAAAGAAATGCAAAAAAGCAAAATGGCTGTCTGGGGAGGCCTTACAAATAGCTGTGAAAAGAAGGGAAGTGAAGAGCAAAGGAGAAAAAGAAAGATATAAGCAGCTGAATGCAGAGTTCCAAAGAATGGCAAGAAGAGATAAGAAAGCCTTGCTCAGTGATCAATGCAAAGAAATAGAGGAAAACAACAGAATGGGAAAGACTAGAGATCTCTTTAAGAAAATTAGAGCTACCAAGGGAACATTTCATGCAAAGATGGGCTCAATAAAGTACAGAAATGGTAGGGACCTAACAGAAGCAGAAGATATTAAGAAGAGGTGGCAAGAATACACAGAACTGTACAAGAAAGATCTTCATGACCCAGATAATCACGATGATGTGATCACTCACCCAGAGCCAGACATCCTGGAATGTGAAGTCAGATGGGCCTTAGAAAGCATCACTACGAACAAAGCTAGTGGAGGTGATGGAATTCCAGTTGAGCTATTTCAAATCCTGAAAGATGATGCTGTGAAAGTGCTGCACTCAATATGCCAGCAAATGTGGAAAACTCAGCAGTGGCCACAGGACTGGACAAGGTCAGTTTTCATTCCAAAGAAAGGCAATGCCAAAGAATGCTCAAACTACCACACAATTGCACTCATCTCACATGCTAGTAAAGTAATGCTCAAAATTCTCCAAGCCAGGCTTCAGCAATACGTGAACCGTGAACTTCCTGATGTTTAAGCTGGTTTTAGAAAAGGCAGAGGAACCAGAGATCAAATTGCCAACATCTGCTGGATCATTGAAAAAGCAAGAGAGTTCCAGAAAAACATCTATTTCTGCTTTATTGACTATGCCAAAGCCTTTGCCTGTGTGGATCACAACAAAGTGTGGAAAATTCTGAAAGAGATGAGAATATCAGACCACCTGACCTGCCTCTTGAGAAACCTATATGCAGGTCAGGAAGCAACAGTTAGAACTGGACATGGAACAACAGACTGGTCCCAAATAGGAAAAGGAGTACATCAAGGCTGTATATTGTCAGCCTGCTTATTTAACTTCTATGCAGACTACATCATGAGAAACGCTGGACTGGAAGAAGCACAAGCTGGAATCAAGACTGCTGGGAGAAATATCAATCACCTCAGATATGCAGATGACACCACCCTTATGGCAGAAAGTGAAGAGGAACTAAAGAGCCTCTTGATGAAAGTGAAAGAGGAGAGTGAAAAAGTTGGCTTAAAGCTCAACATTCAGAAAACGAAGATCATGACATCTGGTCCCATCACTTCATGGGAAATAGATGGGGAAACAGTGTCAGACTTTATTTTGGGGGGGCTCCAAAATCACTGCAGATGGTGATTGCAGCCATGAAATTAAGACACTTACTCCTTGGAAGGAAAGTTATGACCAACCTAGATAGCATATTCAAAAGAAGAGACATACTTTGCCAACAAAGGTCCGTCTAGTCAAAGCTATGGTTTTTCCAGTGGTCATGTATGGATCTGAGAGTTTGACTGTGAAGAAAGCTGAGCGCCGAAGTATCAATGCTTTTGAACTGTGGTGTTGGAGAAGACTCTTGAGAGTCCCTTGGACTGCAAGGAGATCCAACCATTCCATCCTAAAGGAGATCAGTCCTGGGTGTTCATTGGATGGAATGATGCTAAAGCTGAAGCTCCAGTACTTTGGCCACCTCATGCGAAGAGTTGACTCATTGGAAAAGACTCTGATGCTGGGAGGGATTGGGGGCAGGAGGAGAAGGGGACGACCGAGGATGAGATGGTGGATGGCATCACCGACTCGATGGATGTAAGTCTGAGTGAACTCCAGGAGATGGTGATGGACAGGGAGGCCTGGCGTGCTGCGATTCATGGGGTTGCAGAGTCGGACACGACTGAGCAACTGAACTGAACTGAACTGAACTAACCATTTAGACAAGTGTCAGAACAACTTTCCTTACCATCTGATACACAAGGATTATCTAATGGGCCCTTATCTTATAGAACCAGTCAGTCTTTCTTGAAGCCACAATTGAAATCCATAATCCCAAAATTGGAAGATTAGAATGACTTTAAAGATCATTTAGCTGACATAATATTAGAAGAAATCTTTATAAAAACAGCCTTGAGCTCTTGTTTATAAAACATTTACTACCTTATAAAGAGGTCTGTTTAATTTTTGTGCAATTCTAAATATTATATATTTTTCTTATGTTTAACCAAAGTTTTCTCCCATTCCTGTAGTCATTGACCTGAATTCTGACTTTTAAATTTATGAAGAATAAGTCAATCACTTTCCACATGATAGGCACTTAACTGTAGAAACAGCTGTCATAGCCCATGCTAAACACTTTCTTTAGAGGAAAAATTCAAGTATCTATAAATACTCCTTAGGCAATGTGGCTTCTAGATCTTTCTTTGCCCTGGTCAGCCTCCTGAGATTTTACCCTAGCTGCTTAATCCTCTTAAATGTTGCCCCGTAATAACTCACTGAACACTGAATGTGTTTTGGTCAGCGCAGAGGACCTCTGACTACCCAGGTCTTCTTTTGCTGTAGCTGAAAGTGACATCAGGCCCTTGAGCGGCCTACCATTTGAAGAACTCATGGTCTTCTTTATGTTTTAATGATTATTAAGCCAGATTTCTTTCATTCCTAATTTACAGACTTAATTTTAACCTTGAATTGAGGATGTTATATTTGTTATTAACTTAAATGCTGTTAAATTTCCTTCCATTTCCTGATTCTGCTGTGATATTTTTGAATGGTAAGCCGAACTGAAAGCACTAGCGACAGTAAGATTCATGCACTGTCTGCAAACTTGATAATATGTTTGTTCTGCATTCATTCTCAATTACTGATAAAAGTATTGAGCAAGGCAGTGAGCCCTGAGCCCCATCTCTTGCCTCCCTTCAGTCAGTGTTGTTTGATGTGAAATCACTCAGTTCAGTCGCTCAGTCGTGTCCGACTCTTTGCGACCCCATGAATCGCAGCACGCCAGGCCTCCCTGTCCATCACCAACTCCCAGAGTTCACTCAGATTCACGTCCATCGAGTCAGTGATGCCATCCACCATCTCATCCTCTGTCGTCCCCTTCTCCTCCTGCCCCTAATCCCTCCCAGCATCAGAGTCTTTTCCAATGAGTCAACTCTTCGCATGAGGTGGCCAAAGTATTGGAGTTTCAGCTTCAATATCAGTCCTTCCAATGAACACCCAGGACTGATCTCCTTCAGAATGGACTGGTTGGATCTCCTTGCAGTCCAAGAGACTCTCAAAGAGTCTCTTCCAACACCACAGTTTAAAAGCATCAATTCTTCGGCGCTCAGCTTTCTTCACAGTCCAGCTCTCACATCCATACATGACCACAGGAAAAACCATAGCTTTGACTAGACGGACCTTTGTTGGCAAAGTAATGTCTCTGCTTTTCAATATGCTATCTAGGTTGGTCATAACTTTCCTTCCAAGGAGTAAGTGTCTTTTAATTTCATGGCTGCAGTCACCATCTGCAGTGATTTTTGAGCCCCCAAAATAAAGTCTGACACTGTTTCCACTGTTTCCCCATCTATTTCCCATGACGTGATGGGACCAGATGCCATGATCTTTGTTTTCTGAATGTTGAGCTTTAAGCCAACTTTTTCACTCTCCTCTCTCACTTTCATCAAGATGCTCTTTAGTTCCTCTTCACTTTCTGCCATAAGGGTGGTGTCATCTGCATATCTGAGGTTATTGATATTTCTCCCAGTAATCTTGATTCCAGCTTGTGCTTCTTCCAGCCCAGCATTTCTCATGATGTACTCTGCATATAAGTTAGATAAGCAGATGACAATATACAGCCTTGACGTACTCCTTTTCCTATTTGGAACCAGTCTGTTGTTCCATGTCCAGTTCTAACTGTTGCTTCCTGACCTGCATAGAGATATCTCAAGAGGCAGGTCAGGTGGTCTGGTATTCCCATCTCTTTCAGAATTTTCCAGTTTCTTGTGATCCACACAGGCAAAGGCTTTGGCATAGTTAATAAAGCAGAAATAGATGTTTTTCTGGAACTCTCTTGCTTTTTCGATGATCCACAAGTAAATTTTAAATACTGGTCTTCCCTTGGATAACTTTGTAGCCTTGAGGGGATTATTTCACCCCTCCAATCTTCAGTTTCTTAATTACAAAATTAGACTAATAATAATAGTATTTGCTTTGATATGGCTTGATATGGCAAGTTGGGTTGATATGGCACTTAAATGAGAAAATATCTGGAAAATGCTTAGGCTAAAAACTCAAAATTATTTTTTCATACTGAAATAATACTTTCAAAATTGAAATCAAAAGATTTCACATATTGCTTAGAGCAGAAAATGTTAGCTATGTATTTTGTTCTTTACGTTCTTTCTTTCATTTATGCTTTTCATCAGCAGGAAAAATGCTTGTTAGCTTGACAGTGGATGGAGAATTTCTATACTGGATCTCCAAAGTAGAGGACAGCACACAGATTTATCAAGCTAAGAAAAGCAATGGGGCCATCCTCTCCCAGGTAGAAGCCCCAAGGAGTAAGCATATTTTGGTTTACAGTTCAGTTCTACAGCCTTTTCCAGGTAGGAAAGTCACAGTTTTTATAAGCTTGTTCCCCCAGTTTAGGGTCAGGGAAATCTCATCATGTCTCCTCCTCCAGGGCAGTCCTTCCAGCTCATCATTGTGCTCTCAGCATTGCTCCAAAGGGCAGGGTTTGGTGCACACTGCAATTGCTATTTGCCCTGGGTCACAGTTTATCTCTATGTGTACTCGTGGCTTGGGCTGTGGCAGGCCACTTTAGATGTGGGAAATCCTTGTCCTGTCAGTCTCTCTGTTCTCTTTCTCTTCTCAGTCATATAACTTCCCTTCTTTTTGTCTTGTGTCTCCCCTGTTGATATTTTAGACTTCCCAGTGGTGTCAAAAAGCTTTGCATTTAATTTCGGGTCTTTTTCAAGGTGAAATGACTTATGTATTATAGTATTATATATGTCAACTATTTAACATGTGTACATGTGTGCTACTATTTTTATTGTTCCTATCTTGCTTATTTCATGTGTCACTCATGAAGTTTTCTAGCGTTGTGCTCCTAAATCTATTTTTCCCACAAACCTTCTGGATTTTGTTTAATGCAATGACTTTTAGAAATGTATGTATCATATTATGGTGGAACTGACTGTATTTCTTGCTGAGAGTCATAATAAAAAATGTTTGAAATATGAAAACCAACCAACCAAAAACGAAAACAGCATCACATAGCCTTATGGGTGACATTCAAACCTAAAGTGGTTTTCTCAAGTTCTCTCTTCCATTAATGTCACAATGTCATTCTAAATTCAGTATAATTCCCTCTTAGAGATGGACAGAAATGAATAAAAGAAACTCTCTTTGCTTAAATGTATTCAGTTATAAAATATGTAAGTTATACAGTATGAAAAATGGGAGAATTTATAAATGAGCTGAATGTATATTTTGGTAAATAATTCATTAAGAGATTCAAAAGGCATGTGCAATATCTGGCTGAGGCTGAGCACACAGGCGTATTTGTAGAATGAAAGTCCTAAAGGTGACATCAGGTTTCATCATAGGAGTTTATTGAAAAATGTGATTGATAGAATACTCTCATTACTTTCTTCAAATAAAAAAGGGTCCGTTTTGCTACTGTCTAGGTACATAATTAGGGCTTCCCTGGTGGCTCAGTGGTAAAGAATCCACCTGCAATGCAGGTGACCCAGGTTCGATCCCTGGGTTGGGAAGATCCCCTGGAGGAGGGCATGGCAACCCACTCCAGTCCTCTTGCGTGGAGAATCCCATGGACAGAGGAGTCTGGCGAGCTACAAGCCATAGGGTCGCACAGTCACAACTTGGTCACAGCTGAGTGACTAAGCAGCTGCAGGTACATAATTAGGCGTACTTTAGCTCCATCTGCTGGAAATTGTAAGCAATTACAGGTTACTTTGATCTCTTTTTCCCCAGGCATTTATCATCTTCAAAAATACATGAAAAACAAAAAAAAGTGTCTTCCTGTCCAGAATAACATTTCCAACACTCCAATATATCATACCTTATCAGTTACATAAAAATGAAATGCGACATTACCCTTGATGTTAGATAAATCTGCTATTTCTCTCTTATCCATATGTGTGTATATATTTAATAATTTTTATTATTATTTTAGATAGAGCATTTCTGTCTCTAGCTTCTGATATTGCAGAGCCAACTATACTTAACACTACTAACACCAGCCTCACAATCAGATTACCACCCGCCCGGACAAAACTCACATGGGATGGCATCACGCGTCCCACTCCCACATACCTGGTTCATTATAAAGAAGTAATTGACATGAAGAACAGCTCTGAACTGAGAGATAAAATGCTGGTAAGGCTGAAGCCAGTTGTCTTGTCTTTTTCCAAGATGCCCTATTTTGATATAAAATCCTCAGCCGAAGTATTTTCTGTATAATGTTCTGAAATATGCTATTCCTCTGATTTTTAGAGCTGAATCATCAAACCATTCTGGATTCTAGTCTCTTGCCTAGCAGTAAGTTAAGCTCTAAGGAAGTACATTAACTCTAACCAATGGTAGATTGCCTTATAGTAACTGTCCCCTGAGTGTCCTAAAAGAGCTGTGTTTGTTGCCTCTCTAATTTTATCTAATTATACCCAGAAAGTGATAGAGACCTGTTTTTGTAGCCATCCCAACAGATTGAAGGGTAAGAAGTAAATTGGACAGAAAGAGCATTATTGTGTACCTCTCTTCCATCGTATATAGCTAATATACAAATTGTACATTATATATTTATTTTCTATATGTTGTGAAAAGTGCGCTTAGGCAGGGACTACCTTTTTATCCATCACTGTATTCCTAGCACCTAGCATAATACTTGCCATTGTATAGGCATTTACTAGGTATTTCTTGAATGAATGAATGGACACAATTCATTCCATCACTGATCCATGGTGGAATCCAGGGATTCCATCACTGATGTTCCAATTCCATGTGATGGAATCATGTGTTTCTAGTATTTTTCTTTGTACTTATCTTTTGATCAAGTCAAAAGGTGAAATTGGCCATCATCTATGGGAGGTAACAAGCATTGTACACTTTGACAGAAAGTACATCTGGCTCTTGTTACTTCATTTGTCTATTTGTTAAAAATATAGTATTTATTTTTGAATTTTGTCTGTTTTAATCTTCCTTTACACATTTCTGAAAGTTGTTGTTTCAGAGACAGATTAGATCGTTTGGCTAAGACTGGGCCTCTGGCATTGGCATTTCTCTTATTAGAGCTAATCTATCATTTTGGCTTCCTAGTGATTAACATGGATCCAAGGCAGTGAGTGGCTCTCAGCCTTGATGGTTCATTGGAGTTTTTAAAGTCTCTGAGCACGTGCGTCACCTAAGACTAACTCGATCAGATCTCTAGGGGTCGGACCCAGGCCTCAGTGTTTTTTTAGAGTTCCCCAGATGATTACAAAGTATAACCAAAATTGAGAACCGTTGGTCTAAGGAAAGCCTTTTCAGTTTCTTAAGCTTTATTTCTGAGAATGATTAGGTAATGTAGCTTACTGTATTCACTTATGTGTCCCATCCGCATAATACCTTCCTGCTGAAGGTATTTCTAATGCAAGGCTGATAAGACAGTTTTGTCCTCTGGGAATTCAACATCCTACATGAAATAATTAAGTCTCAATTGACTGAGGGCTGCCAGTCATTTGGCATTTATTCCTGGAAACATTAAACAACTCAAGTCTGGGCCGACTAAGACAATGAAGACCGTCAGTCATGATCCAAGATTTAAAAATAAATTTAAAAATTTGAGTCTTTTCCTTTTTATCTCTTTGATTAAATAATGTCTCCACATTTGTACAAAAAATAAGAATAAGATATTGATTTTTTAAAATTAATTACAGGAATTTCAGGAGAGTATAGCCTTTATTGAAGGTTTACAACCATTTTCAACATATATGATACAGATAGCTGTAAAGAATTATTATTCAGATCCTTTGGAACAAATACCTCTGGGAAAAGAGATTTGGGGAAAAACTAAAAGTGGAGGTGAGTTATGGGCATGGTGTGGGTTTCTAGAGTGGGATTTTGCCATTAATGTGATGTGTGAGCCTATATTCGGTTTTTATCTGGATGTTAAGAAATCTTTCTTATGTGAGTTTTTTTAAGCTTAGTAAGAAAATGTGTTTTAGAAGAATATTCTGATGACATCCTTACTCTAACACCAGAAGATGATGGATAATATTCCATCAAAATGAAAAGCAACTGTATAGCAAAACATCACAACCAATTCTGTGTTACTGGAAACACATTCTTTGGTCTCACCACACAGTGTCACTCTCTTCCTGTATATTTATAGATCTCTGTACACGTGGTAAGACCCAGGAAAGTCAAACTTTTTCTCTATGTGAATTTTTAAAATTTTGTTTATTTTTTAATTGAAGTTTTAATTTAGTTGCTTTACAGAATTTTGTTGTTTTCTGTCAAACCTCAACATGAATCAGCCATAGGTCTATGTGAATTTTACTGAGGGCTGCTGAGATGCAAAGTTATGTAACCTCATTGCCTTAAAGAAAATGGATTTAGAGCCTGAAAATGTGTTGTAAGAGGTGACGATTATTATGAGGAAATGCCATTTCTTGCACCTGTCTCAGATGGCTTTCACAAAACTCACCAGAATTGGCCAGATCCTCAGGCTGGAGTCAGAGAATGATTTAGTCATTAGTCAAAAATAAGCGGGAGCCTTTCAGGCAGCCTGGTAACCTACCGTTATATAAGAGGCTGGCTTTCCCTTGGAACATCTGTCATTCATTCTGCTCACATGATATGCTTATTCTTCAACCAAGACCCTATGACTTCTTTCCGTCTTTCAGTGATGTTGCAACATCCCTTATTGTGCGCTGCTATTTATTTCAGTACCAGAGGCAGTTTGGCTCATTAACACAACCGTGCAGTCAGACACCAGCCTCGTTATATCCTGGAGGGAATCTCACAAGCCAAATGGACCGAGAGAGTCCGTCCGCTATCAGGTGGCAATCTCTCATCTGGCTCCCATTCCAGAGATTCCACTAAGGCAAAGTGAATATCCAGATGGAAGTCTCTCTCTCCTCGTTACTAGACTGTCTGGTGGAAAACTCTATGTCTTAAAGGTACGGCCAGTGGATTGGGTACTTTAATTACCACTCTCGAGAGCCAAGATTCAAGGAAGGTTAAGCAATTGTTCTTTTTTACTAAAAGGTTCTGGCCTGCCATGCCGAGGAAATGTGGTGTGCGGAGAGTCACCCTGTCACTGTGGAAACATTTGACTCGCCAGAGAAACCTTATGCCTTTCTTCCAGAGAACACTAGTTTGCAGTTACATTGGAATGCTCCATCAAATGTTCACCTCATCAGATTTTGGTTTGAACTCCAAAAGGTACATTTCAGTGTACACTTTTAATGCAAATCTTTGTTTTATGCTATAGAATAAGTCAAAAGGCTTTTTCCAAAACATATCTTGAGGGCATTCACTTGTATTAAATGAGTGAAATATTTGACAACATTCATTGATTCAGATTTTCCGGGTAGACGTGGTAAGCTATCTAGACTGATTTCTGATGGAAAAAATTCCCAGAGAGATTAATTTGCTCTTAAAAGGCTCCACATAAAAGGGTATAAATTACAGTTTACTGGTTTCATAATGTTTTACTTACTTTAGATGTTATCAGCATGGTTCTCTGGTTTGAACTCCATAGCAGTTTGTTTTATGTGGCTCAGAGGTTAAAGCGTCTGCCTGCAATACGAGAGACCTGAGTTCGATCCCGGGGTTGGGAAGATCCCCTGGAAAAGGAAATGGCAACCCACTCCAGTATTCCTGCCTGGAGAATCCCATGGACAGAGGGGCCTGGTGGGCTACAGTCCACGGGTCGCAAAGAGTCGGACATGACTGAGCGACTTCACTTTCACTTTCACTTATGGAAAAAAAATGAACAAACATAAACCTAAAACCTGTGTATAAATGTTCTTTCAAACATTTAAGGACTGTATAGCAACAGGAAAGAAGTAAATGATAAACTAGTTTATTCTAAAGTAGTTGGACCTTGGCTTGTAAACTTTAAATAGTTCCTTATTCAAAAATCTTCATGCATTAACCAATGTAAAGATATCCATGAATTTAAGCATCAGTTAATCTAATTAGTTCACTTCTAAGGAAAATCTATATTGATTTTTATACTGATACACTTAATAGATTATTAAGTTTTTATAATTGTGACATTTCATTTTTCACTACTATATATTTGTGTGTCCATATTTGTAAAGACTGGTTAGGAGTGTTTTGTAAAAACAAATCAGTATGGTCATGACCTCACTTTTCTTTAAAAATGAAGTTGCTTCTCAGAGGTTTTAAAATTTTACTATATAAAATATTTTTCAGAATCTTGTACTTTTAGATAAAAACTATGAAAAATAAGCAACAGCAGTGATAAGTTGCTCTAAGTATTGAGTTGATAAGATCAAAGACCATAGTTTAATTGGATTTTTTCCATTGAGCATGTTTATGATGATTTGTTACCTATTTAGAAAGTAGTAATTTCATAAAAATTCAGTTTTAAATTGGAGAAATTGAAGGATCATCTTTTGGAGGGACATCTATTTAAGTAAGAGACATTACTTTGCCAACAAAGGTCCGTCTAGTCAAGGCTGTGGTTTTTCCAGTGGTCGCTGAGTGCCGAAGAACTGATGCTTTTGAACTGTGGTGTTGGAGAAGACTCTTGAGAGTCCCTTGGACTGCAAAGAGATCCAACCAGTCCATTCTGAAGGAGATCAGCCCTGGGATTTCTTTGGAAGGATTGATGCTAAAGCTGAAACTCCAATACTTTGGCCACCTCATGCGAAGAGTTGACTCATTGGAAAAGACCCTGATGCTGGGAGGGATTGGGGGCAGGAGGAGAAGGGGACAACAGAGGATGAGATGGCTGGATGGCATCACTGACTCGATGGACATGAGTTTGAGTGAACTCCGGGAGTTGGTGATGGACAGGGAGGCCTGGCGTGCTGCGATTCATGGGGTCACAGAGTTAGACACGACTGAGCAACTGAACTGAAGAGAACTGAATGCGTTCAGCTTGAAGTCAAGAGGAGGGATGTAAAATTCATTGCCCATATCAAAGGTGTGAACTGAGGAAGGATCTTAGAGGTGATTCCAGCCTCTCGTGTTACTCATGAGAGGCTAGAGACTCAGGCAGGTGGCCCAATGAGTCAGAATCACGGCTGGGCAGGGGAGGACTCTCTGCCTCATCGCTGACTCATCGCTACAGAGGCTTTCCTTAGTCCATCTGCAGAAGGAACATGAGTCATCATCACCCACCCCACTTCTTAAAGTTTAGGAGAGGGGCAGCAGACAGAGGCCATCTCGTTCTGTCCTCATGAGTTTCATATGATGCTTTTGTTTCAAGACTTCCTCTACCCTTGCTCAGAACAGGTTTTTAGATAGACCACTTGAGAAATCATGAAGCTGAAAATGTAATATGGTAATTTCTACATGCATGATCACCTACAAGTACTAATGCAGAAGGTACAAATGTAGAAGGCTGTGTTCTGAGAGGGTTGGTGATGACATCTAGTTGGAAAGGTCTATTTCTTTTGAGCAAGTTGAACCTACCTCATCACAATAGGAAGTTAGGAATAATCTTGTAACTCCACACCGGAACTCTAAGGGGTGAGTGACAAAGGTGAATATACATATTTTAATTAGTTTTTTTTTTTCCTTTCCTCCTCTGCCCTTCTCCTCTCTGAAAAAGGAGAAAAAGATAAACTTCCAGTCTTCATCTTTTCCTTACATGGAAAAATGAGAGTCTCAGAGCACAAGGGCTAAATTTTTATCTTGGTCTTTAGATTTCATAAATTCTGTATTATAATAATGCATAGAAAAAGAACATATTCAATTTAAGATTGAGGAGAAATAAATAATTTTGCTTTGGTAAATTTTTTTCATGAAATTCATTAAAATTGTCTTTTTCTCAGCTGTCCAGGGGAATCCCTACCAGAAATGGACATTTCTGAAATTTCTGTCTCTGAGACATCATAGTCTGCACCATTTCCCCCACACCCTTGCTCAATAATTTGGAGATCCTCTCTGATAGCCTTCCCCCCTGCACTTGTTGGCCTCTGATGAATGAAGATCCCAACTCCCTTGTGATTTACTGGGGTAGCCCATGGCATCTCTACAAGTTAGCGGTCCACCCAGAACATTCATTGCTGTGGTGAGGTCAATACTCTACAGTTTTCCAGCAAAACCCTTGGCCAAATATCTCCCTGACATTCCAAGGAGTGCTTATGATTTTTGAGTGGTGTGGGATGTTGGGCCATCTAGACTACTCACTGAAGAAGGCATTAAGGAGGCAGGACCAAAAAGGGCTAAAATTTTTCAGCCAGGACTCAACATCTCCCTTCTTCCTTCCCCCTCACCCCCCTCAGAAGGTTCAGAATAAATATTATTTTGCATATCTGCATCTATTTCATTAGGCTATATGAATCAGTGGGACTGAGACATTTATGAGTTTAACAGGCAATGTCTCTGACATCAGCATTTCTGGTTTTTCTTTCCATTCCTTCTGTTCCTCTTTCTGTAATAACGTGATCTACTTCCTGAAGGTGCTATAGTGAATTATTTCTAACTGAATAGAAAACTAATATAAGGTGCCCATCCAATGAAATGGCATGACCTTGTGAATGCTAAATGAAAAAGGAGATGTAAAGTAAGGTTTATTTATGGAAACTGATCTTCTTAGGAAACTGTACTGGGGAAAATACATGAAGAACCCTTGACAGAATGCCATATCCTCTGTCTTCTCCTATTTGTATGTTGAAAAAAGTCATCATTTTCGTATAAGATATTAAGGATCTTGTATCTTATTTAAAATACACAGATATTTAAAAATACACAGATTCTTTAAAAGCAGTGTTTCAGAGAAAGAATTTCAATATAGCTCTAATTATAGACCCAGTGAAATGAAAGTAACATTTCCTATATGTAACTTCTAACCTTGCTACTTAGTGATTGAGTGACAATAGGCAAAGATTTCCCTCTTTTAGGGAACTAGGCTTCCTATGTAGAAAAATAAGGAATGTTGCTTAGATGCCTGAAGAGGGTTAGGGGAGGAAAAACTGAATGTTTTCATTTATAAGTCATTGTGGACTTCTTCAGTATGTGAAATATCATGAAAATATTACTACTTTGAAATCAGCAAATGTGTGGAATTGAAAATATCACAGTTTTAATCCATCATTTCCCTTCAGCTATGAATTTGCATCCTCAGCCATCCTGATTTGATAAAGAGGCCTATGATTAGGGATACCAAGAAGCCAAACAATCCTCCCAAAGATAAATAGTCAGAGGTGCATGTCTCACCTTGGACTTATCCTCGGGACCGTCATTCAAGTAACTTACAGCTTGTCATAAAAAATAAAATTGCTGTTGATGGAAGGGGATACTATCTGGGACCCAGCACTCATAAAGAAGCTCTTATTTTAGTATAAACTTCAAGCTTTAATGCTTGCTACAGGCTTTTGAATTTCTATGTTTAAGAAGTTTTTCTTAAAGAAACAAAAATGTTAATTGAGACGTCTTTTCCTAGTGGAAGCACAATGAGTTTTACCATGTTAAAGCTTCGTGCAGCCGAGGTCCTGCTTATGTCTGCAACGTCACAGACCTCCAGCCTTATGCTTCCTATAATGTCCGAGCAGTGGTGGTGTACAGGACAGGAGCAAACAGCACCTCGCTTCCGGGAAGTTTTAAGACTAAAGGTGAGGACTAACATATTCAACACTCAGGAAACTCTGGACATTTCTCAATTCTTTTCTCATCGCTTACTTCACTAATCCTAGAGGTTGAGATTTTTCTTAAATTACTATCCTTAGAGCCTGACTGAAGAAGTTGAAAAGAGGTAGGGGTTTCTTACAGGCAGTAATGAGATAATAATCCTCTGGTTTTGCAGGATCCTAGACTGGGAAAACTTATTTCACCTTTCATTATTCTGATTTTCTGTCTAGCTATGATATTTTGTAGTAAGAAGTAAATGAAAACAGTGTCAATGGGTGTTCAAATATTAAAGTATAGACTACTACAACCAGATGTTAAAAATAAAAAATCTAACAAGTATATAAAATTAACCAGTGTTTTAACAGCTATACCGTAACTCCAAGTTGATCCCTGTAAGAATCAGTGAAAAACGCTCCAAATCTTACAATCATCTTTTTTACTTGCATCACTTATTTTGTGTCAGGCTAAGGTCTATTGTTACTCCTATCATAAATCTATCTAATCCATCACTAATAAAAACTGCAGGTACTCGCTTAAACATATGCACTCATATGAACGCATTTCTGAACATTTCTTTAATGTATTTGACTTTCAGTAAATGTTGTCTATAGAAAGATGGTATGCAGAATATTTTATACTTCTAACATATCAATCAAATTTTCTTTTGTTTCCAAAGCTGGAGTCCCAAGTAAACCAGGGATTCCAAAATTATTAGAAGGGAGTAAAAATTCAATACAGTGGGAAAAAGCTGATGATAATGGAAGCAGACTTATGTACTATATCCTTGAAATCAGGTATGTCTGTTTACAAAAGAGCTTTGTAAATTACAAAGACCTAAGCAGTTGATTGTAAGGTATTCTTGGATCAAAATTAACAGTATTTATGAATGTGTATTTATAAGTAAACATAAGGGATCTTTAGTTTAAGGGCCTTACATGCCTTATTACATTCTTTGCACAATTCCTAGTGGTCAGCCTTGGCATTCAGTTACAAGGCAGATAGTCATTCTTCTCAGAAATCTGCAACAGCTTGTCAGTGGAAACAACTCAGTCTTTTGAGCATGCACCTAATATTTACTTGATATCGATTCTGTTTAAGAAGCTAAATTGATGTTTGATGTTAGATGATGGTATGTATGCAAATTTCTGAGACTGATTTGTTTTAGAAAGATGAATAAGATCTAGTGAGAACTGACAATGAGCTGGTATATTTCAGAAGGTAAAGTCAAGTCAAGATCTGAAATGGTCTGTTGTGTATAGGCAACCCAGGATTCTCTCTCCATTTTCAAGGTTACAGTTTGTAGTGTGTTCCCAGGGACTAAAATTGTGCCTTCGATGAAAACCTGATGAACATACGCAACCTCAGATCCGGCCAGTATGGGGAGCTCTGTGAATCATAACTGGCTCAGATGAGCTGATTTCGTGCCAGCTTGAGGAGAGAATTCCAAATTCCACAGACACTCCCCTCACGGGACTATGAAGCCATCTTTTAAGAAGCTCCAAGGACAAAAGTCACTTCCATAATTATAGTCCTGGCAACTTGAGCTTTAGATCTATTTTTGCTTCATCTTGCTCTGGCATTCCCATAACCTTAAAAAAATTTCCTGCTCACACTAGAGAATTATGTTCGCTTATTTCTAACTGAAAACTTCTTGAAATTTCTGGTACTTTTTTTTTTTTTAATGCAGAGTGAAGAGCATTCTGACCTGTAGAACTGTCTTGGTGGTCTATGACTGCAGTTATGTTCACCAACCAGGCCGCACCATAGTCTTATAGCCTTGCTAGGAGCGCTGTAGTGTATTGCCCTCAGTAACATGTTTAGTGCCTAGCTCCATAAATACTCTGCATTTCTTTGCCCCGAAGTCTCCACTCTCAGGAGAGGGACTGTAGAATAATATAAAGTGTCATCTATCTCAGAGGACCTCACAGTATCTCAGAGTAACTTCTTCGGTCGAGACATTTGTGTGTATTTGCTCATGGTGTGCTGGTGATCTTTGTGCCAAGTGCGTGCACTTGGGAGCTGAGTAAATTGCATGAGTTTCCCAAGGCAGTTTCCCAGGGCAGCCAGAACAAAGTGCCACCAACTGGGTGGCTTAAAACAACAGATATATATTCTCCCACAGTCCTGGAGACTGGAAGTCTGAAGTCAAGGTCTTGGCAGGACGGATCCAGGGACGCATCCTTCCTTGCCTCTTCTCGGCTTTTGGTGATGGGCCACAGTCCTTGGCTCTCCTTCGTTTGCACACGCATCTCTCCAGTCTCTGGCTCTCTCGTCCCATGATGTTCTAGTGTGTGTCTCTTCTTAAGACAGCACTGTCATTGGGTTTAGGGCCCACCCTAAACTAGGACCATCTCATCCTGGCTTAATTACATCTGAAAAGACTCTGTTTCCAAGCAAGGTCACATTCACAAGGTTTGGGAAGCATGAATTTTGAGGGGGATTAGCCAACCCAGTCCATAGACTATTTAAAATCCTTGCTCTGTTTCTTTTTTGAACTTAAGCTTTCTCATCTGTAAAATGAGATGATGCTATCTACCTCTTCAGGTTGTTGTGAAGATTCAGTGAAATGATACAGCATATGAAAAGCCCCAGTTGTAAACAGAAGGTGCACAACCAACATAAAAAGCCTTCCTTCTCTTCCTTAGTGGCCAGTGTCTGTGAAGAGCCACTTTATACATTTTAAGATTTATTTATTTTTAACTGAAGGATAATTGTTTTACCACTTTATACATGTTTAAAGGTCTCTTTCTTTTGGATCAGAGCTGTTTGGGTTGAAAATTGAAATTGCTGGTTCCCAACATGAGGCTTCACACGATGCAGGAGAGACACCGTCCCACAGCTTTACTTAGGATGGTCCCAAGGACACTTAGCTGCTGGTCACAGTTGTAACCATCGCTGCTGTCTTGGTCCTCCTGATGTCCCAGCTCATCCTCTGTCCCCTGGAGGCTCAGCCCTTGCTGTCCTTGGTGCTCTTTCAGGACAGTCGTTCAGTTAGTGGGAGCAGAACTGGCTTCCATTATTTATCTGCAAGCTGACTGTGGGTTGGTACCATGCCCTAAAACTGCTGTGGTCTGGAAAGTTTCAGACCTTTTCAGACTTGAAAAGGTCATTGTCAGAAAAGACATATGGTAAGGCCTTGAGCTTACCTTCAGTCTATGATTCTGTTAAAAGTCATTTTAGCATGTCTTTTGCACCCAGCTCTTGTTCTCTTCCGATGTTTCATTAGGAAGGGTAGTGAGGACTGATACTGAGGTAGAGTGTAGGCTGATTGGAAGCAACGAGGCTCAGAATCTCAGATACAATGATAATTTTGGTAGCCGAACTATTTTATTTTCTTTTTCAATTTTATGTTCTGTGTTTTATCCAGATATGGTATCAGTAAATGACAGATAGCATAAGAGACTGAAAATTAAGAAAAATTTAAAAATTCCCAGTTAAAAAGTATGAAATCATTGTCTTATGTGTTTGGAATTCTGAAGAAAGTTTGCACACTCCAATAGTAAGAAGAGGCTCTTCAGCTGTCTCTCAGCCATTGATTCTCCGTCATTTTCCAGATGGGCTGAGTTGGTTGGCTCCAGGCATTGCTGGGATGACTTTATAAGACTCTGCTATGTTCTGTAGCCAAACCATGTGAGAGGAATGAGATCAAGGGCAAAGTGTGCAACAGGAGACGCTCTGGAGTTCTGTCATTAAAATGATAAATGAGTATCTAGAAATAACACATATATTGTCTTGTATATTTCCTATATTTATGATTCTGCTCTTTTTTTTTTTTTTTTTTGCAGAAAGACCACTTCAAATGATTCACGGAACCAGAATTTAACATGGAAAATGGCATTTAATGGCTCATGCAATAGCATTTGCACATGGAAGTCCAAAAACCTGAAGGGAACATTTCAGTTCAGAGTAGTAGCTGTAAATAATCTGGGGTTTGGTGAATATAGTGGAATCAGTGAGGGTATTATATTAGTTGGAGGTATGTTAACCATGTCTGTCTACATACTAACTTATTACACAAGGATTCAGAGATAAAGATAAATGTATTCTCAGCATTAGCAGTAATTGAGTGACTACATAACTTCACCAAACTACCATAGAAACTATTGAACTATTCATTTTATGTGATGAGAGCTTCCTGAAACATCAATATCAACATGTCCTTTTTCTCCTCAGTAACCATCAGCTGATCTTTAATGACTACCGCATTAAATCCATGCTCCTAGATGGAGTTCCAAGGTTGTTCGCAGTCTGGTTTTTATCCAGCCTTATTTTTCTGTTCCTGGTTCTCTCATCTGCTACACAACACACTTGAAACTCAACTTTGTCTCTTCCCCAATATCTACATCTTCCACTGGGTAGCCTATTTTTGTTTATAATACATCGTCTTTCTGATCACATAGGCTAGAAATCTCAGTACCATGTTTGATTTTTCCGTCTATTCAGTCACCAAGTTCTGTTGACTTTATCATCTTGATTTCTATCTACTAAGTTCCCTTCTTCCTGTTTCTACTGTGGCTTTCCTAACTTAAGCTACCACTTCTTGCCCATGCTCTTGGCTTAACCCCACTGCTGACAGCTAATCCAGCTGAAGCATAAGCTGGATCACTGCACCACTCTGAAAATCTTGAAGTGGCTCTCCATTCACTGCTTTCAGAATCAAGTACAAACTTCTCTGTGGCTTTAAGGCCTTCCATGACTTGCCCTCCAGTCGTGGTTCCTCTTTCCCAATATTTATCCTTACGGCTATAGCCATACCAAACTGGTAAACAAACAAACAAACTTCCATGACACCATGTTCCCTCAGCCTCAGATGCAGGCTTGCACCACCTACCACTTGCCCCTAACTGGGATTTTCTTTCTCTCACTTTGTCAACTGAAATTCTTCTCATCCATCAGTACCCATTGTGATGCTTAACTGACGCTCCTTACAGACACACAGCACACTACTCTATGCAAAACTGAAGTCATTCTTATTTGTATTAGTTACCTGGAGAAGAGCTCCACAAACCTTTTCTGAAAGAACCGAGTAGTAAATATTTTAGGCTTTTCAGGCTACATTCGGTCTCTGTAGCATCTTCTTTTTTTTCTGATAATATTTTTAAAATGTAAAAATTATTCTTGGTTCACGAGTAGTACAAAATCAGGTTACTGTGGCCAGATGTGGCCCGCATGCCATAGTCTACCAAGCTCTGGTCCCCAAGTCTCTTCTCAGTGAAACTAAGAGCAGGTACAAGCAGGTACCATGTTTTCACCAGGTGGCGATAGTGCCAAAGAACCCGCCTGCCAGTGCAGGAGATGTAAGAGATGAGGGTTTGATCCCTGGCTCGGGAAGATCCCTTGGAGGAGGGCACGTCAACCCACTCCAGTATTCTTGCCTCAAGAATCCCATGGACAGAGGAGCCTGGCAGTCTGCAGTACATAGGGTCCCACAAAGTCAGACATGAGACAAAAGTGACTTAGCAAGCACACACACAGATCATGTTTTCATGTTTATATTCCTCAGTTCAATACTCATGGAATTAAATGTATATGAAGACGTTACAGAGGAAATAATGCTCCCAACATTATGATAAATGAAAGTTGAGACTTCTTTGTCCCAAATTCATTAAAAAGATTATTCGTGTTTTATCAACCATTTTAAAGTAGAAGATAGGGTGGGTATACCCCAATGATATATTGGAAACCAGATCATTGGAAATGAAAAAAGAGAAAAAAAAAAAACCCCTTGACTTTGATTACTCACAGTGTAAATATACTCTCTCCATGGATAATTTCAAGCTACTGATGGTTTAACTATTGGCTTCCAAAAATTCAGTAGGGGCTAACTTTGGCATATTCAGGCATAATACTGAGACAGTCGAGTTTTACTCTTTGAATTATGTTCTTTTTCTCATTTATTTTATTAGATGGTTTTTGGATACCAGAAACAAGCTTTATACTTACTATTATAATTGGAATATTTCTGGTTATTTCAATCCCATTAATCTTTGGTGAGTATAATAGATTTAAAAATACATCAATAGGTAATAAACTGCTTACTTGATCATATTAATTGATTTATCTGAGTTTAATTTATATCTGATTAATTTTCTACATGAAATAGATTCATGAAATTCACAATGTTGCCTTTGGCTATGCTTCAATAACCACTAAACCCTGTGAATTTTTTTTTTCTAATCTGGGGTAACCATTTTATGAAAAATATATCCATATTTATACTTCACAGTATTCTTTAGGTAAAACCACTTGCTAAGGCACCAACTTCTAGTTACTAAAAGCCTTAAAAAAAAGGCTTCTAGCCTTTTTTAAAACAGTATTACAGATTGGCTATATGACAAGTGTTTGTAACTTATAGTTTGAAAAAAGTAGAAGAAAAATAACTCTGGGTATAAAAAAAGTGTAGGATTAAAGGGAGACCAGTGAAACCCTTGTTCAGGATAGTCTGGGTCTCCAGGCAGACAGCCTAGTTTAAAATGAACAGGGCCTCTTGCAGAAGATCCATTTCTGGCTTGTAGCATTCACTCTCACTTTTGTATGTCTGGTCTATTTGTTTCAAATCTCTGCTCATTTGTAAATAACCAGGAAAGTAGAGCAGTTTGGCTACATTGATAGAAAGCTAGCTATTTCTCACCACTAATTTTATTCTAATGTGTTAGTCTTAGAAGTCTTTCTTTAAACATTTAATAATGAGAAAATACAGGGACAAGCCCCCAAAAGGTGATTAAACATTAGACCTATCAGTTTATCATACATCAGGGCTTCCCTTGTGGCTCAGTTGGTAAAGGATCCGCCTGCAATGCAGGACACCTGGGTTTGATCCCTGGGTTGGGAAGATCCCCTGTAGAAGGAAAATGCTATCCAGGATTCTGGCCTGAAGTATTCCATGGACTATATAGTCCACGGGGTCATAAAGAGTTGGACATGACCGAGAGACTTTCACTCTCAGGTTATCATAGTGGATCATACATCCTGCTTTATCCCCATCATTCCATTATAGTCATTACTATTACTTTCTTTCAGTCTCCTAAAATGTCCTGATTTGGATTATAAAATACACAGTCACTCTGTCATTAACATATGAGCCTCTGACATGCGGAAGCATTACAAAAAAGACATGATATTTACCAGAAACCAACATTCAAGCATATAGTCAGGAAATTGAGGCTTCTTTTTTTTTTAATAAATAGGGGAAAGTTTAAGGAAAAGTTACAAACATAAAGTTGAACTCTCCGGATAAAGAAAGGCAATATTTCACTCCATGTCCTAAATCTGTATTCTTTCCACAAACTGATTAGAGGCATAGCTATTAGCATGTTGAAACTTGAATTGAGGTTTCTTTTCAAACATTCCACACCAGACAATATATGGAATATATGATTTCTTCAGCTAACTTGGAAAGCTAAAAATTTCAACTGACCCTGCCAGGATTTTAACCTGTGGTTCCAGGGAGTCTAAGTACTGCACAGCTGATGTTTGTGCCACTAAGCCAGCCCCTCCAGAGTTACGCATATGACTGTAGTATATTTGGCAGTTGGCATATAGGCTTGACTATTTGTCTGCTTTCCTACTGGGAAGGAGTGTTACGTGAAGGATCCTTCATCTGACCTTTGCCTGCCTACTTGTACATCACCATTGTCTAAACTCATGACTCTAGTGGATGAACATGAGATAATTTCAGACAACCTGTTGTGCTTTCAAGACCCTTCATGGATATCTGACTTTCTCAGGACTTAAAAGTCTTTGTTCTACGTGGAACTCATGCGTTTTTGAGTAGAGCTAAGCCAATTTGGTTCTTTTGCTTTTAGTAGTAGTGCATGTGGTTTTACTGGTAGGATTGTGTGAGTGCGTGAGGAAAGATTGAGTTATTCAAATAATGAAAATACCAATTGTCTAAAAATTTGAATTGTGCTGAGGGCTCTCATCAGTCATACTTTTAAATACAAAATTGAAACAAAGATTTTAAAATAAGCATCGACAGCCTACTCTTTGGTGAGTGGTTATATCTACTGTGCAACTTGAGCCTTACACTGGGAGCAGAGGGAAATAAACTGTAATGGTGCTCTGCGACGACCTAGAGAAGTGTGATGGGGAGTGGGAGGAGAGTTCAAGAGGGAGGGGATATATGTGTATTTATGGCTGGTTCATGTTGTTGAATGACAGAAACCAACACGACATTATAAAGCAAGTATCCTCCAATTAAAAATAAAT
This sequence comes from Budorcas taxicolor, assembly GCF_023091745.1. Lineage (NCBI taxonomy): Eukaryota > Metazoa > Chordata > Mammalia > Artiodactyla > Bovidae > Budorcas > Budorcas taxicolor. The sequence goes on from NC_068918.1 coordinate 25,048,819, forward strand.
TTAAAAATATAATTGCTGACCTCAGGAGCTTGTCGTTTAATGGGGGAGGTAAGACGTATTGCTTTCCCTTGTGGCTCAGCTGGTAAAGAATCCACCTGCAATGTGGGAGACCTGGGTTCGATCCCTGGTTGGGAAGATCCCCTGGAGAAGGGAAAGGCTACCCACTCCAGTATTCTGGCCTAGAGAATTCTGTGGACTGTATAGTCCATGGGGTCATAACGAGTTGTACACGACTGAGTGCCTTTCACTTTCAAGACATATCCTGTGCAAAAAGTAAAATAATGAGAGATGTGTTAAACAGCAATAAAAGGAAGTAGTAAATGGAGTGTAGAAGACAGTGTCACAGCTATGCTGACTGATAGCCACAATTGGTCTTAGAAGTTCAGAGATGAGATGTCAACAGAGGTAGCAGAGGTCTTGGATAGCATCCCTGAGGATATGGAGTCTTGAGCTGGGTCTTTAAAAATGAAGGACTGGTGGTAAGAGCATTTCAGGTTTAGAAAAATTGCATTAGCATGGGTACTTAAGATCTTTTCCTGTGCGGGCCCTCAGATGGAATTTCGCTTGCGTAAAACTCTCACCTGTTGGGTGCAGAAGCTACTGCGGAATAAAGTTCAAATTTTAATCATCGTCTCGCAAAGCATCCTTACTGTTTTCAACTTTTGTGTCAATATTCTAGTGTAGATGGGCAATGTTAATGACATAAATGTATTTTAATCTTTGAAAAATATAACACGTTTTATGGTTATAAAAATAATATTTGCCCATTGTATGAAAAAACAATACAAATCACCCATGATTCCACAACTAAGGAGGACCACTGCTAACACTTGGTAGATTTCATTCTAATAATCTTTCTATATATGTGAGTATGTGTATTATGAAAAAGAATGAATATACACTCTGTACTCTGCATTTTAAAATAAAGCATGCTGTTATATAGAAAGCATCCTTTAGGTCTGCTTAGGAGACTAACCTGGATGTATCTGGATTCAAAAAGGAATTTATTCACTAACAACTATAATGCAAATTTGTTTTGGTTTATTTTGATTCTAGACAATAGTAATTTTGTGAAATAAATTCTGATAGTAAGATACTTCCACATGTTTATAACAGCAATTGGAAATATATAAAGATTTACACAGAGAAGTGAGATAAAATGTGATGTGGTATAAATTATACATTTTCATATGACTTTTTACCTGGATTTAGTTAGTTTTTCTATTATGGACCTATTTTTTTCAATCAAATTTGGTTATTCTATCAATAGTGTTGTTCAGTATAAACTTTAAAAATGTATTGTTAGCAGCATTTTCTAAAGAAAAAGAAAGCAATATTTTATTTGGTAAATTATGCTTTGTTTTTTCTTGATAGTCTGGCATAGATTAAAGAATCAAAGCACTCCCAAGGAAGGGCTGACGGGTCTCATAAACGAAGACAAAGAATTGGCTGAACTTCGAAGTCTGGCCACTGGAGTAGGGCTGGCAAACGCCTGCTATGCAATACAGTATGTAACCTGGGCTGGCATTACGGGACACCTAGATGAAAAGCGTGTGCGTGCTAAGTCGCTTCAGTCGTGTTGGACTCTGTGATCCTATTGTGGGCAACTCTAAAAAGAGTGTCCATGAGTGCCACATTGTCCAGGACTGTCCTGGTTTATGCTCATTTTTCTGGCATATTAAAAAATAACATCCCCTTTCATTCTCAAATGTGACCTGGGATGGATGGCAAATTATGTTGTTATCCTATCCTAAGAAACATGAACAAAAATCAAATGTTTTCTAGTGTTTTAGCACATACTTTAAAAATAAGTAAAACAAAGAGATAAATACTACGTGGAAGGGAGTAGATGGTAATATGGTTGATTCACCAAGAAGAGAAGGATTCTCTTGTGTGTGCTATAAGTCAATGTTTTTCTGTTTTCAGAAATTGTATGGGGATTGTCTATAAAACTTCTCTAAAATATATGCGGTTTTAACTTCCATTGTCATCATAATTTAAGACAATATTTAAATGTCTCATTTAAAAGACAGACACTATATTATGCTCCATGCAAAAAGGATTATATATAGTCATACGCCTTGTTTCTAGAAATTTATTTAAAGACATAAGAACACAGGACTTGGAATAGACACAGAGGTGACCTAAATATGCTTTTCAGAGATGTCTTTTCCCTGAGAAGATATGCAGCGTATCTGATTTCCAAGATTCTCTTTTAAAAGCTCAAAGCATTTTTAATGTTGATGAATTTTCTCCTCCTCATAATATTCCAAATGGGAAACTTGACTTTCTAAAAGTTAATCTGGTAGACAAGAAATGATGTTGCGGTCATAGTAAATTTTGTATTACATGAGAGATTAAGTGTATGAAGTAAAGTAAAACTTTGAGCTCATAAGCTCAGCTGTTTATTACTAATTTGCAATAGCTTTTTATACAAATAGGTGACCTGAAGAGAATACGAACTGATAATTTTAACAAAACAAACTACAGTGAAAAATTTTGAGGCAATGCACTCACAGGCATGTTATCAAAAGGAAGCTGCCTAGAAGTGAAGTAACCTACTCTGTCTGGGTTTCAGAAGACAGAAGGAATATTCTAGAAGGTGGAATAGGACTGGAATAGGAATGCAGACACAACACCATGTCACATTGAAGGCACTACAGTGTTTCCAAGCCATGAGATTTCTCTTTCCTTTCTCCTCCTTTTTTATTCTCAAACACTAACACCCACATCCACTTATAAACCATATGCATTTTGGGAGACCGAAAATAACGTTATTTTCCAGTACTCTTCCGACCCAAGAGGAGATTGAAAGTCTTCCTGCCTTCCCTCGGGAAAAGCTGACTCTGCGTCTCTTGCTGGGAAGCGGGGCCTTTGGAGAAGTGTATGAAGGGACAGCGATAGACATCTTAGGAGCTGGAAGTGGAGAAACCGAAGTAGCTGTGAAGGTAATGCGGCTCTTTTAACTCCCCGGCTTGTTATGTCTGCATTATTGACAGGGACTTATTTAAATATAACAATGAGAAAAAGGGAGTGATCTTGACTGAAAAGATGACTAGGAGAAGGCAGAAGCCTGTCCATGGCTACGGAAATCACAGTACTTTTTCCATTTCCTGCATGAGTTCTGTTATTAACAGTTACCTCTGAGGTTACTAATTCGCTAAGACCAGCAGAGAGTTTTTCCCTTCACATATACTCTAAGAGCACTGCAGTGCTTGGTGCTAGAGCAGAGAGTAAATATTTTAGACCTGCTAGCCAGATGGTGTCCGTTCTAGCTATGCAGCTCTGTCACTGCAGTGTGAGATCGGCCACAGTCAGTATGTGAATGAATGAGTGTGGTTGTGTCCCAATAAAACTTTATTTATAAAAATGGAAATTTTCATTTCACATGATTTTCATGTGTTATGCAGTCCTCTTATTTTTTTATAACTTTTTTCAACCATTTCAAAATGTAAGTTAATTATACCTCAATAAAACTGGAAAAATAAAAATGTAACACCTATTTTCAGATTATAACTGTACAAAAATAGATGATAGGCTAGAATTGGTCCACAGGTTGTAGTTTGCTGACCCCTGTACCACAAAATTATTCATCATAGTGTATTCAAAAGGAAGTTAAAAGGAAGCACTGAATATACTCTTGTATTTTTGTAAAACTTTCTTATGATTAACAGATGATGTATCTTTTATGTAATTGAGTAATATACTGATTATTGTTTGTTAACAATTTATTGCTTTGAGAAATTGTCAGAGAAGTTGCAAAATTCTCTCCATTTCCAGTTGATAGCATTTTAACATACTTTAATCTCAAGTGGTTTAAACAAGTGTTTCTTTTTCTTACATAACAAGATGACTTCTGGCTTTGGTATAGTACTATGTCAAGCCAGAGCTTGTATATCTGAAATTCTCTCGACTTTGAACGTGTGTGGTGCCTCACGGTTCCAAGATGGCTGTCAAAGAATCAAGCATCACATCTTCATTCAGGATATGGAAAGGGGGAAGGATAGTGTTAGATGTATATGTTCAGGAAAGTAAAAAATTTCCACACACCTCCTCAACAATTTACCCCTTACATTTCATTGATCAGGACTGAGTCATATGACCACCCTTGCTTGCAAGAAAGGCTGGGGAATTGGAGAACATAGCTGAGGATAAAGGTGGCTATTACAAAACAAAGCTTGTCTACATTAACCTAGTTAGCTCACAGAAATGTCTGCTATACTGATTCTTGGCTTGTTTTATGTTGTGTAGACTTTGAAGAAAGGCTCCACAGACCGGGAGAAGATTGAATTCCTGAAGGAGGCACATTTGATGAGGTATTAGGCAGTTCTGAAATAATTTTCCCTTGGTATGGGTAGGAAGATTTTACATATGGTTAGTGGATTTTTAACTTTCAAAATCAGCTGACATCACAGATTATGTTCAAAATAAGCATGGCTGAAATTTAAAAGGAAGTATGTCTGGAGTGACAAGTATTCTGTAGAATAGGTTTTTATGATAGATTCTCTGAGTCTGGGCACAGGCAGTCCTTGGACAATAGGTCTTTTCTTTTACCTCCAATAAGAAGCATGTTTTGCAAGGGATTTCTGAGGCTGATAAGCTTTAAATATCCTTATGTTCTTCTAGATGTATAATCATAAGTCAAGTAGACCAAGTAAGGGAGAGTTCTCTTAAGCACAGTGACATCAATGAAACTATCGTTGGTCTTGATAAACTTGTCTTCAAGTTTGAGTTAGTTGATAGTGATGAAAACGACTCAGGTACATTTTAATAGCCCTGAGGCGGTGGTCAACAAGGTCCCAGGTTGCAGGTTCTGGCCATTAGACTGAGGCTTATTTGCTTTGACCTCTTGAGAAAACAGGTGTAGCCAAAACTGTGTGTCTGAATTGTTTCTCTAAACGGGAGAGAATTATTTCATATTTGTCATGACCAAAAATGTAGTGTTTTTTAAAATGTCTTCTGAAGAAAGGTATGTTAAAGTTACTTCTTTTTCCCCCAAACATAAAATACTTGATATAAATGCCACTTCTGAAACTACCCCTATTCTATCCACATGCCTTGGCCACTAGGGGCTGCAATATTACCTCTGTAAGGCAGGCATGAAAAGGAGCCTTTCATTTATTAGAGGGAGAAAAAAGATTAGGGGTTGAAAGGAAACCAGAGATAAAGATTTGCTGTTTCACAAAGGCCTTCACAAGACTTCTGTCGCTGACATGTCAACCTGCCTGTCTGTTTCCACCTTTTAGCAAGTTTAATCATCCCAACATTCTGAAGCAGCTTGGAGTATGTCTGCTGAACGAACCCCAGTACATTATCCTGGAATTGATGGAAGGAGGAGACCTTCTTACCTATTTGCGTAAAGCCCGGATGACGCCGGTAGGAAATGGTCTCCACGCTATTGGTTTGGTAACGCAGATGACCTTTAAGTTCCTTCTTAATCTTCTTTTAAATTCAATAGACTGCAGTTTTGCCTGATGGTAGAAATTTAGAAGACTTCCATCAGAAAAATTCTTGTATTTCCTTCATGTTGGATTACTCAAACTAGAACCCTGGGCTAATGTCTGGCCTTTTCTGGTTGATTGAGCCTGTTTTTAGTATCTAATGGAAAAATAGGTTCCCCACCACCACCACGCTGCCAGAATCGTGTTCTCTCAAGAACAGAGAGTGTGTGGAGTTTCTCTGTACTTAATTTACCTGCCTTTATGTCACAAATTAAAATTTCCAGCCCTCATGTCTTTACCAAGTGCTAGGTTATATGCCCTCCCAGCTGACATTTTCCATATGGATTTTCACAGGCATCTCAAAAACAGAACTCTTGATGTCATGCATCCTCCTTCATGCCCCCCATCCAGTTCCTTACTTTCTCTTTTCCTACCATCACGCTAATCGGTCCTGTCTGCTCTGGGGCTCCTCTTACAACATGCAGCCCCAGTCCATCCTCTGCATCTCCCCCGAGCCGAGAGCCGCACCCTTCACAGGTCATCACTGGAAATCCTGTGGCCTGCATGTTGAATCAGGCTCAGCGAGAAGGGCAGTGTCTCAGCTCCTATGGAATTTGCTTTAGGTCTCAGATGAGAAACACCTGAGACAAAACAAGTAACTAAAATTTAAATCTATAGTTTTAAAAATTCTGTTTTTTATTTCTCTCAAATACATGTGCGTGCATGCATGCTAAGTTGCTTCAGTTGTGTCTGACTCTTGACACCCTATGGACTGTAGCCCGCCAGGCTCCTCTGTCCATGGCATTCTCCAGGCAAGAATACTGCAGTGGGTAGCCATTACCTTCTCAGGGGATCTTTCCAACCCAGGGATCGAACCCAGATCTCCTGCATTGCAGGCAGATTCTTTACCGTCTGAGCCACTAGGGAAACCCATCAAAGTACACATTATATGCCTAAAAAACTAAACTATATGACAAGGTTTATGATGAAAAATAGGTGTCTGCTCATTCCTTCTGGTGTTTACCTCTATGTTCCTAGGTGCTCTGTGTATATGGTACACAGTGAGTTTTCAGCCTTGGGGGAAATCTATTGACTGTCTACCATGAGAGGCAAAGATTTAACCTCTTAGTCATGTACCAGCCCAGCCCCATCAGCTCTACACACAGAAAAACTTCGTTTTCCCCGTTCTTTGACAGTCACCCCAATTTGCAGATAAATCACCTTTGCAGGTCTACATTGCTATGCCTATTTAATTATTATTTGCTAGATACTCAAATACTATGGCTGTGATTTTTCTCTTGAGTAGTTTAATAAATGCCTCTTTCCCCCCATTTGTTTAGCTTTCTATATACCTAAACTTTATGGCAGAATTATAATCCTTTCTCAACATGGTTAAATGTATCAGATAATCCAGCTTCTCACAGTTTTTACCCTAGACACTTCCCTCATGGAGTTGATATGGGCACTTTGTCTTCTGGTCTCTACAGTGCTATTATCTAGGGGTTTCCTTCACGTTTACCCTGGTAATTTCCATGTTGGGCCCTTATTTCCTAAATTCCATGACTTTATTCTGTTTTAGAAAAGAGAAAGTACAGGAGGCAAAAATCTCCTCCTCCCCGCCCCCCCCCCCCCCCACTTTGAGGAAATGTTCTTTTTCATTCCCTCACACTGGATTAATGATTTGCTGTGTTCTAGGTTGAGAATCCCTTTTCCTCAAAACTAAATCCTCTTTGTCTTTGTTTTCTAGCTTCTACAATTGTCTTTAAAACCTTTTATGCCATTCTGATTCCTGGACAATGATCAGTGACCTGCTTTTTTGCCCTTCTCTTTGGAAAATTTTAGGAACTTCTCCTTATCTGTGGTGCTTTTTACTCATCTGGATGCTCAGCCTGGAAAATCATGCCTTTCAGTTCTGGGATTTTTTTCATATCATTTCTTTGGCAACTAACTCTTTGTTTTCTTCATTTCTTTGTTCTAAAAATCCTATTATTTGGATAATAGTCATCTTTGTTTTATCCTTTTATTAACTATTTTCTCCTATTTTCTACTCTGCATTTTTGCTCTCAATTTTGGTATATTTTCATAACTTTGAAATAGAATTCCACAGACTCATTCTTATATTTTGACTGCCTCTTAAAATAGTATTCTGATTTTTCCATACATGCAAAATCTTCTTTTATCTTTCCTAGGATACTAATAATAGTTTTTTTTTTTTTAAGTGTTAACTTGCTTCCTACATTGTCTTGACTTCCTTTTTGCCTCTTTGTTCTGGGATCTGTTTGTAATGTGAGAAGCTTTTCTCAAATGTGTGGTAATTTGTGGCCAGTCTGCATATTTAATAGTGAGCCCTAAGAAGCTGATTGGAGCCTATGTGTCCGAGCAGCTTCCTTTTGTTGTCAGGTGGGACTGTCCCCTAATGACAGCATCTGGATGTCTTCCCTGGCATATGCCAGTTTCCCCCCAGAGAGGAGTCTGCTGGTCTCCTGCTTGGGCAATAAATACATGAGCCTCAGTTCAGGGGGTCAAGCAGGGAAGAGAGCTGGGGGGTCTCAAGGCTCGGAATGAAGATGCTTGTTTAATTCCCTTCTCCATTTTCAGGACAGAGACTCAGCATGACTGGTATCTTTGAACCTGGAGTTGTTTTGGTTCTGTGTGTGTGTGTAGCGGGTGGTGGTGGGGGTGCGGTTTGCGGAGAAAAGCCTCCTGATACAGTGAGGGGCTCTAGTTAGCCCATAAACAAGCTTTTAAGTATTCACCTTGCTCTTCACCATACTCCTCACCCCTGCATTCAGAGATAGTTGCTGCCTTCAATTCTACAGTACTTATAGGGTTCTATAGTGAAAAAAATCTCTCAATTCTTGCTGTCTTGTCTGCAGGCAGGTAGCTTTCATTTCTATGGGCTCTGCTAAATGACCATGCCTCCATCTGCTTTCCTTCCTCTAAAACGTTGGCCCGTGCTCTATCTCTTCTCATCTGTTCATCCTCATGAGATTGTAACATTCCCTCTCTAAGGTCACTTTAGTAAGGTTTGGGAAGAGACTTTAATAAGAAAGTTTCTCGGTAGCTTTCTTCTTTTAGTTTTTTGTTGGAGAGAGAAGAGACAATGAAGATGGGCTGAAAGAACTCACAGCACTGCTTTTCTCTAATGAATCCCATTCAGCTAGTGTCCGAGTGGCTCTGATGATCAGTTTTCAAGTGCACATCAGTCCTTCTGTTGTCTTTCCTGCTGGCTACCCAGGCAGCTTCCATGCTTGTCTCCCTTGCCAGGACCCTATAGGACAGGGTGCCCTTAGGTGCTCAGTGCTAGAATTAAGGTCTGGGGTCCGCAGCAGAGCACTACAGGCTCTAAGCTCTCCTCAGGCTAAGTTCATGTGGGGCCAGCCGTCTCTCCACAGAGGGTACTCAGAGGCACCTTTCTAGATTTTCCACAAGCATCCTCCTCCCCATCCCTGCTCTGAGACTGTTTTGTTGAGTTGAATGCCTAGGGATTGACTGCAACTGGGTTTATAAACCTTAGGCTAGTCCTTCATTTTCAGGATACTCAGTTTCTGCATCTGTAACATGGAATATTGAATCCAAAAAGTTCTCAGCTCCTTTTAACTTTGACATTGTAAGATAGAACTAACATTCTAAAATGTACTAAGATAGAAAAAGTGAAAAAACAAAAAGAGTGAAAAAAGAAAATAAAAACCAAAAAAGCTCTATCAAAAAAAGCTCTACAGAATACAAATCCATAGCCAGATACAATTCAGTTCATGAAATTTCTGCTGCATATTTATTTCATTTAATGCAGCAGTGGGGGATGTGGCCGTTGCTTTCAAAGACCTCGCCAGTATGGTAGGGTGGGTAAGCCACATGGGAATAACTCATTTAAGGTAGAATGTAAGGTAGAAAGAGGGAAGGTTCATTAGAATGGAGTAGAGAATATACTGCTGAAGCTCAGCTAAGAGAGAGAGATGTTACCTACTGGGAAGATGCCAAAAGGTTGCATGATGGAGGTCTTCTGTTTGGGACACAACCAAGGTGCGAGATAGAACAGTTTCTGAAACTACACCCACATGAGTTATAAAAGGCTTTGACTAGGGATAGACTGAGAGAGAGATTTGATACATCTGGAGAGTTGGCAAGAGAAGACAGATGCCCAGGGTAGCATCTGGAGTTAAAGAGGCCTGACATGGGGTGATGAGGTGTCCCAATAGGTTGTCACAGGGGCTAATAGGTGTAAGTTATAGTTAGAGATCCAGGCAGGCAAGGAGCATCTGAAAATCTGTCAGCAGAGAACAAGGCACCAGCCATCAGACTGTCATTCAGGAGGAGGATTCTCTGGGAAGAATGTCTTCAAGAATAGAGTAGCTTTTGCCAGGAGTAAAGCAGGGTTCTGTTCGTTGAGGGACCAGTGAACCTGAGAGGAGACCCAGCAGGGACTCAGACACAAGGCTGTGAGACAGGCATCTGGTCGACCATGAGGGGCTGCAGGGGACAGATTCTTGGGAGTAAAATTGGGTTGAGTTATAACATGTAGGTGTGGTTGAGTGGGATCATGGCAATACTGAGTCCCAGATCATCAGGATTCTTCCTACTCTGAGGACAAGACATGAGCTTGTCAGAGCAGGCAGAGGGAACAATATTTAAGAGCACCCGTTGAGGAATCAAGGGGTTTCAAGGTTGTGAATCCTTTGAGATGCTCAATGAAGGATGTTGATGGAAATGAAGCATAGGGAAGGCCTTCCAGGAATGAGAGCAGGGATAATGTACAGAGGCTGAGAAATGCAGAGCAGATGTAAGGAGCTGCAAATGGCCCAGTGTGACCGAAGCACAGACTGTGGGATGAGAATCTATGGAAAATAAATAGATGTGAGGAGAGGCTGGTGCAGCCTGGGGCTTCCATGGAGGCTTACTCAAGGATCTCTAATAGACCCTGCAGGCAGTGGGTCACAACAAAGTGAGCTTATTAAAGCACAGGGGGCTGGAGACATGGGAAGTTTGGGATGCGTCAGATAGGGATGATAAAGACTTGAAATAGGGTAATTTCAGGGAAATAGTAAGGAACAGACATATGAATATAGCCTCCAGGAAGGAACTTTGAATTTTTTCCATATGGTTCTAATAAAAACTCCAACTGGCTTTTTTCATGTATAAATCATTGCAGCTAGTATAGGCTCAACTATGTGTTTGTGCTGGTTCTCCTAGATGAGAGAGGTAATCTGTGACCTTGAAATAGAGGATCGCTAGCAATTTCTATGGGGCTCATATGGAGAACAAGCCCATTCTCATGATGGACATTATTGCGTGACATTGGGCCAATAGTTCAGTTCAGTTCAGTCACTCAGTTGTGTCTGACTCTTTGCGACCCCATGAATCGCAGCACGCCAGGCCTCCCTGTCCATCACCAACTCCCGGAGTTCACTCAGATTCACGTCCATTGAGTCAGTGATGCCATCCAGCCATCTCATCCTCTGTCATCCCCTTCTCCTCCTGCCCCCAATCCCTCCCAGCATCAGAGTCTTTTCCAATGAGTCAACTCTTCACATGAGGTGGCCAAAGTATTGGAGTTTCAGCTTTAGCATCATTCCTTCCAAAGAAATCCCAGGGCTGATCTCTTTCAGATTGGACTGGTTGGATCTCCTTGCAGTCCAAGGGACTCTCAAGAGTCTTCTCCAACACCACAGTTCAAAAGCATCAATTCTTCGGCACTCAGCTTTCTTCAGAGTCCAACTCTCACATCCATACATGACCACAGGAAAAACCATAGCCTTGACTAGAAGGACCTTAGTCGGTAAAGAAATGTCTCTGCTTTTGAATATACTATCATAATTACTACTTATGAGAGCAGCTACTGTTTATTAAGTTCCTGGTATGTCCCACCAGATTGCATATCTCATCTCAGACCCAACACAGTCTTATTGTTCTCATTTTATACATGAGAAAGTTGTTTAGTGCATTAAGCCCTGTAAGCAAGCTCACACAACTTGTAAGTAGCAGAAATAGGTTTTACTAACATGGTCCATTTGACTAACACCCTGAGAGCTTTCCAATGAAGAGTCTAGATTGCCTCGGCTTATTAAACATAGTCTTATTTAGGTATATTTTGGTGGAAAGCCTATAAATATAGCTCTTTTCCTCTGTTTGAATTCCTTAACCGTAACTAAAAATTCCTTTAAAACATCATATACATGCAGTCATATGTATGCGTGAATGCTAAGTTGCTTCAGTAGTGTCCGACTCTTTGCGATCCTATGGACCCCCCAGGCTCCTCTGTTCATGGGATTCTCCAGGCAAGAATACTGGAGTGGGTTGCCGTGCCCTCTTCCAGGGGATCTTCCTGACCCAGGAATCAACCTGTGTCTCTTAAACCTGTCTCCTGCATTGGCAGGAGGGTTCTTTACCACTAGTGCCACCTGGGAAGCCCAGCCATATTTATATATAGTGCAAACTGGAAAAGTGCCTGTAATTTTTCTTTTGTTTCCTACAGTTTCATGGTCCTTTACTCACCTTGGTTGACCTCGTAGACCTATGTGTAGAAATTTCAAAAGGCTGCGTCTACTTGGAGCAGATGCACTTCATTCACAGGTGTAGTGACTTTCTGGATACTGGGTTCTTATGAATATTGATAGAATAATCACCTTAGTTTGGGTGAAACTTACAAGATAATTAACATTTTCATTCCTTCGAGATAGCAATACTTTCTGTTAAAATCTCTCTTCTCTCCAGACCGACTAGTGTTGCTTGTCTGATCTCTGGAACTTCATTGTTATTATTATTATTAAATATAGCTTCTGCTGTAGGGATCTGGCAGCTCGGAATTGCCTTGTCTCCATGAAAGACTATACCAGTCCATCACGGACAGTGAAAATTGGTGACTTTGGACTTGCGAGGGACATCTATAAAAACGATTACTATAGGAAGAGAGGAGAAGGTCTGCTCCCTGTTCGGTGGATGGCTCCAGAAAGTTTGATGGATGGAGTCTTCACTACTCAGTCTGATGTATGGTGAGCTTACAAGGCACAGGGAAACGTGGGCAGCACCGTCAAATATCAGAGCCAGAAGGGACCTTACAAGGTCATCTTGTTTCGTATATGAGAAAACACAAGAACACAGAGGTTGAGTGGTTTTCCTCAAGCTAAAGTGAAAGCTAGAGGGCAAGAAGGGGTTATTGCTCGGTCTCAGCAGTTTATACCAATTCTTTTTGATCCTTTAGCTTACTGGTGTATGTTCAAGAGATCCATCTACTTCAGCTATCTTATTACTCTTCAAAAATGTAGAGGCTATGACTAATAGGAATTGGCACCTATGAATTAATGTCCAAGTTTGTGTCCAAATGCCTACTATTTTGGGATGTTTGGTCATTAATTTACAAACAGAATTTAAATCTTAGATCTCAGAAAGATTAGGACATGAGGGAGGTTTGGACAGCTCTTTATTGTGTGAATAGAACCCCTCATTTTTGCTTGTTGACCCCAAACTTTTGATTAGAGCTGCTCAAAATGTAAAGATATATCCAGTAACTTAAAAAGTAATTTAATGTATTTATTTCTTTGGCTATGCTGGGCCTTCATTAACGCTTGGGCTCTTCTCTAGATGCAGTGAGTGGGGGCTACTGGAACGGGGCTGCTACCTAATTGTGGTGTGCATGGTTTCTCTTGTTGCGGAGCACAGGCTCTAGGGCACTTGGGCTTCCGTAGTTGTGGCTTGTGGGCTCAGTACTTGTGGCTCCCGGACTCAAGGGGGTCACAGAGTCAGTAGTTGTGGCACACAGGCTTAGTTACCCTGAGGCATGTGGGGTCTTTCCGGACCAGGAATCAAACCCATGCAAATCACTTGCATTGGCAGACAGATTTTTCACCAGGGAAGCCCTCCAATAACTTTTAAGCTGGACTGGACCTCTGCAAAATTGGGGATAAGATAAAGTTGGCCCTCAGTTTGCCAGTTTTTATGCATGCCTTCCCTCTCCACTTTTGCTAGCACTCAGACTCAAGTAGATGAAAAGCTTTCTTGCTCACCCCTAGTGTGTTTACATAATGAAGCTATGAAAGCCATAGGTATTGCGGGTCTGCAGTGCAGGTTCAGCTGGGAAGGAGGAGCAAAGTGTGTGTGTGTGTGTGTGTGTGTGTGTGTGTGTGCCCCTACTAAGCCTTCCTATCACCTTTAAAGTGTTGCTAGTAGGCAGTTGTTTGTTCTACTTTTTCTTGAGGTTGACTTGCTTTTAAGTCTCCCATTTGCCTTTTATGGGGCCAATAATGCCAGTCACAAAGTAGAGTCTTGATAGCCCCAGGAATAATTATGTTGGAAAAACTACTGTAAACATGATGTTTGTAATAAGTATAATTAAAGCAAACTGTTTCATATCCTTAGGTCTTTCGGAATTCTGATTTGGGAAATTTTAACTCTTGGTCATCAGCCTTACCCAGCTCATTCCAACCTTGATGTTTTAAACTATGTACAAACAGGAGGGAGACTAGAGCCACCAAGAAATTGTCCTGATGATCTGTAAGTTTATTATGTTCCCATAAGCATCTCAAAAACAAAAACACATGTACATGCCTTCTTATGCTTCATTGGTATGGTATTTTTAAATAAAAACTGGAGTTCGTATATTTGTATATCCTATTTAAAATATAAATTGATTGTGACATTTAACTCACTAAATATATGATGATTTCTTTTTATTTATATATATATATATACATAATACTTTACTTCAGAAGCAAAATCTAGAACAACAGAATATGTTTACTCTTGGTTAAGTGAATTCTAATAAGTAAACAAAAGCTCTTTGTGTGTTTGTGTGTGTATCACACACACCCACTCATTTTATTTTGGAACATCTGATTTGACTAACATCTTAACCTGCATATTTAAAGGTTCTCTTAAATAGGAATATATTGTTTAAAAGCTGAATTGCTTTTGTTAATAAAGCTGATATTGGGATATACTACTACTAAAAATATATAACAATCTATATAGGTTGTTACCTATTTATGAACTTAACACAGAGTAAGTATTAGACTCTATCAAATTGGTCCTGGCAACTACTGAATCCTAATAGATTTGTGATCCTTGGAACAGTTGGTGATTTTGATCTAATTATAAAGGGAAAACACACCAGGTTATTTTGCTGTGTACTAATCTACCTTCTTGTGAACAATGTTTTAGCAGAAATAGGAAGTCTTGACACTTTTTCTAAAAGATGTCTTACCCAAGATGTTTCTGAAAGAACATAGATTCAACAAGTATAGACTCCTCTGTTATATGTACACCATGCTACAGACCGTGGAATACAGAGGCGTTTAAACCAGAGCCACGGCTCTTCCGCATCTCCAAATGTATTTTGAAAGAACAGACACACACATGGAGCAGTTGGATAACAAGCCAACATGTAATAAAGTGCTAAACTGTGTGGTACAGACAAGTGCAAGAGGAATTAGCAGTATGCGGATACACACCATGGCTGTACTGCCTTGACTGTGCTGTGTTATTTACAGGATTATTCAGACTGGAGCCAAAAGGTGATTAAGAACTGGGCACCTTGGTTGGATGTCCTGTGGGTGAATGTTTTTGAATTATTTAAATCTTCCAGCTCAAAGAAGATTGGAATCACTGTCTGTTTCTGATTTAGCTTTTATAGCCTCTGGGATATTTACAGAAGGATCTGAACAAGTTTGGTGGCAGTGCCTAAAAATATGATTCATGATCCTTTTGGGGCAGATGGAAAAACTTCTGTAAGTTAGGGGTAAGAAATTTATATAAAATTTTTAAAAAGTTAGTCTAGGGCTTGAGGAAAACCAACAAACAAACAAACCTAGCATTCCTAAGTATGAAATACATTTGTATCAAGTAGTTAGCAAACTAATCACTGTTTTGCACCTCTTATACATCTACTGAATACTCAGAAAATTTCCCCCAAATTTCAGTTGCACAAAATTTTCTTTGTGCTGTTAGCATTCTATTTGGCATATGTTCCCCTCTAGGGGGTAATGTATCTCATCATAATTATGCATTTCTTTTTTTTGATAGGTACTCTAGGAATCACTGAATTATACATTTTGATTAATGTGTTCATTTGTTCTGTTCGGGGAGGAAGAAGGTAGATTATTAATTGTCCTATTGTAAGGAAGAAAAATGCAGTTATGTTGAACTTTGCCCTCTCCAAAGGTATCCAGAAACTTAACTAGAAGGAGGAGGAAGAAGGAGTGCTAGAAAAGTTCTAGAAAAATATTCCTGATTATAAATGAGAAAAGATAATGTTCTATATGATTTTATCTTGAGTAATTATTCATTTGGATATATTATTGCTCTAATTTTATGAAAGTATGGTTTCCTTGAAGCCAAAATTTCCATTGCTGATTTTGAAGTTCATTTGAACATCAGTAAAAAGCAAACAATGCTCCACACCCTCCAAAGGCTGCCTGCTTCAGAGCCCCAGTAAGGGTTAATGATCCATGGCCGACTAGGAAGACAAGCCCTGCTAAGGAAATGGAGCTCTCAGCGATGCCATTCATCTGGCCACGGCCTTAAGTTGTCATGATAAAGATTAACTACTCTCCTTAGAGTACAGAGGAAACTGATTTTTATTTGAAGCCTTTCTCTGAGATCACAGGCCCAGCTTAGAGGGTTGAAAGTCTGCGCTGAGCCGGTCTACACCTTCTATTCACTGCTTAAATACTCAGCACCTGGATGCACTCTGGGTCAGGTGAGCCCATAGATGGCTATGCTGTGCTTAGCTATTAATGGAATGTGAAAGTTCAGAGCATTCCCACCCTTCTTTCCATAGTCTGGGATGTATGGTGCAAAGCCCAGTCCTCAGTGTTCTCTTCAGCTTTCAGTTTGCACAACAACCTTAACACTCTCAGAAATAAACGGGATCAAAGGGCAATCTACATTAAGTGAGAGCTCTTTGGGGTTCTCAGCCACAGGTATCACAGGGGAAACTGACATTACTGGAGAGTCTTTCCAATGCCTGAGGTCACAATAGAGAACATGGAGCCTCACCATCTTATTTTTACCCTTTAAGAATATGTATAAGTGTTAGTTGCTCCACCATGTCTGATTCTTTGGGACCCCAGGGACTGTAGCCTGCCAGGCTCCTCTGTCCATGGAATTCTCCAGGCAAGAATACTGGACTGGGTGGCCTTTTCCTTCTGCAGGGGATCTTCCTGACCCAGGGATCGAACCTGGGTCTCTTGCATTGCAGGCAGATTCTTTACCATCTGAACCACCAGGGAAGCCCAAGAATATGTATATCTGGATGTTAACTGCATCTTTCCAGGATTGCATATAGTGAGTAAGGGAGTTTTTCAAATCTGAATTTTATGTGATTTGCTTAAATGCGTATTAATTAACCTCCCCTTAATTCTGAAAGATGCCGTGGAGTTTTCATCTGTTCAATTTCAATTGCTTTATGAATCCAAAACTTTACTCATAAAAACTATTAATGAACATGGTTAATGAGTTTTGTGCTATTTTGGAAGAAATTGAAGCAAAGAGGAGTAAAAGGATTGGTATGGTGAATGGAAGAATTTGAACTGAAACACTTAGCTAAATGAGATAGTTCAAGTATCGGAGTATCTGTTTAGAGGTAGAACCAGCCCAGGTAAATTTTAACAAAATTGAAGGACCTGTCACTTTATTTAGACTAATATGATTGACTATTTGTAACTATAACTTGGTAAAAGTATTTAATGCATGATATCGAATTGCGACAAGTAAGGAAAGACCCCTTTTTGTAAGGAAATACCCCTATACCAAAGAAATAGTTGTTAATTTACAAGATGCAAGAAATGCATTTTTGGGGGTTTGATAATATTTAAAAGCCTCGTCATTTATTCCACTGCCATTTTAATATTGTTTAAGAGCACAAGTTGTGTGTGTGCTCAGTTGTGCCTGACTCTCGGCGACCCCATGGACTGTACCCTGCCCTGCTCCTTGGTCTATAGGATTTCCCAGGCAAGAATCCTGGAATGGGTTGCTGTTTCCTTCTCCAGGGGATCTTCTGGACCAAGGGATCGAACCCATGTCTCTTGTGTCTCCTCCATTGGCAGGCAGGTTCTTTATCACTGCACCACCTGGGAAGCCTGAACAAGTTTACTCTTTACTTTTAAATGACTATTGCTTTATAGAGTGTGCCTCTTTTCTTAATCTAGGGCAATCCGGTACTCATTTGACCCTGGACAGTGGGAGAAAAGGTTTTATATATTTATCAGGTCACTTCTTTTTGTCATTAGAGAGTTAAGAAGAAGAATGTAAATTAAAGCCTCCATAGATAAAAATTAGGAATATCTGCTTAAATAACTTACATAAATTAAACTTTTGCAGCAAAGTGGGAGTGGGTGAGGTGCAGAGTGGAGAAGGGGCAATTGTCTGGGTGCTTTCTCTCCTCTCTCCCTCCTTCCTTCTCACTCTATCATCTTCATTAAGTGTCTTGAATACTTTGTAGAATGAAGTGGATTATAAATAAAAACTTCATAATTGAAATATGACAAGTCTTGAGAGAGTCAACATATCCTTTGATAATATCTCAGAATTACAACTTTGTTTTTAGAAGAGGTTAGGTTTCCTATGGCAAGTTACGCTTTACTTTCTCCTTTCACCTGTGTGCTGGTCATTCAGTTGTGTCCGACTCTCTTTGGCCCCACAGACTGTAGCCCACCAGTCCTTGGAATTTTTTCAGGCAAGAGTACTGGAGGGGGTTGTCATTTCCTACTGCACAGAACCTTCCCGACCCAGGAATCGAACCTGCATCTCTTGCGCCTCCTACATTGGCAGCTGGATTCTTTACTGGTAGCACCACCTTAGAAGTCCACACTTAGGTTTGTCATTAAGATTCTGTTTTAAAATTGGTTTAAATTCCATGATCGGGTATCAGTTACGTGATATTATTTCAGAGTTGAATTGTCCTTCTTTGAGTTATTTGTTTCATTCCTGTTGCTAAATGCCAAAGATTATCAAGCAATATGTAAAGGATTAGGTTCTTAGTGATGATTCTAATCTATAAAAAATACAGGCATGCTCAGTACTCTATATCCAGAATGTAAATTGTAATATAAATGAAAAGTCATCAGATCAATACCGAAAAAGATCAATATTAGGTTTCTCTATAATACTCTGATATTAACACTGACATGAGGTGCTTGTCAAGAAATAAAAGAGATGGAAGTGGAAATTTTGTGCCACATACAGATATTACTATTCAATCAATACCTATGATGGTTTCTGGGTCATGTCACCTAGAGATTGAATGTATTTTCACTTCATTGTCATTGCTTTAGTCCAAACTACCATCGTCTCTCACCTGCTGCTGCTGCTGCTGCTAAGTCGCTTCAGTTGTGTCTGACTCTGTGCGACCCCATAGACGGCAGCCCACCAGGCTCCTCCATCCCTGGGATTCTCCAGGCAAGAACGCTGGAGTGGGTTGCCATTTCCTTCTCCAATGCATGAAAGTGAAAAGTGAAAGTGAAGTCACTCGGTCATGTCCGACTCTTCGCAGCATGGACTGCAGCCTACCAGGCTCCTCCATCCATGGGATTTTCCACCTAGTCTTCTCTAATAAATTCCTTGCTTCCAACTTGCCCCTCTACAATCAATTCTCTGTGTATATCAGCTAGAGTCATCCTTTAAAAATGTAAAGACCATGCTCCCTTAAAAATCTTTGACAGCTTCCATTGTGTTGCATCAAATCCAGCGCCTAGGCTGACCTTTGACTTGTGATCTTGCCTTCCACTCTGGCCTCATCTCTTATACTCTCCCCCTCAGGGACTGCTCTACAGCTATACTGGCCATCCTTCACATTTTAAAATGTGCCAAGTTCTTTCCAAAGGTAGGAATTTACACATGCTTTTGCCGCCTCTAGGTGTGTTCCCTGACTTTCATCCCCACCCAGTTCCCATGGCTAGCATCTTATTTTTCTATAGAGTTCATTGGCTTAAACGCCACCTCTGCAGAAGTTCTTCTGTAAGCAACTTGCCAAAAATGTTCCATCTCTAATTAGCGTTCACATTTGTTTTCTCTAGTACCATTTTTAGAACTTATAATTTTTAATTATATATTTATCTGCTGATATGGTAGTACTAAAATTTTTAAACACTTCCCAGTTTATGTTTCTTTATTAGTCTTTCTCTCTCTGTCCCCAGTCAGCCTTCTAACTCCAGAGAGTGAAAGAGGAGAGCAGGTACTTGACATTTTAGTGAGTCAGCAGACTTGGAGCAGTCTCTCTGCTTAGAGCAGAGAGAGGCTTATGTAGAATCCTTCAGCTCCTTGTTAGTTTGCTAAATGGCAACTTTGAGCTACTAAACCTATAATTCTATATAATCTAATAAGCAAGAAGAAGAGAAACTCCACTGCTTCTAAGCCCTGGACAAGGGTAGGAAGATAAAACCTTGACAAGGTAAGAGGGTGAAGATTTTGGATATTTAGGTCCTGAAACCTCTGTAGGCTTCAGTTAGATGAGGTGTCACCAAACACAGGGAGCAACTGCCCACTCCTCCCAGTATGGCAGGATGGCAAGGAGATCCCTGAGCATGGGACCCCCTGCATTGACAGGGACACTCAGCATCCTGAATAGGGACTGCATGTCCAGACAGAGAACATGTCGCTTGTACTTCCAAGCCTCCTTTGTTTCCCTGTGTAAAGTGAACATTTTGTTGAAAGCTAGAACTTTGGCTAGGGAGCATGCTGTAGGCATGCTGGAGAAACAGGAAAGGGTTCCCTGAGCCTTGTCAGCAGATGTAGGATGTGATGCAGTCTCAGAGAGGCCTGCAGCTATAAAGAGAAACAGGAGGCCCAGTTCCCTGAGAAGGACCAAAAGAGCAGGTAAAGAGATCATGGATTGCAGATAGCAGTCGATGTCTGCAGGAGGGACCAGACCAGTTGCTCCTTAGGGAATTCCTCATCATTCCACTCTGAGACTAGAGAAGGGCTGCAGGGCACAGTGGGGCCCAAAGCATCCTTCACGGGGCCAATACAGCTCATGCAAATCCTGACACCACCTTGGAGAGGAAGACAGAGGGAGTAGGAATGGCCTGAAGATAAGAGACAGCGCGTTATTAGCCATAAAAGACCAAGGATTACCAAAACAGGGTGGTTTTCAGAACAGACTAGTTTATAACTGGCATTGTTCTAAATGAAGTTAATTTTCTTCTGCTGTTGTGGGGCTTTGCGAATCAGTTACAAAGCCATCAAAGAGCTACGTTTCCCCCCTGTTCCTGTGAGTTGTAGTGGGTACATTTTGCCACCCTAATGGCAACCCACTCCAGTACTCTTGCTTGGAAAATTCCATGGACTGAGGAGCCTGATAGGCTGCAGTCCATGGGGTCGCAAAGAGTCGGACACGACTGAGCAACTTCACTTTCACTTATATGTGCTTCGTATATCATATGAGGACAGGAACCACACTGCCACATCTCTTGCTCCTGATATCCTGCTCGTATATAATGTGTCCAGCAGATTTTTGCTGAATGAATGAATGAACACTCATTGAGAGTTCTGCACAGACATGTCTTAGACAATCATTAAGGAAAAGGTAATATTGAACAACCGGCTATTTATGGCCAGGGGAACTGAGCATCTTAATTAACCTGACAGTGAAGAACTGGATCTGATTTCTGCCTCTGGTTCTGCCACTAAATATCCGTGTGGCTTGGAGTACATCTTAGATTTTGTTTCAGATATCAATGTATAAATGTAAAATTTAATCTCAGCTTCTTCACTAATTTGTAAAGCTGTTGGTTTTCTTATTGGTTCAGTAAACATTTTCTAACCCTTTGTTTATCTATTTATTTGATTAATAACTGTTAAATGTTGGCCTTTCAGAAGGAAGATGTTTTCTAATAAAGGTGGTTATATTGTCAGCAACTGTTATCTTCCTGACCTGTGGCTCAGCGGTTAAAGAATCCGCCTGCAGTATAGGAGACATGGGTTTGACTCCTGGGTCAGGAAGATCCCCTGGAGGAGGAAATGTATTCCTGCTTGGGAAATCCTACGGACAGAGGCACCTGGCGGGCCACAGTCTGTGGGGCTGTAAAAGAGTCAGACTCAACTGAGCAACTAAACAACGACAACAAATTAAATAAATAAGAAATAAAAGCTTTTGTTTTGGCTCAGTTATATTAATTGTGGAAAACTGGCAATAACTCAAATTCTTTTCTGTCTGAAATGACCTTACCCAGGTTATCAGCAATGGCTACCTAATGACATCCAGTCACCATTTACTTTCATGTCTTTACTCATATATCCAGGTGGAATTTAATGACCCAGTGCTGGGCTCAAGAACCTGACCAAAGACCCACCTTCCACAAAGTTCAAGAACAGCTTCAGTTATTCAGAAATTTTTCCTTAAATAGTATTTCTCAATGCAGAGGAGAAGCAAACCCCAGTGGGGTCATAAATGGAGGCTTTGAAGGTAAGTTTGATTCTTCTTCAGAATTTCTGGGTTTTCTCTCCAGTGTTAACTGAACAAGGTCAAAATGGGATGTACCTGGAAGACATCTTACAGTGCACGGGAGGAATAATATACCAGCACCATCCTCATGATTAAGTATTTATTATCCTCCTCTTTGAAAGTAATTTTGGTTTGTTCGTTACATTAAAAAAAAAAAAAGAGACTAATGATATGGCCCCTGGATTTATAACCTAAGATAGTAAGAAAGAGAATTAACATGTGAGACTGTGTTTTCATGAGGCCTGTTCTCTTCATTCTCCACTTCTCATGCCAATTTGGACCTCAATGGCAGAACTGAGTTAATTACAGTTGATGGTACTTTATTGTGATTGATCTCTGCAGGGTTTCTCTTTCATTTGTTTGTTTAGCCCCTTATTTCCATATCCCTCTTCTGTTCTAGTTCTCTCTCTACCTGCCAGGGAGCCATTTAACGTGTCTCTGTTAATTTGTATGTTTTCTACAAAATGTGTATTGTATGCATGGATACTTTAGTGCTATACAATGCTTCTTTTCTTCCTTTTTGCATTAATACTGTGTTTTTAAAAGCCATCCATGTGCATATATCTAATCTAGTACTTCAAATTGCCTAGTTAGTTTGCTGGGATTATTGTAGTGGGTCATACTCATAGTGTAATTCTACTTCAGTATTTTGGTATTAAACACAATAATCACTTAATTCATTTCCAGATTTATAATACATTTGCCTAATTGGCTGCAGAAAAGTAAATTTTAAAATGATCCTTTCCAGCTGTTCTTAAACTCCATCCCATAGTTAAAAGTTCACAGGACTTTTTTCTTCTTTTTTCAAATGCAAACATTCTTGCTGAGAAACAAACCTGGCAAGATGGACCATGACTCAGAATGCCTCAGAAATTAAGCCTCTTGGCTCAGCACTGATTGATTATACAATGGCTGATTGTTGCCCTGGAGGCATCTCTCTACAGTGAGACCTTCACCTTGAGGATGCACTTGACTAATAATAGCAGGGAAAAATAAGAAGCCCAGGACGATTATCTGCTTGTCTTGTTTGCAGTGTTTCTAACTACACATTTTGAGTAAATTTTGATCCATGACATGAATGCAGGTGAGACTCTTCTGCAGATGACACTTCTTTAACATGAACAGCTAAGCAAAAATTTGGAAAGAGATGTGCTTTGAGCATACATCCCGATCCTCCTCAGAATAAGCCTTGCTAATAATCTCACATTGGCGCTACCTGCTATCTCGTCATGAGGCTGAGCTGATGATTCTGAGTGTCAGTGGTAGAAGACAGAAGACTGACTGACTGTTCTTGGTGGGCACTGGGAGAAGTCAGAATGGGAAGGGAAGGTTGTCATGGAAATCGAAAAGAGACTCACAGAGTCAGGAGTGGTCAAATGCTGCAGAGAAAGAGTTCTGTGGGGATATGAGGAATTTACAGCTGACTTGTGTTACATTTCAAAATTCAACTTTGCTCACAGAAGCCTTTCCTTCTAATATGTACAGACATTTGTAAAAAAAAAAAAAAAAAGCCAAGGCTGCCATAATGGGTGTTAGAAGACCTGAGAGCTTAGCTTTACCTTAGGGTCTACCAGATGTCTCCATGAACCCTTACAGAAATCTTTTTACCAGGTAGCATTACCTAGTTCATCTATGAAGCTGTAAGTACCAAACTGCTCACGGTATTTATAAAGGACAATCCCCTTTTAATGAATGGCTTTTAATTGCAATATTATATAACTTTATTTCAGCACTTTTGAATATACCACTTGTGCTATTTAACTCATTAAATCCTTAAAGTAGCCCCATGAAGTAAGCATTATAATATTACCATTTTACAGATGAAAAGACTGAGGTTAGTAACTTGCCCATGGTCATCCTGCTGAATAGGGCTGGAGCAGGATTCCATTCTAGAGCCTTTATTCACAGCCTTCACAGAGTGGTAGCAAAGGCAAGGAAACTTTGTTATCTTTAGCGTTCTGCATAGCTAGGGATAGTGAAAGAATTTGCTACTTTTGGCCTGCTAGAAAAGATATAATAATCTTTCCTGGTTATATCTAATTTATTGAGGAGCCAAGTTGTTGACAGACTGCATTAAAATTCTAAAGGATATTTTTTAAAAATAGAGAAGCAGACATAACTAGGCAGAATAAGGAAGAGGTTAACAGGGAATATAATCAAACTCTAATAATTTTTTAGGAACAAGTCTGTGCCATGACAGATATATGATTTTGGTAGCAAGAGAAATTCACATTCTGAAATCAACAACAAATGTAAATCGTGACCATAAGGAATGGACACATATATGGGGATCACCAATGTTTTTTGATAATTGGCATGTGACTAAACAAAAGTGACAGAGAAGCGAGAAGAAATAGACTGAAAAGCAGAGTTTGAATATTTGCAAAGGATAGAAATCATAGAACGGTCACTTTAAGGCAAGCTTAAACTTAATTAACTTTTAAGTAAAAGAATGTGGTTAATAATAGTTTGCTGTTTTGCAGACTGGTGGATGTATTTAACAAAACAGTAAGAAGTCTTTTTTGTTATTGTCAGAGATATATAAGAAGACAAGTAAAGCCACTGGGAGGACTTTTTTGGAAAAAAAAAAAAAGGACAGGGGGCATTAGGATTAAGGGAGCAATAATACCATTCCTATGCTATGGTCCTACTGACCTAATGGGGTGGAGAGGGGATAGAGAGAAGATTAGTAACATATCTGGGCATCTAGTAAAAATATCCCAGTGACTTCATCCAAACATTTGTGTAAACATCACCTCATCAGTCCCAGAGAGTTCTACAGGAAACAAATCTAAATGCTCCTCTGCTGTTCTAAACATAGCCAGTCAGCCGGCATATGTCTCGTCTGTAAATACCCTGTCTTACTTGGAAGCTTTTATTTTAATATTTCCCTCTTAAACCAAGGGTTGCCAAGTGCATGCCACCTTTGCTCAGGATCTTTGCTCTAAGAACCTGCAAGTTTTCTATTCAGTAGTTTTTAAATCAAAATAAACAACCCGCCCCATCTCTCATAAATTCCTTATGCAATAAGAAGATGTACTCATTGCTGAAAGCTTGCCAGGGTCAAGTTACTAAATATTGTCCTAAGTACTATGAAGCGATGAAACAGTGAGCTAATGATTTTTCTTTGACATATTGCACCAGAATTTGTAAAAATAGAATTTATTTGCCTTATGGAAAAGAATTTTTTTCCAATGTAGGCAAAAAAATTAAATCATGTTTCCCAATATGCTATTTAATGAGCCAAAGGTATGGCAGTGAAGCGGCTGATAATGTGAGTACCTAGACCTATGTTATAAGCATATGTTTTTGTTGAAATTTTAAACTCCTTTAGCCTAATTTCTTTAAGCCCTTCAGGAATATCATCCTAATTTCCTCAATAATCTGGGCCACTGGGTAATTTAATCCTATTTCTTCCTATCATTTTTTGATATTTTTATTGCTATTTTCATGCATAACAAGTTATTCTTGTGTATTTCTCAATGGCTATCAGTACATAGTGACAATGATCATAACAGTTGGATTCTTCCATAGATATTCAGCACATAGGCACTAACCAAACTCAACATCTGATAAGCTTATTTTTATGGGGGAGATATTTTAGAAAAACTGACTATTCACATGGTTTGAAATGTACTAGAATGATGTTGGAATAATGAAGAGGAACATGGAATGATACCAAAGAGCCTGCAGCCTGGCCTCTGTGTTATTCAGCAGTAGGGAGGGCCTGAAAAACGAAATAAACACCTACTAAGACAGAGCAAGAACAATGACTCATATGTTTTTATAATAAAATAAGCTTTGTAGTTCAGATTTGGAACTTGGTAATAGGTGTGTGCATGCATGCTAAGTCACTCAGTCATGTCTGACTCTTTGGGACCCAATGGGCTGTTAGCCCGCTAGGCTTCCCTGTCCATGGGGATTCTCCAGGCAAAAATACTGGAGTGGGTTGCCATGCCCTCCTCCAGGGGATCTTCTGACCCAGGGATCAAAACCGTGTCTCCGGTGTCTCCTGCATTGCAGGCAGATTCTTTACCCCTGAAGCACTGGGGAAGCCCTGGTTAATAGGTAGATCCATTAAATTCCATCAGGGAATAAACAGGTGCAATGGTGCTTCCCTTCATCCCTTGAAATTATTTAAAATTTTCCGATATTTCAATTTAAATGCATTCCAAATAAATCCAGCCTGGGGTGTACACAGAAGCTTGGCAGCCAGACTGGTCTCACCCCACATTTGGACACTCTTGTGCTGGAAGTGTCATTAGGAGAAAGGGAGGGACCTTCATCTATTGACTGAAATGTTTCTGATTTGTAAAATGTGATGCTGTATGAAAGGACAGTTCTATTTCTGACTGTAAACTTTTCATCCAGGCAGTAACACTCAGGGATTGGAAAACATGGATAAAAAACAAATAATTCCTACAATATACATTTGTATGTTTATCTCGTAGATTCCCTAGAATTTTGTGGAATGTTTCAGAAGCTCTGCTATTAGGTTTCAATAGAATTCTTATACGTTTCTAAGTAAGATCAGCCTTTAAGTAAAGAAAGACAAAATAATATGAGTATAGTTGTGAAGAAGGTCAGATTTCCCTCTGACTATCCGTTTTTCTGCAGGCACCCCCACCTCACACATGTGTGTCTGGAGTCAGCCCCTCTCAAGGACTCCTGCAGGGCACACTGCCCACCACTGCCTCTGCACCCAGCACGGCAGCTCCTCTCTCTGCTTGGGGAGGTGAACGCGAGGACCGACTAGAGCCAGACAGTTTGGGTTCAATTCTAGTTGTGTGACCTTGGGCAAAGTATTAAGCTCTGTGTCCTCAGTTTCCTCATGTGTTGAATGCAGATAGTGCCAGTACTTACTTAATAGGGGAAGAATGAGTTAATATGTGCATATAGCTTAGAATAGTGCCTGGTATGTAATTAGTACTCTGTAAGTATTAATAACAATTATTATGATTATATTTCATATCAGTGTTTATTGCCACCTGACATAGATTTAGTTGTCCACTAGTTTATTCTCTGTATCCCCCCATTAGAGTGTAAACCCCAAACAGCAACAAATGTGTTTCGTGCACTGCTATATCATCAGTACCTAGGACACAGCCTGGTATGCAGTATGCAGGCAATAAATATTAGCTTAATAAATGATTGAATCCCTTGATCTAAAAAAGTACATCTTTAAAGGTAGATATTTTAGCCAATGTGGCAAGATGAAAGGGTAAGCACTTTATACAAAAAGGGCCATCCTAGGGCCACTTAATTCCTGTCACAAAGACCAGACCTGTGTCAGCTGTTATGCAGAGTTACCTCTTTCTGCTCTGACTGCTTCGTGTATTCCTTTCTTACATAAGCACACATAACCTTCCATCGCATTTTATTACTTCTGCTCTCCTACTAGCCTGAAGTAGTATCAAGGACAGGGAACATGTCTTTTATCTTTGTGTTCCCTCAGCGGTCATCATAAATGTTTACGGAACCAATGAGCAAGGCTGGTGTTTTTCTAGTTTTCACAGAGCCTGGATATTACAAATACAGGAAACCAAATAGATGCTAGAATAATGTTTGTGTTTTTTTCACAGATGAAGATGGTCATCCAATTTGTTTGAATTCAGATGACGTTACGTCAGTTGCTTTAATGGAAACCAAGAACCAAGAAGGGTTAAACTACATGGTACTTGCTGCAGAATGCAGACAAGGTGAAACCAATTCTGAGGGTCCTCTAGGCTCTAAGGAATCTGAATCTTGTGGTCCGAGGAAAGAAGAGAAGGAACCACATGCAGACATAGCTATCTGCCAAGAAAAACAAGTGGCTAACTGCCCTCCTGGCAAGCCTGGAGGCCTCAGCTATGCCTGCCTCACTCCCAGTGGATATGGAGATGGGCTGAGTAATAGCTCTGTGTGGGACATGCAGGGTTGAGATAAACACTCCTCCCATTAAGTGGTCACTGAAAGGAAACCTGGTAGAGTGACAGATGTTGTGGCCTGGTGGTCTGTGACTCCAAATTAACACTGGAAAGTTCCTGTGTTCTAATTTTGGTTCTTAAGAGCCATTTGGTTTAGGCTGAGACAATCTCCATACCAACAGTCTAACCTTGAGCAGAATTCTGTGGTGAACCTCTGAGCATTTGAAAAGCTTAGAAAGACTAATGAGTCTGGAAATGAAACTGTGATTCTTTGCCCTGAGGTTCCTTAGGCCACTTCCCACCCTTCAGTCTGGGCTCTAAGAGAAACATCTTAGGAAAAAAACACGTACATTCAAAGACCTGGAGGAGGAGAGCAAGTATGCTCAGGGGGCAAGTGAATTACAGATTATCCCAAGCAGGATAAAGGAAATGACTAAATAACTGTACATATACAGAAGGAACCAGCACCCAAGACACAAGTCATAAAGAAAGCTATCAATACAATACAATGTTGTCCTTAATGACTACTCTAAAATATTTTGGTTTTTTGGAGTCTTGAAACAGCAGTTTCAATCATATTGCAAAGAGGACCATGAAGATCTCTATGTCCTAAAGTTTAGCATTCCATGATCTTTGGATCATATACAAATGACTCTGTGATTTGTGTGCTATTAATATTATAGAAATTAGCTAATATAGAGATTTTTATTTGCCATATCTATTTTCTACATAAAATACTTAAGATTACATTTACTATGAAATTGTCCTTAAAATTAAATATAAATGATAATATCATGTTAATTCAAGCTATATGATTTTCAGCAACCATACAAAATAATAAGCACCTAAATGAGAACTATTTAAAAATTGCTACAGGGAAACACTGGTTTAAAGCCAGTCATTCTTTGCAGTTACCCATTAAAATCTGAAAGCCTCAAGCGTTCTAACAACAGATCTAATGAAAGTATTCGATGTGTTATTTAGTTGCAGCATACAGAGTGTTCACAAGACACAAAAAACACTTTGATTATACTAATAACATTTGCTAAAATCTATTGTGGAAGCAGAACATGGATCCATTTCCGCTTTGGATCATTTAGTTCATTTTTAAATTTGTCCACTGCCTGAGAACTTGCGGAGATGACAGGCTGTATGGTGAGGTATGCAGGGAGGTCAGTGTGTTTGTTCTGTGGTGAACAGCCCCCAAGTAAAGGTCCAGGATTTATGGCCACTCTATCACACCCTGGGATTTCTTTGGAAGGAATGATGCTAAAGCTGAAACTCCAGTACTGTGGCCACCTCATGCGAAGAGTTGACTCACTGGAAAAGACTCTGATGCTGGGAGGGATTGGGGGCAGGAGCAGAAGGGGACGACAGAGGATGAGATAGCTGGATGGCATCACTGACTTGATGGACGTGAGTCTGAGTGAACTCCAGGAGTTGGTGATGGACAGGGAGGCCTGGCCTGCTGCGATTCATGGGGTTGAGAAGAGTTGGACACGACTGAGCGACTGAACTGAACTGAACTGATCACACCTAGTATCCACTGAACAAGGCAGAATATTTTCCCTCTGATCTTCAGACTCTTTAATGGGCATTGATCATTCTTTTTGTTGGCCCACCATATGATGCCCCTACCCCTGTTGGGGAGTTCCTCTACCTTTGTCTTCAGATGGGGAGCCATGTTCTATTTGCTTCCCTAAGATCTCATGCAATACGAAGGCAGGCAGTGACCCTAGCCCCAGCACTCAGACACACCCACCACAGGCTTCTAATTGAGAGAGAAGGAAGCGAAGAAACAGGGACTCTGTGAGTCATGCCTGGTCATGGTGGCAAGTGGAGTTAGTCTGGCTCCCACAATGCAGCGTCCAGGGCTAGGGGAGCCAGGAGAGCAAGCCTGGAGCCTGGTGCCTCTGGCAGGCAGACCTGGGGCTTGGTTCTGCTGTCTGCCTCTAGCAGGGGTTCCCTGCTCCATAGCCTCTGAGTTCAGTTCTCAAGCCCTCCCAAGGATTCTGTGACTTATGTCCATATCCTTTTAATAAACGTTTTTCTTTTAAGTCAGCCAGAGTCAGCTTCTGTTTTTTCACATCTATGACTTTTGCTCTGCCAAAGTAATACAGAAACTTTATTTTTGGAATGCACAAAGAAATGTATAGAAGAATTGGATTTTCGGTATAATACACTTGCATTACAATCTGGATAATAGAGAAATTAACAGAATATCTGAGGAGAAACAGCCCATAAAGTATCATGCTTTAGCTAGGATATAAGTGCAAATTATTAGACTTAAAAAAATAATTCATAATAAATGATATTGGTAAAAAAAATATTGGCCATCTACAACAGAAAATAGTGGCTGAAATTGCATAGGAAAATTTATTATAGATCAAAGTAATTGATAAAAATATAAATGGCTGATAATATTGAAAACTGTAAATTTATTCTGGAAAAATTAGATTTCGTAATCAAGAGGGAATAATTGGCTATAGCTAAAATCGGCACTAGTTAAAATGTGTTATTCACTAAAAATTAACAGAAGAATAAAATCTCATTGATAAATTTTTTTATCTGCAAAAATGACTTGGGAATATTAGACTTGAGAGAAATTATGGCTCCCAAAGGCAGAAGTTATCATTGGTATAAACAAAACAATACAAAGCCAATCAATAACTCTAACCTTAATTTTAAATTGTTCAAGGAAAAGAAACAGTCTGTAAGAAAAATATTTAAGTTGAAAATGAAAAACATTTTTTTTTAACGTTGCCAGTTGAACAAAGATTTACCTGGATAACATTAATATGTTGCTCTAATTCTGCTGCAAATGCTTTATTCAAAATGTCCTGGAGAAAAGAAACTGTCCTTGATCTCAGATATCCTGTGTTGCTTACCCATCTTGGTTTTCCCTGGCTTATTGGAATGTTCTCACCTATTCTTCTCTGCTTATCTAAATTCCGGACATCCTTTAGGGTCAGCTCATATTCCAACTTGTTGGAAAGGCTTGTCTCTAACTCCCTCCCCTCCTTCTTATCAGAATTACTGCTGCTCTTGTCTTTATGCCTTGTTAACTGGCAATTATGGTATTGTGGTATGGTATTTCTACCTTATTTCTATGTGTTTTATTAACTTGAATAAATTGCAAGCTTTCCAAACTCAGGTGGTATCTTTTAACCCTTTGTATCTTTAATATAAAGTAAGTATTCATATTTAGTGGGTGAATTAGCTTTCTCATCATCTTTTTCTAACATGTTTCACAAGTTTTCACTTTTAGCTCATAAAAGAGATGCCAGAAGACTGGTATATTGCCAAGAGGGACACTTATGAGAATTCTTTTGATTCTGAGTTATCTGAAACCTAGAAATATATCTATAACAGAATAATAATATATAATAATATATAGTAATATATAGTAATATAACAGAAGTTTGTGGACTGCTTTGAGTTTCAGATCAGACTTAGATGAGCCTGAAATGCTGGAAGTCCTTGAAATGATGGTAAAGGATATTAAAGAAGACAAAAAATTATTTTTCTCCCTCATTGTAAACTCAACTTTTATCCTCAGAATGGCCTTATGGATGTGGAATAAATGTTAAGTTGTCCTTGACTTCCCTTTGACTTTCTCTCTTTGGTAAAAAGGAGCCCATTCAGTTTTCTTTTTCACAGCTGATCAAGGCTCTGGGTTGCCCAAACTAGAAGACCTATTGCAATCCTTCTAGGCTTCTTCACAACCAGAAGAAACAAAGGGTCAACATATACAGCCCAAATGCCATTGTATGTAACTCAGAATATTTCTTTTTAGGTTTCTTTTTTTCTTCCTCAATGTGAGCTTATCTTCATGGCTGGGTTAATTTCTCTTTTTTTTCCCCACTGACTTTTTTGCATATGCTTTCTCTCTTATCATTAAAAATTCCTTGTTTTCCTAATAACTGCATACAGCCCCTTAGGATGGATACACTGTAGTTTAGTGTTCCCATGTAGAGTCATTCATTCATAAATATTTATTGAATGTTTATTACACAGAAAGCATAGGTGCTAGGAATAGAACAATAAACAAAGCTAAGTCTCTGCCCTGATGGTGGCTACACTCTAGCATTCTAGATGGGGGAGAAGACATAGTAATTAAAAAATAAAAGTGTGTATGACAATACATTAATTTGACAATACATCATGATCAAGTGGGCTTTATTCCAGGGTGCAAAGATGGTTTAAACATTCACAAATGAGTCAGTGTGATATACTGCATTAACAAAATGACAGATAAACATCATATGATCATCTCAGTAGATGTAGAAAAAGCTTTCGACAAAACTCAGCATCCATTTATGATTAAAACCTCTCAGCAAAGTGGGCATAGAGGGAATGTACCTCAACATAATAAAGACAGTATATGACAAACTTAGTTAACATCATAATCAACAGTGAAAAGTTGAAACCTTTTCCTCTAAGGTCAGAAACAAGATAGGGATGACCACTCTCTCCACTTTTATTCAGAATAGTATTGGAGTCCTAGCTATAGTAATTAGGCAAGAAAAATAAATAAAAAACATCGAAATTGAGAAAGAAGTAAAACTGTCATTAGTTGCAGATATTACTATATATAGAAAACTCTGAAGACTCCATAAAAAGACTATTAGAACTAATAAATTCAGTAAAGTTACAGGATACAAAATTAATGCACTAAAGTCTGCCACCTTACTTTACATTAAGAATGAACTATCAGAAAGAGAAATTAAGAAAACAATCCCATTTATGACTGCAACAAAAAGAATAAATCTAATCAAGGAAGTGAAAGAGCTATATTTTGAAAACTATAAGACATTAACTAAAAAAAAAACCGAAGAAGACAAAAAGACCTTGATTAGCCAAAGCAATCTTGAGAAAGGAGAAGGAAGCTAGAAACATGTTTCCTGATTTCATACTATATTACAAAGCTATAGAATTAAAATAGTAGTGGTATTGATATAAAACAGAAACATAGATCAATGGAAGATACTAGGGAAGCCAGAAATAAACACAGGCATATATGGTCAATTAATTTATGACAAAAAATGGAGGCCAAAATGCACAACAGGGAAAGGATTGTCCCTTCAATAAATGGCATTGGGAAAATTGGACAGTCATATGCAAAAGAACGAAACTGGATTGTTGTCTTAGATACAACTCCCTTCAGTTCACAAAAGTTAACTTAAAATGGATTAAAGGCTTAAATATAAGACCTGAAACCTTAAAGCTTCTAGAAGAAAATAGGTGATAAATTCCTTGACATATGTCTTAGCAACGATGTTTTGAATCTGACACCAAAAACAAAAGCAAAATTGAACAAGTGGAACTACATCAAACTAAAAAGCTAACACCATATACAAAAATAAACTCAAAATGGATTAAAGATCTAAACGCAAGACCAGAAACTATAAAACTCCTAGAGGAGAACATAGGCAAAACACTCTCTGACATAAATCACAGCAGGATCCTCTATGACCCATCTCCCAGAATACTGGAAATAAAAGCAAAAATAAACAAATGGGACCTAATTAAAATTAAAAGCTTCTGCACAACAAAGGAAAATATAAGCAAGGTGAAAAGACAGCCTTCGGAATGGGAGAAAATAATAGCAAATGAAGCAACTGACAAACAACCAATCTCAAAAATATACAAGCAACTCCTGCAGCTCAATTCCAGAAAAATAAACGACCCAATCAAAAAATGGGCCAAAGAACTAAATAGACATTTCTCCAAAAAAGACATACAGATGGCTAACAAACACACGAAAAGATGTTCAACATCACTCATTATCAGAGAAATGCAAATCAAAACCACAATGAGGTACCATTTCACGCCAGTCAGAATGGCTGCGATCCAAAAGTCTACAAGCAATAAATGCTGGAGAGGGTGTGGAGAAAAGGGAACCCTCTTACACTGTTGGTGGGAATGCAAACTAGTACAGTCACTATGGAGAACAGTGTGGAGATTCCTTAAAAAACTGGAACTAGAACTGCCTTATGACCCAGCAATCACACTGCTGGGCATACACACCGAGGAAACCAGAATAGAAAGAGACACATGTACTCCAGTGTTCATCGCAGCACTGTTTATAATAGCCAGGACATGGAAGCAACCTAGATGTCCATCAGCAGATGAATAGATAAGAAAGCTGTGGTACATATACACAATGGAGTATTACTCAGCCATTAAAAAGAATACATTTGAATCAGTTCTAATGAGACGGATGAAACTGGAGCCGATTATACAGAGTGAAGTAAGCCAGAAAGAAAAACACCAATATAGTATACTAACACATATATATGGAATTTAGAAAGATAGTAATGATAACCCTGTATGTGAGATAGCAAAAGAGACACAGATGTATAGAACAGCCTTTTGGATTCTGTGGGAGAGGGCGAGGGTGGGATGATTTGGGAGAATGGCATTGAAACATGTATAATATCATATAAGAAATGAATCGCCAGTCTAGGTTCGATGCAGGATACAGGATGCTTGGGGCTGGTGTACTGGGATGACCCAGAGGGATGGTATGGGGAGGGAGGTGGGAGGGGGGTTCAGGATTGGGAACACGTGTACACCCGTGGAGGATTCATGTTGATGTATGGCAAAACCAATACAATATTGTAAAGTAAAAAAAATAATAATAATAAAATAAATAAAAAATAAAAATAAAAAGCTTTTGCACATTAAAAAAAAAAACAACAACAAAATTAAAAAGCAATCTACTGGATGTGAGAAAATAATTGGAATTATAAATGCAATAAAGGGCTAATACCCCAAACCTAGGCTTCCCTGATGGCTCAGACAGTAAAGAATCTGCCTGCAATGCAGGGGACCCAGGTTTGATCCTGGGTCGGAAAATCCCCTGGAGAAGGGAAAGGCTACCCACTCCCTACTCCAGCATTCTTGCCTGGAGATTTCCATGGACAGAGGCGCCTGGTGGGCTAAATATACAAAGAATTCATATAACTCAACAGCAAGTAAAACAATAGAAAGGACGGAAAGGAGAGTGCTAGTGGGGGTTAGATCCTGCAGGCCACTGTATGGACTTTGGCTTTTTACCTAATAGGAAGACACTGGGGGGTTCTGAACATACAAAATGCATGATTTGACTTTGGTTTTAAAAGACTCTTTCAGAGCCTGTGTGAAGAAGGGACTGAGAGTAGGGTGGGACAGAGAGGTAAAAATAGGTAAATCAGTTAGAAAGTTATGATGATTAACCATGAGGTGATGATGGCTTGGCAGGGAAGGAGACGAAACAGCAGTAAAAGTGAAGAAAGTGGTTGATTCTATGTTTCTTCTGAAGGTTCTGCTGATGGATTAGATATGGAGTACCAGAGAAGAAAAGGTTAAGGTTTTAACCTGAGCAGTGGGAGGAACGTTAAGTTACCGCTTATCAGATGGGGAAGACTGAAGGAGAGAAGATTCATTTTGAGAGGTGAGGTGGCAATTAGAGGTTCAGTTTAGGATGTGTTCGTATTGAGAGGATTCTTAGAGACCTAAGGGGAGAGGCTGAATACGCAGTGGGAGACGGGATTAAGGAGCGGGTGCTGGCTGCAGAGTTGTCTCATTGATTAGCCACGAGACTGGCCCAGTTCCACCAGCAGTGAGGATAAATAAGAAGGAAGGGCTGAAGGCAGAGGCCAAAGTCTTTCCATGTTTAGACATTCAGGAGCTGAGGAGCGACTAGCAAAGAAGACTGAGAAGGAGGTGTCAGAAAAGCAGCATGAAAATCAAGAGCCCATGGAATCGTGGAAGTCAAACAAACACAGTGTTTGAAGAAGGATGGAATTATGAACTGTGTCAAATATTATTGACAGTGACGGTGACCATATGTCTTAGTTTGCCTGGATACTCCCAGCTTACACCTTTGTCCCGGATTATTACCCATGTTCATTTCACACTTAGAAATGATCTTGTTCAGACCATAAATTACATGGTCCCCTGTGGTCCCCGGAGGTGTGCTGTTTAGATCATCTTTCAAGAGAACCTGCCTTGCAGAGCATGGCTAATTGACACGTCCAGCTGCTGTACCTTCAGATCTGCTGTGACATTCATGCCAGGTCATGCTTCCCGTGGGCCATTTCCAGCCACTGACTAAACACAGGGGCATACCAGAAATGGGCCATTCTTGCCTGATCTGGACATTATTTGGCCACTGTCAGGCCATTCTGACTTGGGGACTGACACCTGCTCAGTCTGGCTGACACCTACCCGGAACAACACTGTAGTTCCAGGCTCTCCTCATCCATCCCTCCTGACTCTCTGTTCTTAACAGGTTTCAGGCCTGAATTGCAATCTGAAGGTCTTTTTTTTTTTAACCTACTCTTTCTCTCCCTCCCTTTATCTTTCCCAAACATTTATCCCAACAAATCATTTGCATATCTATTCCTCTTGACATCTGTTTCTTTGAGGCCCTTGACTAATATAGATAGTAGCAAGATGCGGTTTGGGGTCTGGCTCACTCATCACTCAAGGGGCTAAGAGGACCTCATCATGAAGGATATGTGGGGCGTGGACAGTCCTGGGCACAAAGTGGGGGCCCCAAGGGCTAAGGACTTCACCAGTGGTGAATAAGAAAAATGTTCCATGGAGGGTGCGATGATTCAGGCCTTTGAAAGACACAGAGGTGATAATGTCTATGAGAACACTGGATCTGGCTGGCTCTTATTAAGATGCCCTGATTCCCTGAAGAAGGATCATGAGAAATCAAGGTTATGTAACAAATAAAGGCTAAGTGTGAGAGCTAGAGGACGTCTCTGATAGGTTAAAAAGAGACGTTTATAAACTGTCAAGTAAGAGCAAACACAAGTAAGGGGCAGTCCTTGCATGTGAGTGTTACAGAGCTCCAGAGAGGTGGGACTGATCAGTCAAGGTAGGTCTATTGAGAAAACCTAAGACCCTGAAACTCCGGACTGGGGAAAAAGACTGGATGGATGCCCCCAAGGAATTTGGCTCAGCAGACCCCTCTTACCCCTCCCTGCTTGTCGAGATGGCTCACAGCTCTAATGTCAGAGCCAGCACACTGTACAGGAAGATACTTCTATGGCCTCTCTACAGCAAGAAGCATGGGCCCCCTCAGGAGCTGCACACACCTCCCCTGAACACTACCAACTTGATAACCAGGTTAAATTCCAGACTAGCCTGGCTTGGGATACACTGGATCTGATAGAGGAGGAAGAGACTACGTCTCAAAGGAACTACACGAATCAGCTAATACCTAATGGTGGGAGCCATCTAGTCAAGACTATGGTTTTTCCTGTGGTCATGTATGGATGTGAGAAGTGGACTGTGAAGAAGGCTGAGCGCCGAAGAATTGATGCTTTTGAACTGTGGTGTTGGAGAAGACTCTTGAGAGTCCCTTGGACTGCAAGGGGATCCAACCCAATCCATTCTGAAGGAGATCAGCCCTGGGATTTCTTTGGAAGGAATGATGCTGAAGCTGAAACTCCAGTACTTTGGCCACCTCATGTGAAGAGTTGACTCATTGGAAAAGACTCTGATGCCGGGAGGGATTGGGGGCAGGAGGAGAAGGGGACGACAGAGGATGAGATGGCTGGATGGCATCACTGACTCGATGGACGTGAGTCTGAGTGAACTCCGGGAGATGGTGATGGACAGGGAGGCCTGGCATGCTGCAATTCATGGGGTCGCAAAGAGTCGGACACGACTGAGCAACTGAACTGAACTGAACTGAATGGTGGGAGCCAGGCATCCCTGGTGGCTTAGTGGTGAAGAATCTGGCTGTCAATGCAGGGGACACAGGTTTGATGCCTGGTCAGGCAAGATCCCATATACCTGCCACAGGGCAACTAAGCCCATGTGCCACAATTAATGAAGCCCGTGTGTTGAGAGCCCGTGCTCCACAATGAGAAGCCACCGCAGTGAGAAACCTGAGCACTGCAATGTAGAGCAGCCCCTACTCCCAGAAACTAGAGAAAACCCATACAAAGCAATGAAGACCCAGTGCAGCCAAATAGATAAATATTTTTTTTAAATGTGTACTAGGGATTGACATACTTGGTGGCTGGCTCACTGCATCTTTGACCTGTGGGGTGAAATGCATCATGGTGTGTGGAAGGCCAGACAACTCTGGAACTGTGCCTGTCCTCTCTTCCCTCCCTTGGCTGATACAGTAAGTTAAAAATACAATAGGATCCCAGGGAATTACAATGATTAGCACCAGCATTTATGTTAGAAGGTCATAGTGTTCATGGCTTCTGTCTTATTTCCTTGTATTTCACCAGAGCTCCTGAAAAAACCACATGGACTCTGGAGAATAGCTATAGTGTAGCATGAGTCAATCAAATACTACCTCTGATTGCAGCTGCCATGCCAGGTGCAGTATCTTTGTTGTGTAATGTGGTTAGTTGCTCAGTCGTGTCCAACTCTTTGCAACCCCATGGACTGTAGCCTGCCAGACTCCTCTGTCCATGGGATACTCCAGGCAAGAATACTGGAGTAGGTTGCCATGCCTTCCTCCAGGGGATCTTCCCAACCTGGGGATTGAACCCAGCTCTCCTGCATTACAGGATTCTTCATCATCTGAGCCACTATCTTTGCTAGAATATCTTAATAATGCCTCAAGTACATGGTATGTGTCCTGACATCTGCTTATTAGAGGATCTTAACTGATGCATCACCCTATTGCTGAGAGAAATAAAAGATTATTGAGAGCTGATCTTCAGGTTTATATAGAACTAGCTGATGACCTTGACAAGTGTGTGTAGTAGAATCTATGCTAGAGTTGGTACAAGAGAAGATGTAAAAGTTAGTGGAGAGAGAAAGAAGATGACTCATTTAAGGCCTGTTGCTGTTTAAAGGTAGCAGAGAAATGAGTTACTAGGTAAAAAGTGCTGTGCTAAGTCACTCAGTTGTGTTGGATTCTTTGTGACCCCATGGACTATAGTCCTCCAGGCTGCTCTGTCCATGGGGATTCTCCAGGCACAAATCCTGGAGTGGGTTGCCATGCCTCCTCCAGGGTAACTTCCCAACCCAGGGATCGAACTGGGTCTCTGGCATTGAAGCTGTATTCTTTACCAGCTGAGCTACCAGGGAAGCCCAGTAACTAAAAGGAGATGGGGTCAGAGAAGGTTGCTTTTTTCTAAGGCAGGAAATATTGCAGCCTGTTTTTATACTAATGGAAATGATCCAGTAGAGGGGGAGAAATGATGGTGCAGGAAGAGAAAGGACAACTGTTGAAGGGATGTCCTTGAGCAGAAGACCCAGACTGAGGATCCGGATAGAAGCACAGAAAAAGGATGTGTGCACGCGTGCATGCTCAGCCGTTCAGTTGTGTCTCACTCTTGTGGCCCCATAGACTGTGGCCCACCAGGTTCCTCTGTCCATGGCGTTTTCCAGGCAAGAATACTGGAGTGGGTTGCCATTTCCTACTGCAGGGGATCTTCTTGACCCAGGAATCGAACCTGCCTCTCCTGCATTAGCAGGCAGATTCTTTACCACCGAGCCACTTGGGACACTAATTGCCTCCTAAAAGTGACAGAACCTCTCCCTACTCCTTTTATTAAGAGGATTTTTTTTTTTTTAACTGAAGCAGGCTTTTAGACTACTTTTTTTCAACTTGTATGTTAAACCTTAGATGAACCTATATTTTAAAATCGCTTTGCACATAATAAAATAAAACAATTAATGCAATAATCTGTGTATTTTTCTCACAAGAGTTGGTGGTACCTGCTCAATGTACTTAATATCTAGTTGCTGCTGCAGCTAAGTCGCTTCAGTCGTGTTCGACTCTGTGTGACCCCATAGATGGCAGCCCACCAGGCTCCCCCGTCCCTGGGATTCTCCAGGCAGGAACACTGGAGTGGGTTGCCATTTCCTTCTCCAACGCATGAAAGTGAAAAGTCAAAGTGAGGTCACTCAGTCGTGTTCGACTCTTCATGACTCCATGGACTGCAACCTACCAGTCTCCTCTGCCCATGGGACTCTCCAAGGCAAGACTATTGGAGTGGGTTGCCATTGCCTTCTCCGAATATCTAGTTGAGGAGGTAAAGAACATTAAAGTCAAGAGAGAATGAGATAATCTTTAGGGTTATTGCAACCTTTTAAATCCTGAACTCATGTCACAAGATATTAAATAATAAATGGAAAATACATGGCATAGACATTAGGTAGCAAGAGTTCTGATACAGGTGAGACCACTCACTGCGTCTAGTGTGGAGACAAGGCTTTGTGTAAGAGGGAGAACTTTAGTGCGATGTCAAAGAATTGATAGCATTTGGATGAGAGGGTAGTTAGGTTGAAGGTTTCCTAATAGCACACGAGGGAGGAATTTACCAGGAAGCGTCTGTAGAATATAAGAAAGACATTGCTGAGTATGCTAAACCAGAGGAGCAGTCTAGTAGAATTGTTATGATGATGTACCCTTGAGCTGAAAGTATCTGATGGTGAGCTGGGTGTCCTCCTGGGAACTGTGACAAGACAGATCTAACCTCATTATGAGCATCCATATGGACATGAGAGCTAGGAAGCATAGAAACTAGATCAGGAAATGAGCAGACAACATGGAAAGCGTTTTTTATAATGTCACTTTTAGAACTTTTCTGTTTACAGTAAGTAAGAAGAAGGAGAATAAAGCTTGTGTAATTGAGTTCAAATTAGAAAGTGCTCTAATAAAGAAGTGACAAAAATTAAATTTGCACTCTAAAGTAGCAGTGAAAATGTAGTCAGAAACTTTCATGATCTAAAGAACATACATTATTAAGTGGTATAAATTTAACTTAATGTCTTGCCCTCGTTGTTGTTCTGTGACACATGGAGTCAGTGGAATCTGTACTTTCTACCTCAGTCTCCTGAGACCCAAAGCCTGTATTAGCCTGCAGCCTGGTATTTTATGGTAATGAAGCTTTATTTGTTTTTCAAGTTTTTATACATTTTATTTTTTATCTTTTTATTGGAGTATAGTTGATTTAAAATAGTTTCAATACAATTTATATCACAAACATACAAACCAAGAAAAGGAGATGGTAGTAACTTACCGGTGGATTTAAAATTTTTTCAGTCCTTAAACATCAAATACCCAGATGTCCCAAACTTCAGTGAAAGATGACGGAGCCTATAATTTTTAAAATTTATTAGAGAGTTTGAAACAGTTAAGTGTACAATTGTGAATAAAAATTTCCTTCTCATCAACCCCCAGTGAATATGACTGTATCATGGTTTTCCCTTAGGATACAAGTCTGACACTTCCCTAGACTCTTTTCTTATTCCTTTCAAAAAGTACAAGAATGTGTTTTTAGAAGAAGCCTTTGAACAAGGAGGAACAAATATCATAAGCCCTGTTCTTTGTGTTTCTTACCAAATCTGTCAACGCCCTCTGTCAGTTTCTGAGTGTGGAGGAGAAACTGCCTGAGGTAAAAACAGGATTTCACACTTCACAAAGCAAGGTGGAAGAATACAAGTAATACAGAACCTTTAGATATATGGAAATGACCTTCCAGATATGTCAAGAAATTCCCCCCAAAAGTTGCTACAATAAAAAAAGTGCTGTTACCAAATGAGAAAACATCCCATTGTTTTCTGAGATGTATTACACAGTGGGTAAAATGCGCTAGAAGGAAAAAAAAATAGGATTGTGTCTAGTAAAAATAAAAAGCAGTAACAGAAAGTTTTACTTTTTGTTTGGTTTCCACCCTGTTTCTTGATAATACCATGACTGGCCCAGGGCCAATAATGTCGTTGCCAAAAATAAGCGCAAAGCAGTAATAATGAGAATTAGCAGAAAAATAAATAAGTTCTGACATTCTCATCAGTTATAATGCATGTTCTAGGCAATTGTATGTTTATATTTTTAAGATACTTGATTTGTTCTTCCTAAGTGAAAGCTATTTTTATGTGAAGTGCTCTAAAGAAGCTTCCAAATTATGAGGTAAATAGAGTGTTTTACTAAATACATATATAGACTATAAATACATATATTATTTGTACATCTATAAGCTATAAATACATATATGATGTATACCTATAAATACACATATAGACTAAACTATGTACTCGTTAAATAAATGTTGGTAAAAATCTCTAAGTGGTAACTAGATCATTAGTCATGCAACTATTGATTAGAAATAAAAAGTTGATATTTTAGTTTTGTTTTTCAAATTTTAGCCTACCTTTCACCTAAACTTCTTATAGGTAATAACAATTGTATACTTATTATACAATTTTGATAGGAAATGGAAATGATAATGACAGAGGAGGATAGTTTGAACAAAATCACTCTTTAATGAACTAGAAATTTTGGGAGAAAAGTAGGACTACGGCTTACTAGGAGATTCTAAGGACAAAACAAAGGAACAGAAAATATGCTGCTGTTGTTTTTCTAGATGAAACAAATGAATTCAATATGATAAAGGAAAGTTGCTTCTGTTTTAGAGGAGCTTAGTTCCATAAGAGTTCACTGGTAGATGCCTGGAAACACTGTATTTGAGATAGAACATGACACCATATGTGGAGAACTTTAGATTTTTCTCTTGCTGAGTTAAGTTATAAAGTGAAAAAATCCAAAAAGAGGATGATGTTTTACCAAAGTATTAATTATTCCAGTAAATTCACTATATATATTGCGCTGAACAATGTTTCCCTAAACATTAATTCTTCAGTCAAATATTTACTTCTTTTCCCCCAAAGGGGATTTGTCTATTTTCTTAAAGTGAGTTTGGATTAGCAGAATCACCTCTGCTGACTCTCATCAGCCGCTCTGCCTGGATGCAGTGTCTCCACTGGGGCGGAGGTCAAGGCTGGAGACAACTGCGCGCTCCTCCTGAAGGCTGCCTTGCCTTTTTAGGGTATGAGGGTCTCTCTGTGTTTAGGATAACATGATTGACAGCTCTGTTCCAGCTCCAATTAGCACCCTATAATTTATTAGCTTCTGCTTTCAGATTATGCGTTAACTTTACAAATATTCCAACCATGGAAACAGCAGCTATCAAGTGTCTCTTTCCTGATCCAGCCCTCTGGGGCTGGAGTGAAATACAAGGAAAGAGTGATACAGTTGGTCTGTCAAGTGAGAATAATCATTTGTGTCTGTGTCTGAGGGCATGGGGTCTCTGATTTCTCTTTAGGCCTGCATTAGTGATGGGTGTATTGGTAGATAAATAGATTTTATCATGTGTGCGTATGTGGTATTTGTAGATAAACAGATTCTATCGTGTGAGTGTTGTGTATGTGGTATTTATAGATAAACAGATTCTATCGTGTGGATCCTGTATTTGTATTATGAATTTCATTTATTTATGGGACAGCAAGTAGAACTGGTAATGAGGAAATATGAAATTTATGTTTGCTTTACCCTGTTGTTTAAACGTCAAAACATCAGTTACGTGCAGAGAGCAACTGTAGTAGTGATCGTGCCTTTAGGATGCTTTTCCCTTAACTCCAGATTTTAGAAATAGGCAACAAATGATGAATAAGTCCTAAAACTCTTGCAAGGAAGAAGGGAATATAGACAGCAAAGACTTTCACAGATATAAAATGATCCACAGACTGTTAAAGCAATTTTATAAAGAAATCTTATGTTTTCTGGTTTCGTTTAAAGTCTTTTCAAATATCTTTCCATTTTTCCTCCATGCTTTGATACCTGGTGAGTTATGTTTAAAAATGCAGCTTATGGACATGGCATTCATATGGAAAGCAGCTTAAGTTTTATTTTTTAAAATCTCCTCCAACTCTGAAGTAACCAATCACTAAGTGTTTAAAAAAAAAAAGCTTGTTTATTTTGACAGAAGGGATATGGGTGCCTGCATATAAGTACAGGATTTATGATTCTAAGTATTAATAAATGGGAGGTTAAAATTACCTTATGAGTTGTTTCCCCCCGTCTGAAAGGGCACAGAAATGCAGTACTTACCCAGGAAGAGTGGCAAGGGAAGCTTCCAGTCAGGCAGTCTGCGTTCCCAACACCCACTATCTCTGCCCTCCCTCCCATCCAGGCCTGAATCAATCTTAAGTCATTGCTAGAATTTGCCACGCATTGAAATAGAACTTCAAAGGGGAAATGAGACAAGACGGCAACTCCTATTAAACCAGAGGAGTAGAACAGATAGAGTTCCCTGCAGTTGGATGACTGAGTTCTCAGCCAGAGGGCATTCGGCAACAGGATTACTTGGTAGCAGAGAGCTGTCTCTCCCCTTTTCGTCACCTCTCCCTCAGCGGAGGCCAAGTGCAAAGGGAAAACCGGGGGTAAGGACGACACCGGTGCCAACTGGGATGATTAGAGGAGAATCTCATGTCCTTGAGACCCCCAACTGGGTATAATATATGCAGACACATCATGGTTACTTTTCTCCTGTCATCCCTCCTTTCCTTCAATGTCTTTTTTTCAACTACTAGGGCCTCCTCTAGTCTGCACGGTTTCACGAATACTAGCAAGACAAGCATGAGAATTCATCCTTTGCATGACCTGGTAGGCCTAAAAGAATGTTGAAAAAATGTCAGTTAGGGCTACGAATTCACCAAAGTTCCCTCTGAAACTATTACGCAGATCTGAACGATGGGAGTCCCAGGGCTTCTTGCATTTCTACTTCGGGAACGTAAAACATGGAGGGAAGCACTCTGCTCTGCTTGTTCCATGCGCCAGGTCACTGGAGCCCTGCTCGTCAGTCTGGAAGGTCTGTGCAGGACTGCCCTGAAGGCCAGTTCCAGTGAATGAGTCTTCTCACCAGCAACCTGATATTCAGGTCAGATGCAGCTCAGGAGAGAGGCTTCAGTGATCAGAACCT
The DNA here is from genome assembly GCF_023091745.1 of Budorcas taxicolor. Classification (NCBI taxonomy): domain Eukaryota; kingdom Metazoa; phylum Chordata; class Mammalia; order Artiodactyla; family Bovidae; genus Budorcas; species Budorcas taxicolor. Next base: position 25,093,334 of record NC_068918.1, read on the forward strand.
CGTGGCTGGGAAAAGGCTCCCTGTGGGTTCTGATCAGAGATCTTGAGTGCTAACATAGGTGGAGCTCAGGGAAAGCTTCTGAGAGAGGGAAGAGACTACTAGGAAAAGATGTCCAGCAGAGAACACACTTGCTGTCTTCATCTGTACACTCACTGGCAAGTTTTTAAAAGTGCACTGAAAGGGAATGCATTTTATTTATGCTTGTATACACTGGGGATCCATGCCAATGGAACATGGATTTTAAAAATCACAGAGAAGTCCAAAGTTAATTTTAGTTATTGCTTCAGTGTCCAAACCTCAGACTAACATGCTTAACACGACTTGGTTAGGTTGGGTGTGAAGAGCTTCAGAGCAAAGAAGGCTAAAAATACTGAAATGAATTACTAAGAGATGCAATAATAAGTCCTTCCTAGAGATGAATGGACCTCTGCATCTCGTTGCATGGTCTGCAGGTGGGAGTCTGGACAATGTCCTGTGATATTTCCTTTGAGACCTGGGATTCTATACATTCTAGAATGCCAGTCTTTGCTGCCCTGCCTCTTCATCTTCTGTGGAGGAGAAAGTAAGCCCAAAGTTGAGCATCTCAAGACAAGTCAGAAGTGGATCAACAGTTACTGTTGTGGGTAACAGTGCAGTCTCTGCCCCCTGGATGCCTGGGTTGGCTTCCTGGCTCTGCCACTTACTAGCTATGTGACTGGGCAGATTACTCCTCCTCTGTGAGCCTCTGTGGTAATAAGTACCACACAGAAATGTTGTGAGGTTGAGTTAACCTATATATAAAGCCCTCAGACCAGTGCCTGGAAAAATGATAAACAATATTTGTTATTGTTATATACAATGCAATCATTAACAGTTATTACTGACTGCTATCACATCTGGGGAAATATAATCATCTAGTACGTTCCATCTGAGCAAAACCAGTAGCAGGTTCTTTAATGATCACAGTCTACTTAACAGGTACCAAAATGATAGAAGAGATGGGTAACTCTGCTAAGCCATACTCTGAATAAGGTCCCCTAACTGCACCCAACTCTTGAGAATATTATCCAAGATAAATGGTATTTGCCTCTTGTGTTATAATGAAGGAAGAGGAGAATTCCTATGGGCAGAGGAGCCTGGCGGGCTACAGTCCATGGGGTTGCAAAAAATCAGACACGTTATAATGAAGATCAAGATTTGAATTAATATTTTATGCTTTAACAGCCTTCAAGGGCAATTTTGGAACAACATCAACTCTCTCTCTTTAGGGAAAGAACACAAATAACTTTGGCATCAAGGGAACATAAAACCATTAAGTTCTTAATAAATTCTTTTTTTTCTGGCCTAGTTGTATGTTTGGTTTCTTAGCCTAGCTGATCAACGTATAAAACAACCAAGATTTCAAAAACATTTTTAAACTGAGTACTTTACTATCTTAAGAGTGTGGAATCTAAGAAGTAACGATAATTCTCTTTTGGGGAATAATGTGTGTATCTGATCGAATGGTGCACAAGTCGCTTTTCCTATACATCTCTTTTACTTGATGAAAGCTATCAGGTAACCTGGGCTTCCTTGGGCCATGATTTTCTCATTTATGAAACGAAGTGGGAATACCTAACTTCTCCATCTCCAAGGTTGATACAAGGTGGAAAGGAGTTCTCAGATTTCATGGCATGGCAAACACTTTGGAAAACCAAAAATACTTACACAAAGTGATTTTACTTACTGACATCAGGTCATATTACTATAAATTATTTTACTCTATTAGAGAAAAACTAAGACATTTGTTTTCCTTTGAAGAAATAACACAGCAACCTAGTGGTAAACAAACATCTTTAATGTTCGTTTCTTCTTCCTCATCACCTTCAGTTTTGCCCACACATGTACCCCTTCCCCTGTCCCAATACTGAAGGGGTCAAATCATGACCATAGAGACTGAGAAGAATATTTGAGATACCCAAGACTCCATGGACATCTCTTCCCCTTGTGGTGATTCCTAGTTCTTCTTGGGAGACCATTGGGGTCTCTAGAGGCTTAATTTTTTTTTCCTCCCATCCAGAGGAGGATAGAGGGAGGGACAGAACTTGTGGGAGAGAAGGCAGAGAGAGTTTTTTCTTTCATCATAAAATGTCCTTTGTAAAAAATATGATATACACACACATGTATAAAACATATTCAGCGCAATTGCAATTGTTGTGCCAAACACTGGGAAGTGCCACCTTGGTCGATGTATTTCTGGAGTTTTAAACAGTTGTCCTACGACAGCTGCATTTCAGTAAGACTTGGGCAGGTGGCTCCAGATAAGCCACTTGCCACTCACATTCAGGCTGAGGCTTCTATGTTCACAGTCCGAAAGAAAAGGTGTGTCTTTGTGTCTGGAGTGGGTGTTGCAGGGAGGGAGTGGGTGTTGCAGGGAGGGAGTGGGCAGGAAGGGAGCTGGAGGCTACAGGTGAGGAAGAAAGAACTGGCTTCTTTTGACTTCTCTACCATATAGTCTTCGATGCAAATACAAAGACATTTTCAATGTGAGGATATTGACATCAGCAGTGCTGTGATCCCACTACTTAATGAAATGATTCACACCAGCATAAAAAAAATATTCACACCAAAACGTCTCTTTTTCCTTCTTTCCAAGAAAACCATGATATCTTGTCACCTGAGTGATCTCACCACGGATAGTTCCAGTGATTTGTCCAAAAGTCATTGAGCGTCATTCAGAGTCTCTGGGTCTGCTCTTTTGGCAGAAGGCATTCTTTTTAGATGAAAACTCGGTCGCGTGTGTTTTGGTTCTCCCGATACACGGAGCGGTTTGAAGTCTCTGCCTTCCCCCATGTCCTCATCCATGAAGTGAGAGGCACAGATGCTGAGCCTCCAAGGCTGGTCAGAAGGGAAGGGGCAAGGGGAAGGTCAGCAGATCAGCTCAGGAGGGATGCACCACAGAGGGAGTAACGACGAGCTGCAAACCAAGATCAGAAGCTGTTACAAACCCACTTGATTTCAGCTCTGAATGTCACCAATGGCGCTATGCAGAGACCTACAGGGAAGAAGGTGGGCTGTCTAAAACCAGTACAGATCCTTGCTTTTGTCCTGAGGCTGCAAACCTGAAAACAGAGAGAAAATAAAAGGGAGAGAGAGAGGGAGAAGAGACAGAGAGAGGGAGAGAAGGGGGTGGGGGAGGGAAGGCACAAGGTATTTAAAGAAAGAGAAAGACAAACACCACTGTTTTATTGTGAAAGTCACAGAATTCATCTAAAGGGCATGAATGAAAGTAAAAGCAAAGCAAACAAATGTCACATCTGCACCTGAGGGAACAGAAAGCGGGGCAAGGCTACAAGCCAATTTATTTGCAATTTTTTTTTTTTCCATTTTGCCCTAAAAATAAAGCAAACAAAAAAGTAAACCCTTATTTGAATGTACCTTTCAAATTCAACTCTTTAAGCTAGGGATGTAATATTACCACTAACAACGTATTCTTTAAGTTTTCTGTTTTCAAGAGACCTGTTTCATTTGGCAATTAAGTTGTTATCAGTCATGGGTCATATTTGTATGACTTGTAACTACCACTAGGTGACAAGACCCTCTCCGCCCCTCAAGTTGTAGAGGATTTTTAACTACATTCTTAGCAGGCACTCTAGATCAGCGCTGTCCAATAGAAACAATGGAAGCCAATAATTCTAAATTGTCTGGCAGCCACATTGAAAAAAGTAAAAAGAAACAGGTGAGAATTAATTTAGTAATACATTTTATTTAACCTTATATATTTAGTATGCAATGTTGAAACATGCAATCAATATAAAATATAATGAGATGAATTTTACATTCTTTTTGGGGACAAAGTCCTGAAATCCAGTGTGTATTATACACTTACAGCACACCCCAATTCAGCCTGGCCACGTTTCATGTGCTCAGCCGACACACGTGGCTGCTGGCTACGGTACTGAACAGCACAGAGCTAGAACCTCTCCGACAAATTTTATTCTTAAAAAATCCTCTGCAATATTAACCGGCCACTTTCTCATTTTGTCCACACCGATGACAGAGTCATCTGTCTGCTGAAACACAACCCCGCTATGCGCAGACCTTCGCGCCTCAGGGTCACTGGGGTCTCCAAGCAGAACTAAACGGGCTCCCCGGCTCAGCCCAGTTGGGGGCACAGGGCAGGAGGGGCCCGGGGATGCCACATCCCCTCTCCCGCTTACCTGAGTCGACGCTGAGGCCCAGACCCCCGGGCACGTCCCCCGCGGGGCTCGCGAAGGGTCCCCCGGGCGCGGCCCACGCGGCGCTGGCCGGCTCGCCCTTGGCGGAGAGCTCGCAGGGCGGGCTGCCGGGCGCGGGGGCCGGGGCTGGCGCGAGGCGGGCCGGACGCCCGGAGGCGGCGGGCATCAGCAGCGGCCCGTAGCGCGGGTCGAAGTGCGGCGCGTAGACCTCGTGCACGGCGGTGGGCCGCGGGTAGGCGGCGGCCTGGGCTCCGAGGGCGCCGCCCAGCGCGTACGGATGGTGCGGGTGCGCGTGGTGCGGGTGCGCGTGGTGCCAGGGCTCAGCCGTGCCCTGGTGCAGGTGGCCGTGCAGCGCGGCCGGCGAGTAGGGGTCGGCGGCGGCGGCGGCGGCGAAGGGCAGCTCCGAGTGCGCTGCGGCCAGTGGGCTGCCCAGCGGTGCGGGCACCGGCGTCTGGTAAGCGCTGTTCCAGAACGAGGCGGGGAAGCTGCGCTGGCTCATGGGGTAGGAGCCGTCTTCGGGCGAGCGAGGCGGAGGGAAGGGAAGAGAGAGAGAGGAGCGCGTCACCGTCGGGAGCCGGTCGCCAACCGACCCCGCGCGGCCGCCGGAGAGCTGATCGCTCCGGTTGGGCGAAGGGCGGGAAGGGCGCTTGTCTCGCGGGGCTGCGGCCTGGGAACGCGAGGTCTGGGAGGAGTGCCGCGCCCTCGCAAGTGGCGGAGGTATTCCCGCTGCGGGAACCCCGCTAGTGGCGGGGTGAGGAACCGCGGAGCTTCCTTCCGCAGCCCCAGTTTCGGGGAGCGGGGAGCTTCCCTCGGACTCCGAACCGGGCCCCCTCGGGCCAGAAGCGGCCTCGCCTTCCAGGCCTCTTCTCAAGCTAAGGCTACCTCTTCCCGCTCTTGGTTGGTCGCCTAGCGATCTCACTACCCACTACCCCCTCTCGCATTTCAGCCTCCCTTGCTCCAGAAATCGTGCCCCTCCAAGGCCTCTGATAAGTCCATCGACATATTTCGGAGTCTTGCTATTACTGGCCTCCTTTCTAGAAACTTTCTTTCAAAAAGCTTTTTTTTTTCCCCCTAGAAAGTAAACTTGACATGTTAGAAGTGCAGCTGTATTATTTGCACAGAGGGACACTAACGGACAGGTCTTTTCCGTTTTAATTAACAAACTTTATGCATCAAAGTGTGGGTGCCAGGAATAATATAATTATTATTGTCCTTGTCATTGTTGACCCCTAGTGTCTGGAAGCATTTTAAGCGAGCAGCATTTAGATCAAATTTGTTGCCTTTAGTGAGGAGGAAAGGAAGGAAACGCATTTAATGAAAAGGATCTTGGAGAAGGCATCTGCACTTCATAGTCGATAATTTAAAATGCTTCGAAAATGCATTCTAAGTGAACAGTCTATTAAAAACATTTAGGCAACTGGAGAATAAAAGGAATGTTTTGTTTTGGGATCTTGTCTAGGCAAGGCTTGTACGAATGAACAGATTTAAGAAAAAATGGAAGGTCGATGGTTGTCATTTCCCCCAAAAGGTAATACTTGTTTTCCTTTTTACAATAAAGTACTCATTTCTCATCTTGGTACACATCAAAAACTAAGATTAGTGAGAAACTTTACCAAATAGTTACCTCGGTGGAGATTTCAGAATAGAAGAGAGAGCTCCTTGACTTGTCCAAGAAGCCATTGTCCCAGGGTAGCTAAGGCAGGGCTTTGTGAGAATGGTAAAGTAATAGAGAGGGGATGTGTTTGGGGAAAACCTTTAGAGGTGTTTTGGCTACCCTTAAAGTCTTATTTCTTTTTTACTTTACTTGCTTATTGAAAGACATTCTTTGCTTCAAGATTTCCCAATTAATTGAAATCTGGCAAAAGGCATAAGTAGGTTTTAGGAGACATTCTTCAGCAGGTTTTGCTTGTAATGCATTCTCAGACATTTTTCTTTGGAGATATTTTCAGAAAGAGACTAAGGGCCCTGAAAGCTATTGTACTTGAAGATCCACCCTCCCCACCCCTGACTTGGGAAACCTCATATTTCCATAGCACATTTACATATATTTTCTAGTTGCCTTACTGTCATCTCCAGGGGTAGTTAAGAGGGCAAGTGTTATTCTAATTTTAGAGACCAGTAAATAGAGTGACCTCCAAGAGGTTAAGAGACTTGCCCAAGGTCATATTGCTAGGGAGTGGTGGAATCCAATGCACAAACCAAGGGCTACCAATTCAAGGCTATTGATTTTCCTAGGCCACTGCTCTGCTCTGCCTCCTCAAGAAGAGATCTTATGCCTGCCTGTATCTATTCCTCCTCCGATTTCCTTACCCTCCCCCGATGCCCCATCTCACCTCTTCTCTTAACACCTATAGTTCTTTCAGTTGCCCCTGCAGGTGGACCCCAGGCTATGCGAGCTCTCAATCCCCTTTTGTTGGTGAGGCCCGTACTTACCCCGCCAGGGCCCGGAGCTCCGCGTGGCTTTGCTGCTTGTACAGCTTGGGGAATAGCTGCTAGGCTGGCTCAGGGCCCTGCTGAAGTGCTCGTCTACAACGGAGCTGATGTCTCCCTGGAAATAGGTGAAAAGGACGCAGCGGGAGTTGATGTACTCCGCCTCTGGTGGGCGCTCTTTCTCCGGGCTGCCTTCTTCTTCTTTTATACTAGCCGGAGTTTGGCTGGAGAAGGAGGAGCTGCCACTGCCGCTGCTGTTGCTGGGGCTGGCGTTGCACTCCTGGGCTTCTTGCATTTTGGAATAATAGGCTAGTTTCTGCTCAAAGGAGAAATAATAGAGAAGTCAATTTCAAAAGACATAACAAGTTGGGTTCCGACTGCACTCCCTCATCCGGATCCCTAAGGTAACCAGGAGCAACTGCCTTCTGTGAGTGCCTATGCCGGTCCTCAATAACCTCAATAATGTGGGCCGCAGTCCGCAGGCCTTTCAACCTGCAGCTGAACAAAGGTGGGGTTCCTGAGAGGTGGGGTCCTTCTTGGAGCTTATCTCCCAGAATTGTTGCTAGGCTACAGAGAAAACTGTCTGAAGGTGTCAGGGTGAAGGTCCTGGAAGAAGCCTAAGCAGTTTGACCGCAGAGGCAGGCACAAGGCAGATATATTTTTAAAATCAGGCTCCAAGGGTAAAGGGCACCCAAGTCCAGTTACAGCCTGACTGTTCCTTGCTGAGAATTCAGGGCAGACATACAAGATGCAGGATTAAGCATCTTCGTGATAGAACATGAAGGTAACAAAATCCACTCCACACAACCAGGATGTAAAGGAAGAACTGCTGTGGGGTAAAAACATGGAATAACAACATGATATGGATCATTTTAATAAACGGAAGTTGGTATGTGGTCATCCATGAGCTGGCTATTTTAAAAGTCTCAGCTTATAGAGAGACCTTCTTTTGAGAAAGGAAAAGCCAGTGGGTTATTTCTACCCTCACCATCAGTGTGTATTGAGGAAAAAAGGAATGAAAAGAAGCAGAGGATGATCTTGGCTGTGAGGTTGGGTAAATGATGACTGTCTGATAGTGATTTACAAAACCAAGTGTAGTTGCTGAAACGTTTTCTTAGCAATAAGCAATGGACAGTGCAATGCTAAAGCAGTATGCAGACAGAAGTGTCCTTTGGGAGACCCTGATCATACAAAACTGAACAGAGATCTTGGTGATATAGATTGGTCGAGGGTCAGGGAGGAGAAAGGACCAAACAGATAGAAAACGAACCCACCTTTTTCTCTTTGTAATACTCCCAGCCTGGGAAGAAGCTCATCTTAGACACTGAAGCTAAAAGACTGAAGTTATTTAGCTACATCACCATTTCTACCATATTCCCACTTGGCTTAAAATGAGAGACTCTGGTGATTCCTAAAGTTAACACTGAGACTAAATAAACTCCTAGTTGCAAAGTTTTACAAAGGAGAGGAGGAAGGGAAAAAGCAAAAACCAAAAATGCAAAATCTACCCATTCCATCATTAATTTATCAGGAAATTTTCAAATATATATTTTGCAAGCAAAATTTGGCAAAAAATGGTCTCAGGCACTGGGGTGTATTTCAGTTTTCCCAAAACAGGAGTCCAGGCTCTCACTTTGGAACCCGCTCAGGACTCCCAGCGGAGAAGGCTATGGCACCCCACTCCACTACTCTTCCCTGGAAAATCCCATGGACAGAGGAGCCTGGTAGGCTGCAGTCCATGGGGTCGTGAAGAGTCAGACAGGACTGAGCAACTTCCCTTTCACTTTTCATTTTCATGCATTGGAGAAGGAAATGGCAACCCACTCCAGTGTTCTTGCCTGGAGAATCCCAGGGTCTGGGGAGCCTGGTGGGCTGCTGTCTCTGGGGTCACACACAGTCGGACACGACTGAAGTGACTTAGCAGCAGCAGCAGCAGCAGCAGCAGCAGCAGCAGCAGGACTCCCAAAGGATCCCCCCTCCACCCACTGGAGTGTGTGATCTTATTCTTTTCCTTGACTACTGTCACCAGTTTCAACTACATCAGCTGAGGACTGAAAGAAAAATGTTCAATCAGAAAATTCCCAGAGAATAAAAATTGGAATAATTAAACAAAACGAAGAGTTTGCAGAACCGGGGCCAGTGGTCCTCTCGAAAGTGAATTTGTTGATGGCAGGGCAGCCGGATTCAGCTACTCAGGCTAGCGAAAGGCTAAGTATTAATATTATCTATTAAACTGGCCCCTACCGGGTCAATCGTACCCAGAACGTTGGGTCAATAATATTCCCCAGAACTTTGCAAAGTAAAGATTATAAAGTCAGCGAGTTTCGCGCGGTTCTCTTTATAATGAATTCGCTGGTTCTGAAATTAACTGGCCCGATCGTTTAAGAATTGAAACGGGGATAAAAAAAGGCTTTGATAAGCTTGCATGGATGAGAACGCGAGTCTTTGCATCTCAGAAAGACAGAGGCAGACCCTTGCCTTTGTTTCGTCGTCACTCTCACCTTTGGGACCAAAGTTTGGTTTTCTCTGCGTGAGCTTTGCCGGCATCTCCGCGAGCAGGCACGGGGCTCGAAACAATCTGGAGTCCAACAGACTCCAAAGAAACAACGCGGTCCGCGAGATCCTGGTCTGATTATTCCTAGGAAATCCGGGGCGCGCATTAGCAGGGCTTAGCTGCCTTCCCGAGAGAGCAAACGGGCAAGCTAAAGGGGTTAGCTCAACCTGTTAGGTGGCAGCGCGGGCAGTCCCCGCATCCGAGGCGCCCGCGGCTGGTCGGCCTCCCTTGGACCGGCGCGGAGGTACCGGGAACCTCGGAGCACTGGCAGTACTGGGGCAGTCGGGGCGCGCCACCTGCTACACGGGCCGGACGAGAGGAGACACGTACCTGGTGGTAGGGGGTGTAGGCGGCTGCGAAGTAAGGCTGGGGAGGACCATAGACTTGGTACATAACATCCAGACAGCTCATGGCTTCCCGCAGCGGAGACTTTTAAGTGTTTTATCGTCAACTCTCCTCGGACGGCTGAGGGCAGGGATGCTGCCTGGGCGCCACTTGGACCCGAGCTCCCGAGTCATCCGCGGCGGAGAGAGAGGCAGCGCGCTCCGCGGCTCGGGATCCCGCTCGCACGCTGCCTTCCCACCCCTGCAGTTCCAGCCGCCACCGCGCTCCGAGCTGGAAGCGCCCGGGCTCCTGCTAGTGGGCATTTAAACCCCACGCGGGGCCGGCGTGCTGACGCCACTCCTGGGCCGCAGAGGCGGGGGGGGGGGGCGTCGGGGGCGGGGACCGGGGGGCCAATGGACTGAGAGGGACTAGGGACCGAGGGGCTGCCGGTGCGTTTTCCCGGGACACCCTATGCCCAGCGGTGAGGCGACCTGCGCAGCCCGGAACTTGAGCGCTGAGGCTTCGCACCGTGAGGAGTAGGGATTTTCCAGGCTAACGCCGGAGGGGCAGGAGGACGGGGAGGAGAGGGGGGAACTGGGGATCTTAGGTTTGGAGAGAGGAAGTTGTGGCATGGTGGGGAAAAGTCTTTGGGGAGAGCCCCGACCTCACAGTGGAGAATTGAGCGTGTGCGTCCGGGGTGACGAGGTGAGAGAGAGTCTCTGCGCTCGGCTCCTGGGGGGAGGAACGGCGCCATCCCCAGGAATCCCCTAGGAGATCCGGATCTTCGCAGATAGGATGTCAGAGTCCGGGAACTCCTCTCCGCGTAGAGGAGCTCCCTCGGCGGGGAAATGGCTGCGGCCGAAGCCTGTGTAACCATTGCCCTACGGCACCTCCTTTGCGCCCCCTCGGAGCCGATCCACTCGCCGTCAGCTCCCACACCTCTCAATTCCATTCACTGAGGCGGGCCCCTACTATCCCTCTAGAGTAAGATCCCCGCCCCTTTCTCCTGGATGTCCTGCATCCGAACCCGCTGGGTCCGCGCTCTTCGCGCCCCGCCTCCGGCTCCTCTCTGTACACGCTGCTTTCGAGGAGTCCAGGAGGCCTTACCCAGCCCCCGGCCGCCCCGAGTCTCCTCGGCCGGCATCCTTTTAAGTTTCAGTAACTTTTTGGAACAAGGACTCGTTGGCTGCAAGAGGAATTATCTTAGGCACTGCAGGGAGGTCAGAGAGGGCTTTTGCTGAGTCTTCAGTCGGCAATACAGCAGCTGTGAAAGAGGATACACTCCAATTGTGAAACTCGCCTTGCGCATCGCCGTTCTTTCCAGAGAGCTTTCCCGGCTCGGACCGGCTTTCTGCGACGCCCCATCCTTTCCAAGCACCCCTCCCCCAGCTCTGGTGTGCTCGGTCCTTAAAATTTAGGAACGTATTGAGACAAGGCTTTTTATACATCCGGTCAGGCTGGGAAAGCACGTTACGGAAATACCTGTGGGGCGTACTTGGAGAGTAGAGAGGGTAGCGTTTGCGAGCTTTGAGAGCCCAGACCCATGGAAGTGACAGCGTGGATTACTGATAGAAATGCACTCTAGTGAATAACTAGGGTTTAAATACAGTTTAAATACAACAGAAAGTCCCACAGTGATTCACAGGCTATTAAAAACTGCGAACAAATACACCTTTAAAGATACATTTGTCTTTACAACCTAAGTATTTTAAGCCAAATAGTTTTGGGGTTGAATTTTGGTTTTGCCCGATTTATAAGTTGACTTCATATCTCCAGTTCGGTTTATAAATGGTGAGAAGTCCTCAGTGACTGAAATTTTTTTTTAATTAACTACAATGCAGTTTATTAAAGAAAATTAAAATAAAATAAAGACACCTCCGTGGTACAGTTTCAGGCAAGTCTGCTCTTAGCGGCCGGGCTGTCTTGTGGCTCAGCTCTGCGGTTTCTGCAGCCTACCGCGGCCCGGGCGCACAGGTGAGGCGGAAAGAACATCCCTCCCCACGTTACACCAGCCCTCCCTCCTCAGGAGTTTCGGAGGAGGGCAACAACCGCTTTATCCGTTTCTCTTCTGGGGACAAAAAAACAAACACTCCAGGGAGGACCACCCTCGTTGCTGGGACCACTCCGCTTCGCACCGCCCTAGGCCCAGGGTGGGCTCGACCCGCAAGCCCAGGGTCAAGTGTAAGGGCAGCGCAGCGCTGCGCGCGGGAACGGATCACTGCCAGCCGGCGCAGCCTCCGTGAGTCACACTCCCCGCTTTCGCTGAGGTCCCGCTGTCCATCCTTGAACATAAGACTTTCGACTCTGGCTTCCTTGGGTTAGGGCATCTCTAGGCCCGAGCATTCGTCGCCTGAGCGCTTTCCTTGCCTCTCAGCCTGGGCTCTGCAGCGTGGCCAGAGGCTGGCAGTACAGAGCTGGGAAAACCGGTAGGAGGCAGGCACCGAATCGCAGGTCTAGCCAGTGCCAGGAAGCTGGAAACCTGTCCCTGATTACTTCCTAGTAACCACCTCCTATCCCCCGTACCTCCTCAGGTTGACATTTTAATTCTACTTTGGCCATGAACTTTACCTTTCCCACAAATGCAGGGAAAAAAAAAAACAACTTTCAGATTCAGCAAGGCCCAACGAATTGTTATTTTTCACAAGCATTATAGGAGCAACGATTTCCCACATTTTGAAGGAAGGAAGAAAAGAGAATGTGAGGCCAGTTGCCCCAGGCTGCTTTCTGTTCACATTTCTCAATCCTCTCTTATGGGAAACAGGTTTTAAAAACATCACTGAACCTAACTAATGGTCCAACGGAGTCTTCTCCAGCACCACAGTTAGAAAGCCGTGCTTTGGTGCTCAGCTTTCTTTATGGTCCAACTGTCACATCCATACATGACTGCTGGAAAAAACACAGCTTTGACTACATGGACCTTTGTCAGCAAAGTAATGTCTGTGCTTTTTAATATGCTGTCCAGATTTGTCATAGCTTTTCTTCCAAGGAGCAAGCGTCTTTTAATTTCATGGCTACAGTCACCATCTGCAGTGATTTTGGAGCCCAAGAAAATGAAGTCTGTCAGTGTTTGCGTTGTTTCACCATCTATTTGCCATGAAGTGATTGGACCAGATGCCATGATCTTTGTTTTTTGAATGTTGAGTTTTAAGCCAGCTTTTTCACTCTCCTCCTTCACTTTCATCAGGAGGCTCTTTAGTTCTTTGCTTTCTGCCAAAAGAGTGGTGTTATCTGCATATCTGAGGTTATTAACATTTCTCCTGGCAATCTTGATTCAGGCTTGTACTTCATCCAGCCTGCCATTTTTGCATGATGTACTCTACATATAAGTTAAATAAGCAGGGTGACAATATACAGCCTTGACGTACTCCTTTTCCAATTTGGAACCACTTCATTGTTTCATCTCCTGTTCTGACTGTTGCTTCTTGACCTGCATACAGATTTCTAAGGAGGCAGGTAAGGTGGTCTGGTATTCCCATCTCTTTAATAATTTTTCACAGTTGGACTGCAAGGAGATCAAACCAGTCAATCCTAAAGGAAGTCAGTCCTGAATATTCATTGGAAGTACTGAGGCTGAAGCTGAACCTCCAGTACTTTGGCCACCTGATCCATCCGAAGAACTGACTTATTGTAAAAGACCCTGATGCTGGCAAAGATTGAAGGCAGGAGGAGAAGGGGACAACACGGGATGAGATGGTTGGATGGCATCACTGACTCGATGGACATGAGTTTGAGCAAGCTCTGCGAGTTGGTGATGGACAGGGAAGCCTGGTGTGCTGCAGTCCACGGGTTCTCAAAGAGTCCGACCCGACTGAACTGAAGTGAACTAAGGGTACTGACTGCACAGAAGCTTAAAGGAATGTGGAGAATTGGGCCAGTGAGCATCAGTCCTGAATTTAGGCAGGCAAAAATCTTCCTCCAAATCCAAAGTCGAGAGAGGAAAGCGAAAAGTCAGCAGTACATCCAAAGCATATTCAGTCTTTTCTGTATGTCGGAAAAGCTGTCATTTACATGTGGGTGGTATTTATCAATCTGATGAGGTCGCTTCTTGTTTCTGTGTTGAGGTAGAAAGTAAAACAAGTAAATTTAACTCCTCTACTCTCCCAGCCATTCAAACTGCCCAAACATTAGCAGGGTCAAAAGAGTCAGGTTTTGACTCAGAACCTTGGGGATAGGTTTCAGGTTGAAGGAGAAAACTGGGAGAAAAGTTTCTCTCCTCTTCTCTCTCTCTCTCTCTCTCTCTCTCTCTCTCTCTCTCTCTCGATTCCTCTTTCACAGTTATTTTAGGAGAAGAGACTACAAACCAAATAGTTGAATGTCTCAGAACTTGGATCCTGAGGAAAAAATGTACTAATATCCCCAGAAAAATCAGCTGTTTTGAATTGCATCTAATCTAATTGTCTCTTAATTTCCTAATTGGGCTGAGGGAATATAAAACTACTTTAAAAAAGGAATTCTACTTTATGATAGCTTCATGGCAATTTATTGAGCTGCCAAGGTTGGGGGTGGGGAAGTTGCTATGTGAAAATTAAATTAATTCCATCAAAATTCCCTTTGAGTACCCTAGTTCTCATGAACAATTCTAACAATATTTATAACTGTGAAAATAAAAGGTATCTTTACTCTCAAAGTTAATAAATGAAGCCAAGTTACCTTTGAGTGAATACATTTCAAGGTAGCATCACAATGAAATTTCCTCTTCAGAAGACCTGCCTTTCATTTTTTAATAAGCAAACTGACTTCATTACCTTCGGAATTTTTTCTGTCCACCTGTATTATCTCTTATTCTGAAAACTGCAAAGAAGCTGCTTTAAAGGAAAGATGTATGGAATAGAACTAATTTGGAGCACTGACCTGCAGCTAGCCCAACCCCCTCTTGGCCATGGTTTATTTGAATCATTGAGTGTTGACATTTTATGCTGCCTTATTCTGCCAGCCAAAGAGGATGAACACATGGTCATCTCACAGGCTGTCCATTCCCGCCCCCCCCCGCCCCCCCCCACCACAGCCCCCACTAAACCCATCATTGCCTGTTTCACAGAGCAGAGATGTGTTTGGAATTTGGAGAGTAGCTGACAAGATTTTGTGGATTCAACTTATTATAGTATTAGTTGAAAACATGTCTGCAGAAGCCAGCATTTTCGGTGTTACTTAGTAGTGATACTGTAGTGATTAATGGAGACTCTGAATGGTGATTTTATTTTAAAGAAATAAAAGAACATGTGTCTCTTTCAATTCTGGTTTCCTCGGTGTGTATGCCCAGCAGTGGGATTGCTGGGTCATAAGGCAGTTCTATTTCCAGTTTTTTAAGGAATCTCCACACTGTTCTCCATAGTGGCTGTACTAGTTTGCATTCCCACCAACAGTGTAGGAGGGTTCCCTTTTCTCCACACCCTCTCCAGCATTTATTGCTTGCAGATTTTTGGATCGCAGCCATTCTGACTGGTGTGAAGTGGTACCTCATTGTGGTTTTGATTTGCATTTCTCTAATAATGAGTGATGTTGAGCATCTTTTCATGTGTTTGTTAGCCATCTGTATGTCTTCTTTGGAGAAATGTCTATTTAGTTCTTTGGCCCATTTTTTGATTGGGTCGTTTATTTTTCTGGAATTGAGCTGCATAAGTTGCTTGTATATTTTTGAGATTAGTTGTTTGTCAGTTGCTTCATTTGCTATTATTTTCTCCCATTCAGAAGGCTGTCTTTTCACCTTGCTTATATTTTCCTTTGTTGTGCAGAAGCTTTTAATTTTAATTAGATCCCATTTGTTTATTTTTGCTTTTATTTCCAGAATTCTGGGAGGTGGATCATAGAGGATCCTGCTGTGATTTATGTCTGAGAGTGTTTTGCCTATGTTCTCCTCTAGGAGTTTTATAGTTTCTGGTCTTACATTTAGATCTTTAATCCATTTTGAGTTTATTTTTGTGTGTGGTGTTAGAAAGTGATCTAGTTTCATTCTTTTACAAGTGGTTGACCAGTTTTCCCAGCACCACTTGTTAAAGAGATTGTCTTTACTCCATTGTATATTCTTGCCTCCTTTGTCAAAGATAAGGTGTCCATATGTGTGTGGATTTATCTCTGGGCTTTCTATTTTGTTCCATTGATCTATATGTCTGTGTATTACTCAGCCGTTAAAAAGAATTCATTTGAATCAGTTCTGATGAGATGGATGAAACTGGAGCCGATTATACAGAGTGAAGTAAGCCAGAAAGAAAAACACCAATACAGTATACTAACATATATATATATGGAATTTAGAAAGATGGCAATGACGACCCTGTATGCAAGACAGGAAAAAAGACACAGCTGTGTATAACGGACTTTTGGACTCAGACGGAGAGGGAGAGGGTGGGATGATTTGGGAGAATGGCATTCTATCATGTATACTATTATGTAAGAATTGAATCGCCAGTCTATGTCTGACGCAGGATACAGCATGCTTGGGGCTGGTGCATGGGGATGACCCAGAGAGATGTTATGGGGAGGGAGGTGGGAGGGGGGTTCATGTTTGGGAACACATGTAAGAATTAAAGATTTTAAAATTAAAAAAATAAAAAACTATTTAAAAAAAAAGAAATAAAAGAAAAAGAAATTCCTGTTCTCTGAAATCTCACTAAAATGCTAAGTGGAGGAATTCCAGTTTGCCTAGTGAAAAACCAAGAGAAAGAGTGTTCAATTATTTTCATATAAATTAAAGTTGCTCTTAATAGTGTTTTCAAGTAAAAATCCTCTATGGTCTATCCTGATGAATAGATGAGGCTACTTTGTAATGATTAACATATATTTGATTATTATAAGAATGTTAAACTTTTCCTTCTTTATATTTTAGTGACTATTTTCATGTTAGGTGTAAAAACTTTAGCTTAGGCTGAATAATTACAACTTTCTGAGTTTTTTGTCTTGAATTCATGTTGACAATAATCAACAGTTCTAGGACTTTAAGACCAAATTTATCTTTCAGAAATGAGCTCTTTTTCCTGGGTCTCTATGAGATACTTAGTATAAAGGTATTATTATACAAATATAGTTGACAAGACCCAAACCTTTAAAATGATAACAAATGACAAAAAGGTAGATTTGGAATAGCTGTGTGTAAAATATTTTGACTTGTTAGATTTTTACAAGAGGATAAATATTAGAAGGAAATTTACATCCTCTGATTGTTGTTTGGAGACAAAGAGTTAATTTAGAGAATGTGTATAAATTATTTCTTAATGGGAAGAATTTGTTTTTCATCTTTTACTTAACTGGAAAAGTCACCTTACTTTCTTTTATTTCTGACCATAGTCTCTGACTCACTCATAGGAATTTTTTTTTTTCTTTAAAGACACACAGTCTGAAGATAGCAGCCTAGATACAAACATAGGCTGGAAACTAACATGTGTGTGAAGCCTCTTTTGTAAGATGCAGAGACACAGAGGATTTTGCACATGCTGAAGGTGTAAGTAGATTGAAGGATTTAAATTGTTGACTTAGATATTTGACAGTATTGGTGTTGATCCATCCCCAAACTTCTGTTTATAAACTTCATTTCAGCAGGATGCTAAAGGGATTAAAAGGAGACCACAGAAATAACAGACAGAAGGTGAAGATACCCATCTGAGTGTGATGTCCTGTCACATGCCTCAAGAGGTCTTGAAACAGCTTCTTAGAAACTCACTCATAGCAAGTTTCTCTTGGCATGTGTGGGAGAAATTTTAGCACTGAATCCCAGGCTGGCAATTTTCTGTTTTTAACTTCTTTGGTTATCATGATTGATTTTTAAGTATATTTCATCGTGGTATAAATAAGTTGGCTTAACTATGTTTTAAGTATAACATGTAGAAAGAAGACTGATAGTGCACATAGCCTAGCAGAACTCAAGGCAGACTTCACATTTAATTTTGTTCTTAACTTTATGCTGTAAATACTGGGCATCATATTTGAAAGTAAAACTTTAGCTATTGACCATGACTTTTTAATCTTTCTTTATGAGAGGAATGAATCAATTTGTAAAATGACCTAACCCATGACATTACCTGAAAAAAATTGAAGTTTTAAAAATGTGAAAGGTACACTTTAAGAACCAACAGTACATCCTATTCAATTTATATGCCTCATGCAAGATGTTGCCACACAGTGAATCGAAGTGAAAATTTGGGGCTTCCCTGGTGGCTCATTGGTAAGGAATCCCCCTGCCAGTGCAGGAGACACGGGTTTGATCCCCAGTCTGGAAAGATGTCACATTCTGTGGAGCAACTAAGCCCGGGTGCCACAATTATTCAACCTTTGCTCTAGAGCCTGGGAGCTGCAGTCACCAAAGCTCACACACCTAGAGCCTGAACTCCGCAACAGGAGAAGCCACCTCAATGAAAAGCTCGCACACCACAGCTAGAGAGTAGACCCCTGCTCACCACAGCCAGAGGAAAGCCCCCGCAGCAGCCAAAAATAATGAATAAATAAGAGTGTATAAAAAGGGAAAATGTGGCAGTCACCCAGCTAGTTTGGAGTGTAAACCAGCTAAATATGACCATGTCAGAAATCAAAGTGAGAAATTCAAATCTCAAAGTGGGCTTCACCAAGGAAGTCTCTTATTCTTCTGAGTGCTTATACTCTTGAGC
Organism: Budorcas taxicolor; assembly: GCF_023091745.1. NCBI lineage: Eukaryota > Metazoa > Chordata > Mammalia > Artiodactyla > Bovidae > Budorcas > Budorcas taxicolor. The sequence continues at coordinate 25,111,432 of NC_068918.1, forward strand.
ACAGCTAATTCTCCGAAGAAATCATGTACTCAGAATGTGGCCATGACCTTGGGAGTGTCTGTTGGTGTTTGCAAATATTTTAAGATGATGATTCTGAAATGGTTCAAAATGAGCATGTATTTTTATCTTTCAGCTTTCTTTTTCTCTGCAAGAATTCAGTGGTTAAAATAAGTTTGAATCTCCGACCTGCATCAATGTGTATAGCTTTGTTTCTGGGCATATGAGGGAGTAGCGAAAAAGCAAGGCACTGTGTTATTTTTGTAATGGATGTGGTTAGACAGCTTTTCGGAAGTGGTGTAGGATAACTCTGTTAGTAAACAACTGTTGGAGTGGTAAAGAATCTGCCTGCTAATGCAGGAGATGCAAGAGACATAGGTTCAATCACTGGATCAGGGCAAAGACCCCTGGGAGAAGGAAATGGCAACCCACTCCAGTGTTCTTGCCTGGAAAATCCTATGGGCAGAGGAGCCAGTGGGCTACAGTCCATGGGGCTGCAAAGAGTCAGGCATGACTGAGCGACTGAGCATACTCACAGGCACTTGCTATTAGAAAAATAGGCTGCAGCTGTACATTTAAAACAAAGGACTGTCAATAAATTAGGGACTTCCCTGGCAGTCCAGTGGTTAAGGCTCTGTACTTCCAATGCGGAGAGCATGGGTTCCATCCCTGGTTGGAGAACTGAAATCCCATATGCCAGCATGCAGCTGAAAAGTTAAAACATGAAATAAAACCAAATGCTAAATTAAAGAAATTCTCCCAACAGGATAAAGAGAAACCAAGATCCTTTCCTCCCATTTTTTACCCTGGATAATAGACCTGAAAACTACAGAGTTATTTCAGTAGAAAGAAAATTCCAATAGCTGATGTTAAAAAAAAAAAGACAGTGGGCTTCCCTGGTGGCTCAGTGGTAAGAATCCACCTGCCAGCGCAGGAGACATGGGTCTAATCCCGATCCCCCATGCCCTGGAGCAACTAAGCCCTTGCCTCATAACTATTGAACCTGTGCTCAATAGAACCTGTGCTCCTAGAACCCAGGAATCACAACTGTTGAGCATGCGTGTTACAGCTGCTGAAGCCTGTGCCCCGAGAGCCTGTGCTCCTCAACAAGAGAAGCCACCGCAATAAGAAGGCCTCCCACTGCAATGAAGAGCTGCAACTAGAGTTGCAACTTGCAGTGAAGAGTTGTCCTGCTCATCAACACTAGAGCAAAGCCACTGCAGCTGTGAAGACCCGGCACAGCCAAAAATAAAATAAAGAAGTGAACACTTAAATTAGAAAAAGAAGGCATTTCAGGGCACATGTTGTCAAATAGTTATGTGAACAAGCAGTTGAAGAGCTGGAGAGACCCCTTAGCTCTTAAAAGAAGAGGGGAAAGGTGGAAGGGCATGCTGCTGATTGCCACCTTTGAAGCACGGAAGGCTGCAGGCTTAATCCCTGGGTGCCTGTAGCTGCAGAGGTCACATACTTTGGGATCTTGGCCCAGCGGCTGCATTTCATGGGACATTGCCCTGTCTTCTCTCTGAAAGTAATACACCCTCAACCTGATGACACTGTCTTAGTTACTTTCCTAAGAATGGAGGAGGCTAATGAGTAGCATGGAAGGAGTGATGGACTGGGTATCAAGACACTGGATACTGACCTGTGGTGTGAAATGTTGTCACCTCTTAAGCCCTCAGTTTGCTCATGTCTACAAAGTAGAAACTGGACTAGGTGATCTCTATAGAAGGATGTTTATGATTCCAAACTCTGAAATGGGAACAAACTCACATTTGATTTGAAAATAGTGTATAGTAGTTTTAAAAAATTTCTACTATGAGTGTTACTTCCAACCGAATTTCCTATTTGAAGATGTAAAGATCAACTTTACTTGAAAATGTCCTGTGTTTCCCAAATCTCACCAAGCACAGGCCTGTTCTTAAATGTTGGACAGAATTAGTTAGCCAGGGATCCTTTAGAATTCCACGGAAATGTAATACAAAAGGGAACTGTGTCTTCCAAGCATCAGATGAGTAAAGCTGAGATCTCTGGCATGCAGTATTGGAAGCAAACCTCTCATTACATTTGCTTTCTGTGGGCCTGAGTACATGTATGTATATACAGTGTCTGTTTCTTGGGAAATAAGAGTACAGCCTTTCTGAACTTGAGACGAGGAGCAGAAGATAACCATGTTTTTTTAATCTGGTAAAACTGAGACTTTGAAACTAGAACTTTTTCAGTAATATGTAATTACCTTAATTTTAATGTGCAGTAATATATAGCTAACAGAAGCAGAATATATTAAGAAGAGGTGGCAAGAATACACAGAAGAACTGTACAAAAAAGATCTTCACAACCAAGATAATCATGATGGTGTGGTCACTCACCTAGAGCCAGACATCCTGGAATGTGAAGTCAAGTGGGCCTTAGAAAGCATCACTACGAACAAAGGTAGTGGAGGTGATAGAATCCCAGTTGAGCTATTTCAAATCCTGAAAGATGATGCTGTGAAAGTGCTGCACTCAATATGCCAGCAAATTTGAAAAATTCAGCAGTGGCCACAGGACCGGACAAGGTCAGTTTTCATTCCAATCCCAAAGAAAGCCAATGCCAAAGAATGCTCAAACTACTGCACAATTGCACTCATCTCACACGCTAGTAAAGGCATGCTCAAAATTCTCCAAGTCAGGCTTCAGCAATACATGAACCATGAACTTCCAGATGTTCAAGCTGGTTTTAGAAAAGGCAGAGGAACCAGAGATCAAATTGCCAACATCTGGTAGATCATGGAAAAAGCAAGAGAGTTCCATAAAAACATCTATTTCTGCTTTATTGACTATGCCACAGCCTTTGACTGTGTGGATCACAACAAAGTGTGGAAAATTCTGAGAGAGATGGGAATACCAGACCACCTGACCTGCCTCTTGAGAAACCTATATGCAGGTAAGGAAGCAACAGTTAGAACTGCACATGGAACAACAGACTAGTTTCAAATAGGAAAAGGAGTACGTCAAGGCTGTATATTGTCACCCTGCTTATTTAACTTCTATGCAGAGTACATCATGAGAAACACTGGGCTGGAAGAAGCACAAGCTGGAATCAAGATTGCCGGGAGAAATATCAATAACCTCAGAAATATCAATAACCTATGCAGATGACACCACCCTTAGGGCAGAAAGTGAAGTGAAAGTGAAGTCGCTCAGTCCTGTCTGACTCTTTGCGACCCCATGGACTGTAGCCTACCAGGCTCCTCCCTCCATGGGATTCTCCAGGCAAGAGTACTGGAGTGGGTTGCCATTTCCTTTTCCAGGGGATCTTCCCAACCCAGAGATCGAACCCGGGTCTCCCACATTCCAGGCAGATGCTTTAACCTCTAAGCCACCAGAAAGTGAAGAGGAACTAAAAAGCCTCTTGATGAAAGTGAAAGAGGAGAGTGAAAAAGTTGGCTTAAAGCTCAACATTCAGAAAACGAAGATCATGGCATCTGGTCCCATCACTTCATGGGAAATAGATGGGGAAACGGTGGAAACAGTGTCAGACTTTATTTTGCGGGGCTCCAAAATCACTGCAGATGGTGATTGCAGCCATGAAATTAAGACACTTACTCCTTGGAAGGAAAGTTATGACCAACCTAGATAGCATATTGAAAAGCAGAGACATTACTTTGCCAACAAAGGTCTGTCTAGTCAAGGCTGTGGTTTTTCCAGTGGTCATGTATGGATGTGAGAGTTGGACTGTGAAGAAAGCTGAGCACCGAAGAATTGATGCTTTTGAACTGTGGTGTTGGAGAAGACTCTTGAGAGTCCCTTGGACTGCAAGGAGATCCAACCAGTCCATTCTAAAGGAGATCAGCCCTGAGTGTTCTTTGGAAGGAATGATGCTGAAGCTGAAACTCCAGTACTTTGGCCACCTCATGTGACGAGTTGACTCATTGGAAAGGACTCTGATGCTAGGAGGGATTGGGGGCAGGAGGAGAAGGGGACGACCGAGGATGAGATGGCTGCATGGCATCACGGACTCGATGGACGTGAGTTTGAGTGAATTCCAGGAGATGGTGATGGACAGGGAAGCTTGGCTTCCTGCGATTCATGGGGTCGCAAAGAGTCAGACACGACTGAGCGACTGAACTGAACTGAATATATAGCTTACTTAATGGAGGAAACAAATTACTAGAATTATTAGCTGTAATATCCAGCTTAATGAGGACCCATGAATGCCCTCTCTCAGGACAGGTGAAATGATGAAATGGTAGATTACTGGAAGAAAACAGTATGTTAGGAGTCTTAGTTTAGATAGAAATTGTGTTATTCGGTTTTTCTTAAAGCATACATGAAAATCACTTTCTGGAGAGATGAGAGTGAATTAACCATTAGATCCACTCCTTTTGCTTCAACCATATACAGATAATAAAGAAAATGTAAAAAGAGGTAACCAGAAAACACAACAGGACCCCAAAACGCATTCTAAGCTAAAAATTAAGAAAACTCAAGGCTGTGAGCTAGGCGGATGCCATGGGTGCCTCCTAGTCCGCAACCTGGTCTTCAGTGTGTTTTTCAGAGCTCCTGCTGCTCTTGGGTAACAAAAACAGTGTGGATCTAGGCACTGGGTAAAAAGCCATCTGGCCCAGTCCTTGTTCATGAGGCTATTGCCTGTCTCTCCCTTCCCCTGCCCAGCCAGGATGAGAGCTTTAATAAAGATATAGCCAGTTCCCCTTTCAGCTTCTTTGTGGGTATGAAAGCCCTAGACCAAGCCTTGGTTTAGGTAGTGAGGCCAGCTCAGAACTTTTCATCTGGTTTCCCCTCAGGAATCAAGCACCTGATTGCCAGCTTCCAGCCCAGAGCCCGGCAAGCCTATGGCTGTACATTTTGATGGGTAGGTAAGTAGTACAATTGTCCCTCAGAGCCTTTGGGGGATTGCTTCCAGGATACCCATGGATACAAAAATACATGGTGCTCAAGTCCCTTATCTAAAATGGTGTATTTTATAACCTCTTGTATACTTTAAATCATCTCTTTGGTGTTATTCACTCCCTAAGTAGTGTCCCACTCTTTGCAACCCCGTAGAGTATAGCCCACCAGTTTTCTCTCTCTGTGGGATTCTCCAGTTAAGAATACTGGAGTAGGTTGCCATGCCCTCCTCTAGGGTATCTTCCTGACCCAGGGATTAAACCAGCATCTCTTGCAGCTCCTGCATTGCAGGAGAATTCTTTGCCACTGAGCTACCAGGGAAGCCCTTATAATATATAATATGATGGAATTGCTATGTAAATAGTTGTAAATATAATGTAAACGGTTGCCATCATATGAAAAATTCAAATTTTTGCTTTCGGAATGTTCTGAAATTTTAAAACATTTTTATTGAAATAGTTGATTACAATATTATTTTAGTTTTAGAGGAACTACATAATTATTTGACATTGCATATTCTGAAATGATCATGAAGATAAGGATGGTAACCATCTGTCTCCATACAAAGTTATCACAATATTATTGACCATAGTCCTTAGGCTGTATATTACATTCCCGTGATTTAGAATGTACCTCTTAATCCCCTTAACCATCCCCTCTCTTGTAACTGTTCCTTTGCTTTCTGCATCTATGAGTCTGTTTTCATTTTGTTTTGTTTTCAGATTCTACATATAAATTAGGTCCTATAGTATTTATTTTTCTGTTTCACTTATTTCACTTAGAATAATGCCCTCTAGATCCATTCATGTTGTCACAAAGGACAAGATTTTATTTTATTTTTCATGGCTGAGTAATACTTCAGTGTGTGTGTGTGTGTGTGTGTGTGTGTGTGTGTGTGTGTAGAAATTAGTGTTTTTGTTTGCTTCAGCCAAATACTCAGAACTGAAATTGATGGATCATATATCAGTTCTTTTAAAAAAATTTTTGAGGAAAGTCTGTACTGTTTAATCATAGTGACAGTACCAATTCACAATCCCACCAACAGTCTATGAGGGTTCCCTTTTCTCCACATCCTTTCAAAAACTTGGTATTTGTTGCTTTTTGATAATAGCCGTTCTAACACATGTGAGGTGGCATCTAATTGTGGCTTTGAATTGCACTTCCCTGATAATTACTGATATTGAGCATCTTTTCATGTGTCTTTTGGTCATCTGTATGTCTTTTTATTTGTTTATTTTTTCATCTGCATGTCTTAAGAAAAATGTTCAGGTCATCTGACTATTTTAAAATCAGGTTGTTTGCTTTTTTTGATGTTAAGTTATATGAGTTCTTTGCATATTTTTTGTATTAACTTATTATATATATAGTTTGGAAATGTCTTCTCTCATTTGAGATAGGCTGCCTTTTCATTTTGTTGGTAGTTGCCTTTGCTGTGCAAAAGCATCTTTGTTGTAGTCCCATCTGTTTATTTTTGCTTTTGTTTCCCTTTGCTGAAGTCACATATCCAAAAAAATATTGCTAAAACTAAAGTCAAAGTACATACTACCTCTGCTTTCCTCTAGGAGTTTTATGATTTTCGCTCTTACATTTAAGTCTTGAATCCATTTTGAGTTGTGTATGGACGACAGAGGATGAGATGGTTGGGTGGCATCACTGACTCAATGGACATGAGTTTGAGCAAGCTCCAGGAGCTCATGATGGACAGGGAAGCCTGGGGTGTGGCAGTCTGTGGGGTTGCAAAGAGTCAGACATGACTGAGCAACTAAACTGAACTGAGATTGTTGTCCTGCTTGATTTATTTGCGTGCAGCTCTCCAATTTCCCTGCACAATTTACTGAAGAGGGTGTGTTTTTCCCACAGTATTGGGTTGGCCAAAAAGTTGTTTGGATTTTTCCATAAGATAGAAAAACCCAAATGAACTTTTTGGCCAATCCAATATATTCTTGCTTCCTTTGCTGGAGGTTAATTGACCATATAAGTGTGAATTAACTTCTGGGCTCTATTCTGTTCCATTGCTCTATGCATCTGTTTTTGTAATTCATACTGTTTTGATTTCTGTAGCTTTGTCCTATAGTTTGAAATCAGGATGCTTCCATTTAAATGAGATAATTTTTCTCTTAACTATTAAATAAGATTTGAAATGCGTCTTTCTGAGAGATGGCCAAAAGATCTCTGTCCCTTGGAGTTTCTGAAAACTTATCCCCTACCACTTCAGGATACACCTGCACATATCATTTTTTTAGGAAGCAAAAGAAACAGTTGGATTTTCCAGCTAATGAATATATTGATTTAGACCTCTATTTTCTTTACATAAGGAATCTTTAGGTCAATGAACTTACTTAAGAAAAACTTTCATAACTCAAACAATAACAGAAATATCTTGTGAACATTCTAAATTGTCAGGGCCCCAGATTGACATAGTTGTTACTGATGTAATATTTTAATAATTGCA